>NW_019272048.1:78342-113045 GCF_002738345.1 Cucurbita maxima | reverse complement strand
CCTCTTTGAACGAGAAAATTTCTAGAAAAAAAAAAAAAAAAAAAAAAAAATCAAGCGCGTGCTATAGAGATAATGGCGGGTTTCACACCCAGTTTCTTGGGGTCAACCAAATCGGACCTATTAATTTAATTAAACGCTCTGGGAAAGTTGATGACATTTTATTTAAATAAATTCCAATCGGATTTGATTAAACTTATCTCGAATCAACGGTTGAAATTTTTTTAATATTTATATTTGAAAATATTAAAAAAAATGAGAGTTTTTTTTTTTGTTTATATAAAAAAGGAATTTTAAAAAATGGAGAAATAGGTGAAATGCTAGAGCATTGAGGAATAAAAAAATTAATGAATTATTTAAAAATCTAAAGAAAAAATAAATAAATGATCTATGAAAAAATAGTTGGGTATATATATATATTAGATTTAATGTAATTTGAATCGAGATTAGTTTGGTAATATAGATATCATTTCCACCACTAATTAATGCTCAGTCATTGTAAATTAATTAGTTGATATAAAGTCAATAATTATAAAAATAAAAAATTAAATTATATGTTTGACTTTTGGCGACTAGTCATGAAATTTCATCTATAAGATTATTAATGAGCTTTACTTTCAACCAATTTTTTTAAAATAAATAAAGCTCATATATGATTCATAAAAATGGAAAAATTAAGCAACATAATTTACTATTTTTTTCGTAAATAATAATATTTTAATTATTTTAATTATTTGTTTTTTTTTTTTAATTTCAAAGAAAAGAAAAAGGAAAATAATTAGAAAAAGATAGTAATAATGAAAGTGACAACTGAATCTTGACCTCTTAATATTGAGGTTAATATTTACCATTAATATTGACAAAAATAATCCTTTTTAAAATTATTAAAGATGGTCTCTAAGTTTACAATTTTATATTAATAAGTCATAGCGTGTTAATATATTTTTTTTAAATGAAAGTTAAAGAAACCTATTAAAATGTTTTTTTTTAAAATTAAAAAACCTAACATAAACTTAATATTAGAATAATAAAGTAAAATAGATAATAAAAAAAAATTAAAAGTTTTATTTAGTTGAATAATTTGAAAATATAACAAGGAGTGGTCCAGGCAATATATCCAGAGATGAATTCAAGAAGCTGACCATCGACTTAATAACAAAAAAACACAAAAAAAGCCCAAATATAGGAAGGTGAAAGGGTGGGCATGAATATATAGAGACTATAAGTCCATATTTCAACCAAAACGATAAATGCCGTCCTCCTTACCTTCCTCGACACGACTCGAGAGAGATATACCTTGAATTTATATCATATCGTTCTTAGAAGTCGTATATATTTTGACACTCCCAAACAAGATTGCAGCTCCAAAAGCGAGCTCAATATTAAGAATTAATCGATACCTCTCACAAATACACGTAAAAATTAACAAAAATCTAGTCCTTATACAAAACATAACTTCATTATTAATTCAAATTTATTTTTACAAATTTTTTATAAATTTGTCCATCAATATTTTAAGCCTGATCCCGAAGTCACTCTGACCATAACATGACATAAAGGGCTTTAATTTGAAGGGATTGGTCCTACGGAAGTTCTCTGATTCCAAGAAAAGTTTGAATCGGAATCATACACATTTCTGATGGGTATTCAATTCGTTAACAATGTACAAAAAACAAGCAGCAAGAAACAAAGAGTGCTACAACAAGAAAACTAAAATTGCACCTGCAAGAGTAGAATGGATATCAGCTTTGAGTCCTTCTTCCCAGCTCAGATTGGCTGACCCTTTGGAACAATCTGATCTTTGATCCACATGTATATGGGAACCAGCACATAGTATGTAGCTGCCATGGCTCCCAGAAGGAAGCGAACCAGGAACATGAATGGATTTACGGGTTTTGACACGTCCTCTTCCTTCGGCCCAAGCTGCAAACAAATACATTATGAGATAGTTACAGATTTCACACTGCAGATGATCATTGTGTTCATAATTGTTTGTGGCTACCTACACCGAGTGTACATGTTCCATGTCATGATTTTCAAAGAACTGATTCTGCATGATAATCATGTACTTGGTTTTTGCACATGTTCAGCCATTCGGAATTGTTAGTGGGTCGGACTGAGTGTTCATATTCGAAGTCTTGATTTCCAAGAACCGAACCCATGTGATAATTCATCATTGTTCTGGTTGTTTTTGCAGATGCATCTTAGCAAAGATACAAAAGAACCCATGTGAAGAAGTCTTGGAGCAGCATCACTATGTTCTAATTGTTGAGGATTGTTGGAAGAGGAGTCTCACGTCGATTAATTAAGAGATTGATCGTGAGTTTATAAGTAAGAAATATATCTCCATTGATATGAGGTCTTTTAGGAAAACCAAACGTAAAGTCATGAGAGCTTATGCTCAAGGGGGACAATATATCATACTATTGTGGAGGTTCGTGATTCCTAACATGGTATCAGAGCCATGCCCTTAACTTAGCCATGTCAATGGAATCCTCAGATGTCGAACAAAGAAGTTGAGACTCTCGAAAGTGTAGTTAAAAGTGACTCAAGTATCGAACAAATGGTATACTTTGTTTGAGGGCTCCAGAGAAGGAGTCGAACCTCAATTAAGGGGAGGCTCTATGATGTACTTTGTTCGAGGGGAGGATTGTTGAGAATTGTTGGAAGAAGAGTCCCACATCGGCTAATTAAGAAGTTGATCATGGATTTATAAGTAAGGAAAACATCTATATGAGACCTTTTGGGAAAATCAAAAGCAAAACCATGAGAGTTTATGTTCAAAGTGGACAATATCATACTATCGTGGAGAATCGTAATTCCTAACATAACATAGGTCGAAAATGGTGAAAAAAATTACCTGCAAAGGAGAGTCGCCGGAGGATGGTTTCACACCAGTCACAGAACATCCCATTATTAGACCGTGGCGACGAACTCCTCGATACCATTTTGGACCAATCCTTTTCAATTGGACGTCAGTAAATCCAGCATTTTTGAACCACTGGATATACTCCTCTTCCTTTGGGAAAAGCATCCACACATCTGCAAAGAAACGAGATAACCAAAACGTTGGGTACACTGGACCAATCAAGCATGCTTTTCCTCCAAGCTTTAGGATCCTATATGCTTCCTTGATGCCGCGCTGTGGGTCTGGCCAATATTCAATACTGAGCAGAGAAATCACAAAACAAGATCAGAGATACCAATAAACATATCTCCCTCTCTTGATCTCTCACAATTGCAGATTCCTCTAGCTAAATTAGCGTTGAAAAGATGAGTGAGAATGACCCACTTTTTAAATCTTGTGTTGGGAGGGGTATCCTACATCGACTAATTACGGGGTTGATCATGGGTTTATAAGTAAGGAACACATCTCCAATGGTATGAGGCCTGATAAGATAAAGAATCACTACAAGGAGAGTAAGATTCGGATTACCTTGTTGATCGAATATCTCAAGGCAAAAGCATTGTTTGAGATTTGAATCACTCCACAAGCAAGATCGATCATGCTTTATATAGCCTCAAAATGAAACTACCAAAGACATTCCAAGAGTTGTAACATTCATACTTAATGGCCTTAATTAACCATTATGTTATTGTAACCTAAAGTAAATTAAAAGTCTTAAAATACATTAATGAAGTACATTAACTCTAAATTACTCTAAATTGTAATCCACCTAAAATTCAAAACATGAAACTTCATTCTTCTTCAATGTGGCATGAATTGAAATATCTTTTAATAATTTCAACAATATTTTCTTGACATCTTCATTGAAGCATATTGTATGATTGATGTCTCTTGGTTCATATCAAGGCCTTTTAGGGAAACCAAAAGTAAAGCCATAAGAGCTTATGCTCAAAGTGGACAATATCATACCATTGTTGAGAGTTGTGATTTCTAACATGGTATCAGAGTCATGTCCTTAACTTAGCCATGTCAATAGAACCCTTAAGTGTCGAACAAAGGGTGTACTTTGTTCGAGAGCTCCAGAGAAAAGGAGTTAAACCTCAATTAAGGGGAGGCTGATCAAGGGGCTCCATAGGCCTCAGAGGAGGCTCAATGGTGAACTTTGTTTGAGAGGAGGATCGTTGGGAGAGGTGTCCCACATCGACTAATTAAGGGGTTGATCATGAGTTTATAAGTAAGGAATACATCTCCATTAGTATGAGGTCTTTTGAGGAAACCAAAAGTAAAGCCATGAGAGCTTATGCTCAAAGTGGACAATATCATACCATTGTGGAGAGTCGTGATTTCTAACATGGTATCAGAGTCATGTCTTTAATTTAGCCATGTCAATAGAATCCTTAAGTGTCGAACAAAGGGTGTACTTTGTTCGAGGGCTCCAGAGAAAAGGAGTCAAGCCTTGATTAAGGAGAGGCTGATCAAGGGGCTCGATAGACCTCAGAGGAGGCTCTATGGTGAACTTTGTTTGAGAGGAGGATCGTTGGGAAAGGTGTCCCACATCGACTAACTAAGGGGTTGATCATGAGTTTATAAGTAAAGAATATATCTCTATTGGTATGAGGCCCCTTGGGGAAACCAAAAGTAAAGCCATGAGAGCTTAGGTTCAAAGTGGACAATATCATACCACGATGAAGTGTCTTGATTTCTACCTTCTTGACATGGCAATGCAAGATTATAGATAAATATATTCTAAATTTGATCTTGTTTTAAAGTGATTCACTTAAAACGGGACACCCCATACTTCAGTTCAAACTAGTAAATCAACATAAATAAATATACATTACCAAAGAACATGCACAAAAAATGCTAGAGAAGAGTTTGAGCAGCACACCTTCCAGCAGACACATATCTATCAGCATAATCAGTAGGAAATGGAAGATCCTCAGCATCCCCTTCAATAATTTTGCAGTCTTTCAAGGCCTCTTTCTGCTTAGCCTTGGCAAGCTGATGAGGCGACTGATCCAGAATGGTTACATTTTTGGCATCCACATGCTTCACTATCCCTAAAGTGGTGAATCCAGTGCCACCACCAACATCCACCACATTCATATTTCTGTCGCTGAGATCCGCCGGCTCAAGAGCTTCATCCCTCATGTCCTCAGTCCAATGCCCAGGGTTTATGACGTGGTCGTACACAATCGAGAGGAACCTATAAAACCAAAATGCCTCTTTCTTGTGTTGAATAAACCTAGGCTGAGAAGCCGGCCGCGAAGCAGAAACACTGCACTTAGGCGCCATGGACACGGCCTTGGAACACCGAAAACTGGAAACTAAACCTAATTTGGGGAAATTCCTGCCGTGGAGATTGGAAGCGGAAAACCCCAATTCTCTGGTGATCTTGAGGCATTCAGCTCCACTGAGCATTGCGGAAGCCATGATTTAAAGGGAAAAACAAACCACAAGGCAGAGATAGTGAAATTGACGAAAGGAGTGGATAAGTTCAGAAATTATGAAGAAACCCAACGATGAAAATCGACTAGTTTATCCGTAGTGATCTGAAAGGGAGTGGAAGTGATTTGGTAGTGTTGGCGCATGCAGAAGCTTGAGCTGAGAGGGTCGATAATGTCAATGGTGCGGCCAATGGGAACGTAGAGGTTACGGCTACGGCATGAACAGCGGGCAGAGTGAGGCGGACAGTAGAGGGAGGGTGGAATGTGTGGAATGGAAAGAGTTAACACGAATGCCACTCGTGAGCCGATCAATTGTGTGGCGCAGATTCCCTCTTTTACACAGTTTTCTATTTACAAAACGACTCGGTTCTTTAGTCTTCAAAGATACAAGTGGTAAATTGCAAATTTGTCCATTTCGAAAAATTATATATAATTTAAAATTTTAAAACCATTTATGAATTTTTATCGTACTATTGGGATCTCGGTGTCAGAGTCTTCAAATATACCATTTTTAAGAATGAGGAACAAAAATAGGATCGAAGGTCCAATTTTCATTAATTATTAGCCAACTTGGGACTCACTCCTTTCTCTAGAGCCCTAGAGCCCTCGAACAAAGTCATGATCATTCCCTAAATTAGACAATGTGAGACTCGCTCCTTTCCTCGAACAAAGTACACCCTTTGTTCGATATTTGAGAATTCTATTGTCATGGCTAAGTTTAGGGCAAGGCTCTCGAACAAAGTACACCCTTTGTTCAATATTTGAGAATTCTATTGTCATAACTTGTTAGGATCGCACAACAACGCACACACTTGATCTAGATGAACACAAAGAACAGGATAGAGAAAATGCGATGAGAAATCTAGCTAAAGAATTTATATTTATGACTTCAAGTATGTAATTAAGAGAGAATACAGTACATTTTCAAAGTTATGCCCGAGGGCATATATATATATATATATATATGTATGGTTTAGCTTATTATATCCAAATATTACCATCTACTATATATAACTATTTACCATATATAGCTTTACTATATGTAAATATAACTTTTTACTATACATAGTTATTTACTATTTATGACAATTTACTTTCTATGTCATTTATCAAATATAGTTTTACTATGTATAACGGTTGACTCAGCTCTAAATAATCAGACTCATGACCTAACAATTCTCCCACTTGGAGACTGATCCAGTCAACTAAGAATTTCATTCTCAAACGATCATGAATATCTTCACTGCACCATACCAATTGAGATTTTGCATAACCTCAATATTCCAACATTAACACATTTTGTCAACATGTTTGATGTATTCTTTGCACCCTCTATCTTCTCAAAACACATCACCATCTTCCACTAACCTGCAAGTGAAATGGTATCGCCTTCAGTGTTTTATTTTTAAATGATAGACCGGGTTCCTCACCAACTGTATGACACTCTGACTATCTCTATAAATAATCTCTTCGTGTTGGATCAGCCCTAAGGCTTTTCGATCCTTGAGCTTCCACTGCTTCGTGGTCATGGTATCCAGCATTACTCCCAACAGGGGTTCGTGAAGATCTTTCTGGTATAGATAATCTTCAATCTGCATCTTCCAGAAACTAAAATCGGATCCATAGAACTTCTCAATTCCAATCTTTGAATTTTTCATCTTCACAGATCGTGGTGACTTCCACCTAACTTTGATACCAGTTGTTAGAATCGCACAACAACACACACACTTGATCTAGATGAACACAAAGAACAGGATAGAGAAAATGCAAGGAGAACTCTGACTAAAGAATTTATATTGATGACTTCAAGTATGTAAATAGAGAATAGAGAAAATAGGGGATATATATGGTTTAGCTTACTATATTTAGTTTTAACAACAAATATAACCCTCTAATATATATAACTATTTACTCATATAACTTTTTACTATACATACCTATTTATTCATAACCTAACACAACTAAGTTTAGAGCATGACTCTATACCATGTTAGGAATCACGGATCTCCACAATGTTATGATATCGTCCACTTTGAGTGGAAGCTCGCGTGGCTTTGCTTTAGACTTCCCCATAATGTCTCATACTAATGAAAATGTATTCATTTATTTATAAACTCATGATCATTTCTTAATCTATGTAATGAGACCCACTCTCAACCATCCTCACCAAAATATACGGCTAACCAATTTATAGAGACAAGAGAAAAATATAACTAATTACAGTTATATAAAATATATTTTATAACAAACTTTATATCTTAAATGAAGATTTATAATATTTTTTAATATATTATTTACAAAAGGAATGTATTTTTATTATCATTATCAAATTGCTTCTATACCTATGCTCATTTCCCTTTTAGCTCTCCGTCCACAATTTCTGCCAGAATTTTATTTGAAATTTATAATACTTTTTCGGATCAAAAAATAGAAAAAAGAGTCATAAATAAAGCATATTTGCTTTATTTTTTATATTAAAACAATACAAAAATTCTTTGATGCGTGGGAATTGTAAGAAACTTAAAACGGAAACCAGAAACAGAAGAACAGCAAAATCTCGATTTATTTGCTCATTAGCTCATCAAGTTTTTGGATCTCCCTTTGTTTCTTGTGGAATGAGATTTTCGTAGGTTTATGAGCTCTTCAATTCAGTTTTGCTTCCTCTATGGAACTATAGAAACAGGGAGTGTAGACTGTGGATTGCGAAGCTCCGTTTTGGTTTACGGTAATGGCGTCGTCTATGGATGGACAGCTCGTTCCCGAGGCTACAGTTGGAGTCGGAACCGTCGGAGGAAAGCATCGCATTCTCGCGGAGCTCAAGCGTCTTGAACAAGAACTCAAATACTTGCAGGTTTTTGTTCACCTCTTCCCTCTAAATTTCACTTGTTTCCTGTTTGTTTTGAGCATTTCTCCAATTTCTCCGATAGTTCAATCATTTTCCTGTTGTTGATCTTCGAATGAAGGCTCGTTTTATAGAAAATGATACAATAATAGTAAAAAGAGTAAGGCGGGACAGAAGAGAAATTAGGCTTGTTTGCTATCCCTTAGATTCTCACAAACTGAAGCAATGGACATTCTGTTTAGAGGTTTCAAAATTTTGACCAAGATCGTGCGATAAATTGTTCACTAGTAAGCTATATTGTGATTTCCCTTCGGATTATAAACTGTGTTCCAACTGCAAAGTATCGCACGACCTTGATTCTTGACTGGAACATTTGAATCTAAGTTAGCACTTCAATGTGACTTGTGATGAATTTGGAGTAGTCTTGCTTGAGATCAAACTGTTGAAAATTGTATTGGACGATGTTTCACGAGAGAATATGTAACCAGAGTTCAGCTCTCCAATTAGGGTGCTTCAACTCAACTATGATCTTTTGTTGTCTACTATAAGAAAACTTCATGGGAGAAATCAAAGGAGACAGTGGAATCATCAATATCATCGGGACCATGGGAATCAAATAAGTATAGCTATCCATGTCACATTGTTGTCAGCAGCTAACTTTCTTGTTATAGTGATGGTTTAGTTTGTTTTCAAGTTAAGTTACAAAACATGGGAGTTTCTTATACGAAGTTACTCTTGTTTCTCGTCATTTCACGTTTTCCTTCTAGTATTACCATGTACAATCTGTTATCTGTGGATCTAAGATGTGCTAATTGCTTCATCAGAAGGGTACTCTTGACTTTGATTCCCATATATTTACCGGGATGGACAGAAACCGTTAGAAATCTTCTCTATGTGCTTGTATTGTCATTGATTGCATAATAGCTCAAGCTCACCGCTAAGAGATATTGTCTTCTTTGGATTTTTTTTCCTTTCGGGCTTTCTCTCAAGGTTTTGAGATCTTCTTTATGTGCTTGTATTGTCATTGATTTGTAACAACTCGAGCCCACCACTAACAGATGTTGTACTTTTTGGGTTTCCCTTCCGGGCTTCCCTCAAGGTTTTAAAAAGCATCCACTAGAGAGAGAGGTTTCCACACCCTAATAAGGAATACTTCGTTCACCTCTCCAATCGATGTGGGATCTCACAATCCACCCCCCTTGAGGCCCAGCGTCCTCACTGGCACACTGCTCGGTGTTCGACTCTGATACCATTTGGAACAGCCCAAGCCCCCCCGCTAGCAGATATTGTCCACTTTGGGCTTCCTCTCAAAGTTTTAAAACACGTCCATTGGGAAGGTTTCCACACCCTTATAATGTATATTTCATTCCCCTCTCTAACTGATTGGAGATCTCACAGATTGTGAATAAAGCGGCCTATTTGAGGTAGCTGTATACTTTTTGCATACCTACAGTTCTTGGAGCTAAGGTTGCCAGTTATTATATTTGGAGAGGCTCTAGAATTAACAGTCTTTTCACAGTTTTTATGTGTCCCTTCGTGCCATATATTAGACCTTTGTATCATCACTAAACAAGATGCTGGGAACAAGTCATGATTCCTCTCCTTTGCTTTGATATTTTCCCTTTCAGTATTGAGATGATTACTGAATTATAAATGATTTCTTCTTTCTGTAACCCCGTCCAGGAAGAGTTGGATGAAGTTGAGAAAATGGGAAACATCTCATCTATATGCAAGGAGTAAGTCGAGTAATCCTTCTTATTCTTTTTACCTTACATATCTGGTGCTGTGCATTTGGATTTGCACGAGGAATAGAAGGAAGAACTGAACTTTTCATTTCTACATTTCAAAAGAAGTTGAATCCTGATCTTTCTTCATGCTCTCAGCTTGCTTTCCGGTGTCGAAACCAAATCAGACCCACTTTTGCCAGTGTAAGTTCTACACAACACTCTCCCTCATCCCATCTGGATTCTGGATCCACTTTTTTATCAGCTTAATTTGTGTACAGCCCGAATGGTGTTGTAAATCCCGTATTGGATCGCTGGTTTGAAGGATCCCCAAGCACGCCAGAGTGCAGCTGCAGGATTCTCTAGACAACTCACACTTGTGTTCTCTTTAAACTTGGAAGATGTCTGAGATATATGGGCACCATAACAAAGGATAGTTTAGTTTGGTGATTATTGATCAGTACTATTAGGGTATTAATTTTCCACTCTGCTTGGGACAGAACTTGTAGATTGGCTTGTTGGAAAGACCAACCCCTGCAGCTCGCTGATATCTGTAAAGTTCTCTTCTTGCAAATCCGCCCAATGGGCTAAGGACAATCCCAGCCCAGTCCCATTATAAGTGGGGTCGGCTTGCTTCATTTGGGCCTTCGTCCTGATGTCCCATAACTAGATGCGTTTTCTTTTCTTTTTTAGTATGGATACAGTTACAGAGGTATGAATGAATTAAATATTTAATAGAAAAAAGAAAATAAGGGAATAGAAGGGGAGAGGAGAATTATTGAAATGTAGGTAATTGTATAATTGGGCTGCCCTATCGGCTACCAGCCGAATGAAACCTTCTTTTACCTTTTAGGGTATTAAAATAAGTGGGATAAATTACACGCCAAACCTGACAATTTAATTAAAATTATTATCTTTTTTTTTTTTTTTTTATTAGGTGTAGGTATGAATCAGAGTATTTAATGTATTTTGCTATATCATTTTTTATATTCTTTCTAACCATTACGTTGGGATGTTTTTTTTATATTATTTTTAAGTTTATTCCCCAAGGTTGTAAGATATTCTTAAGTCAGTCCCTTTATTTAGGATTTAATGATTCTTATTTTTACATTTATATTTATTTGGTGTAAATTATCATTTCTTAAATTTAGACCCTTATAAATTTTCCTCCTGGCTAAACTTTTAATTTAACCAAAAAGAAAAATAAAACTTCATTTGGCTATTTTATTTTATTTTCTTTTTCTTTTGATTAATAAATATTACTTAATTAGTCCATTCCTGGGGTGATTCATTTCTCTCATGTTGGAGTGTTTATTTGTCATGTAAGCTAGTGAGTGAGATTTCTGCTCGTTACAATCACCCGTGGTTCTTCACACCTAGTTAGTACTAGGACCCTTTTGCCTCACCCTTTGATTAGATAAACCCTCCTGTAACCCAATGGGAGGGAATCGGAGAACATCTGAGCGATTGCCTTTGCAGATCCAAATGTGCTCACACGATGCACAATAAAAATAAGACCGATAGAGATTCATAAGATACCATTTAAGCGTATTTAGGTATATTTGGAATAGAGGAGGATATATATATATATTAATAGGGTAAATTCTATATATATATATAATGTGTGTGTGTGTGTGTGTGTGTGTGAGTGTTGGGTTAAATGGATGGAATTGTGGACACGAGGCCATGGCTTGTGGCTTTGGTTCTCTTCAGTCGAGGAGGAGGTTGAGTCCCTAAATTCCATTTTTACAGAGATGGGATTCAGAGACACTCAGTCAAATCTCTTCACCATTTTTGGAACTACAAAATCTCGTCTTCCCCCCTCCATTTCAAGTTTCAACACCAACATTTCCCTTCTCTATCATGTCTCCACCCCTTTTCCATCAGTCTTTCAAAAGTTTCAAGTTCTTTTATCCATAAAATTTTAGAGTAAAAATGTATTAGAATGTTAAAAAAAAAGTTAGTAATCTAAAATAGTGTTACAGTGTCGTACTTGAACGAATTTATATATATATATATAAAAGAATAATGAAAAAGAAAAGGGTATCAAAAAATGGTACCTGAATAAGGCAGAAAAAGTGACCGTTAAGCATCTCTCTCTGTGTATATGCAATTCAATAATTTAAGTTGGGAGTCAGCTTCAGTTCATCAATGTTTTTGGAGATTGCACCCTTCTCTATTTCTATTTACCAATTCCCAACTCCCAACTACACTTTCTTTATTCCCATTTTTGCCCTCCCCCCATTTTTTTTTTTAAATTATAAATTATTTTCTTAAAACATTTATTATTTACATGAATTGAAGAACTCTATGATTGGATCAATAAAACTTAACACATTAGAGGAGAGTTATTCATAGAAAATAATATAGTGTTGCTTACTTGTTAAGAATATGATAGTAAAAGAAAGATAACGACTTAACCACATGTGTGGAGTCCATGCTTTTTAATCCTTAGTCTATACATGGTATTTATGATTTGCCATTAAATAAATAAGTTATTAAATTTCTAAATGTTTACTCTATGTTAATTAATTATCTTATATGTATATTGTCACACACAAACATGATACATCCGTGTGACAAGACCCATAATTAAACGAATGGCTCGAGTCCCTCAAGGGTTTAGATCTTTCATAGGACACTTAAGCCTTTTATAGATCTCACCTAAACTCGTAAGTCTAGTATGTGTTTGCTTGTCTCATAGGTCTTAGGTCTTTGCATATATGATGTCTAAAATCATGCAAAAGGAATGTAACAACCCAGGCTCACCCTAGCAAATATTATCATCTTTAGAATTTCTCCTAAGAGGTTAACAAACAAAAATAGCTACTTTTAAAAAATATAAAGTAAAGCAAAATAAAAAAAAAGATTGCATTGAAAGAAGGGAGAAGTGATGGAGAAAGGGGTAATGGACGGCAGCAAAACACAGGCATGATGATGCAAGGCAAGCAGCAGCTTGGAGGCACATGAAATCTTTTTCTAATTTTCTTTTTTTCTTTTTAAATTTTAATTTTATAAATAAATAAATAAATAAATAAATAAATAAATAATAAAAGATAAGATTTCATGTGGGGGGTTTGAAAATTACTGCTATTTTGACTTCATTTTATTGTTTTCAGATTTTATTCCTTAAATTCTTCCTTCCCTTCCCTTCCCTGACATCACCCTACACTACACCCCCTCCTATATGTTTTTATTTTTGTTTATTTTCCAAGGAATAATAATGACCACTTTTAAGGAATAATTAGGGGCTAAATAGGATTTGTATTTTGTTAATGATTTACAAAATATATACATAAACATAGGGGTAGGATGGGGAAAATGGGCAAACCTACCCCTTGCTTACTAAGCCCTATAAAAAGGAATCAGAATCATATTTTGTTAATTAAATAAATAAATAAATAAATAAATAATTATAATATACACTACCCTTTCATGATTGATTTAGAATTCCAAAAAATCTAATGCACCCAATCCCCCAATTTCATGAATTAAATATTTTGGTAAGCATATGGGGAGGGAAATATAATAATTATGTATTATAAAAGGAGAAAAGAAAAAAGAAAAAAGAAAAAAGAAAAAAGAAAAAAGAAAAAGAATGTGGAAAGAAAGTGAGTGAGTGGGCAATGGGGCAGAGGAGATTATGAAGGAATGTGTGTGCAGCAGACGAGCGGGGGAGGGGTCAGTTAAGAGAACATGGGATGGATGGGAGTGGTTTCATGCTCACGTGGCATATCCAGCAACACCTGTGGGCCCATTATTTTTTTAATTTTTATATATATGCGTTTAAATTAGTAAGTTAAATGGAGGACAGATAATATATTATTAGGAATTAAAATAAAGAAAAAGATGGTTAAATAAAGTGGGGTTTGCAGATCTGAAATGCATGTGGGGGTTAAAATGAGAAACAACAAAACGTATAAATTAATAATTATTATAACAACTTTTTCAAAGAGGGATCTGCATCTCTCTCTCTCTCTCTCTCTATATATATATATATATATATATTATATATATATATATATTTGCTTTATCTTTAAACTTTTTGTTTTTATCTTCAAAATTAAAAATTATATTTATTTACACTATACTACCCCTCTATTTACCTTAAATTATAATTTTAGTCCTTCCATTTACTCGGCTCGGAGACATTTGATTAAATTAAAACGACACTGAGAAGATTAACATAACCATTGCATAAAGATGACAGACACAAATAGAAAATCTCTCCTTAACGTGTTTTAAAAATTTTGAGAAAAAATGATAATCTCTCCTCAATCCATTTCTTTTCGCTTCCACTTCGACCATTACTGTTTGTGCAATGTTTTCTTTTAGGGCAAAATGCTTTCCGACCATTTCATTTTTACATCTCATAGCTTTGAAAGTTTGCTTAGCATCGTTCGTCTTTGACGCAAAAGAGTGCTCCATCAATAAATTATACGCACACTTTTAAGAGCTTTACCCGTTTAAAACATATAGTAGAGTGGATCAAACACGAAGCTCAAAATTTAAGAACATAAAATTAAAAATTAAAACTTTTCTTTTAAATATAAACAAAAATAGTAATGAATATATTTTTAAAAAGTAAATTGATGGTTGTATATAAATTAAACAATGTCTTAATTGTCCCATTAAATTCCTTATTCAACTTTAAATTTCATATCTTTTAGAAAAGATTAATGTTTTAGTTTTTATTTTTATTTTTCTGAAAAATAAATTTGTCATATAAACTCAATTATGAAATATATTTTATATAACGATAATTATTTTTAAAATTTATTTAACCCTAAATCGAATAATTTAATAAATAAAAAATTTAGAGTTAAAAAGAAAAATAAAAATAAAAATAAAAATAAATGAATCGGTGGACTATGCGTTGGTATTGGACGGTTCCGAGAGGGGCAGAGGACGAGTCAATTGCCACGTGGCGGGAAGAGAGAACATCCTGAAATGGAAGTGCAGCGTATCAAGCGGTTCACGGCCTTTGAGATCGAACTAATTATATGGGAACTAAGTTAAGAAGAGAATGTTTGTCTACTCATGAGCACCACTATTTAACATACGTCCGCATATCACCGCCGTTCAATTCTCCAATTAATCCGACAAAATCCAAACTCTCAAGATATTGACACGTGTTCCTTTTATTTTTCCTTCTAATTTTGATAAAGCTTTTTCTAAATTGAAATGGCGAGAAAATCGTTCGCGTGAATTATAAAAACGTTTTTTTTTTCTTTTACATTTTATAAAATAAAGTTATCTTATAGACTTTGTTTTAAAAGATAATTTAAATCCCAAATCATATTAATAATTTCATGTAAAATTTAAGATTTTATTATTCATTGACATAATTTTTTCTGTTTAAGTATTAATTTATATAATTATGGTAATAAAAAAATGATTAGGGAGAAAAGTTTAGAAGCCATCCAAATAATACATTAATAATTAAAATGAAGGAAGCATTAAATATTAGTAATTTGAGGCGGAGGTTTATAATAAATATTTTATAGTATCTTAAATTTCATTATTAATTAAAAATGGTAAATTAATGTGTGCATATTGGGAATTTTTAGTTGAGCGGGACTGTAACTGGTCGGTAGCGGCAGTGGGAGAACCAACGGCCCGGATCATATTTTTTAATTTAATTAAATAAATGACGGAAAATATAAACGGTCAAAGCCGGTCGTCGTTGGAAAACGCGAAATTCTAGGAAGTGGAATTTCTGACACGTAGAGCGCATCACCCACGGAGGTTTACCGGCTCCTCCAGTTATCCTTCCAACTCCTTATAATCCCGGCCAGGCTTTGTGGACTACTTTCCGGGGGCACGTTTGGGATTTCCAAGGAAATTAAGGGTAATCTGGTCCTTTCAGCTGTTACTGCCCTTTCGTTTTAAAGCGTTAATAAATCTCTCGCACTCCCACTTTGGCAGACCAGAGAAGCGGGAGAGACGTAGATAGAGCGACAGGCACAGAGGAAGAAGAAATGGGAATGGCCGTTTCTGTGAAGAAATAAGATAAACACGCACACATCCGACCTCCTTTTTTTTCTTTTTTTTATTCTTTTCCCGAGAAATGACGACGGGAATGTTGCAAGATCAGAATCTGGAGAAGCAGATTGAGAAGCAAATGGGTTGCATGGCTGGATTCCTTCATATCTTCGATCGTCATCAGATTTTGGCCGGAAAACGCCTCTACTCGACTAAACGCCTCCCTCCGTCGGTAATTTTCCGGTTACCTTTTGTATTTTGTTTTCTGTATATGGCCTCCAATGCTGTGTCGATTAAATTAGGATTCTCTGACACTGCAGGTTGGGAACTCAACGCCACCGCCGGAGAATGTGGTTTCCTCGCCGGAGGTATCGGCGGAATTGGAAAAACCACGCCAAACTAGAACGGCGCCTTCTCCGGACCGAGTGATGCATTTTTCTCCGATGACGGAGCTTCGATCTCCGGGGACGGAACCAGCCACCCCTGTGGAAAGCAAGCCCAAACAGCCCCGTCCGCTTCCGATTTTTGAATATAAGGAAGGGAATCGGTCTTTATGGAAGTTCTCGCGAGAAGCTCCACGGCTTTCGTTGGATAGCAGAGCCATTGTTGACGGAAAAGGCAGCATTTATCCAAGGGAGATCCGCACCAACGCCTCTATTCTGTCTACAAACCGCAGTGAAACCTCAACCGAAGAAGGTGATGAACAGCGTCGGTCTCCGAGTGTTATTGCTAGATTAATGGGGCTCGAGCCATTGCCTAACTCGGAACCAGAACCGATCAGGAAAGCCGAGCTTCGAAGATCGGCTTCCGAGTCCAGAGTTAGTAAAGATTTCTACCAGAATCGCTTCGTCGACGGCAACAATTTCAGACTTAAGCAATCTCAACATCCGAGTTCGCAGGATAATAATGGAAGCAGTGTACTGATGATGAATGCTGCAAACATGGATCACAGCTCAAATTCCAAAGTGCTAGACAGAAACGACTTCGCAGCTAGAAGTACTAAGACTGAGCCTGTTAGGTCTCACAGAGGATTGGGACCGCGCAAGATTTTCTTCGATTCCGCAGACATTTTTCCTGAGACGAAGCAGCCTGCATCAATCTACGGAGAGATAGAGAAGAGGTTGAGGATGAGAGGAATTGATGAACCTTCAAAAGATTTGGAAACCTTGAAACAAATCCTCGAAGCACTTCAACTCAAGGGACTTCTTCATTCCAAGAAGCCTCCAAGCCAGAGGAACTTTGTCTATGATCGCGCTTCTGCACAAAACGAATCTCCGATTGTGGTGATGAAGCCCGCTAGATCACCAACTTCGGTCAATCGTTTGGGAAGAATCGGTAACGATTCGCCACCTTCGAGTCACAGATCAAGACAAGTGAATCGCCGGAATGGTAATGTTACGGGCGAAACAATGCCGGCTGTGACCTCGAGGCGCGATCGTTTGGAGTTTGATCGAAATATACGAAACCAAAACAGAGGTAGATTCTCGAGCTCTCCAACAACTAGATGCGACAGTAACGTGAAAAGTCCGAGTAGAAGAGGACTGTTCGTAGAAACGCAGAGAAGAGTTAGCGATCCTGTAGATCAGAGAAGGGCTTCTCCGGTTCAACCATCGAAGACAAATTCATCGAAAGTCGGATCAGATCCCCAAATCACAAACCGATCGCCAAGAAACAGGAAACCAACGGCTTCTGTTCATCATCCAAAAGAACGGAAGATTTACGTATCTCAAGCAGAGGACGAATCGTCCACATTCTCAGAAAGCAGCATTAGCAACTCATCACAAACGGACACGGAGGTACGTAACCACCGACCACCATAGTGGACGATCAGTCACTTCATAGAATTTCTTAATCCAATTTTAAAATGGAAAGCAATTATTTATAATTTATTTCTTCAGCAGAGGTCCAACAAGATCGAGGAGTACAAGGAGGGTCGTAGTCTATTGGAGAGGTGCGACAAGCTTCTTCACAGCATAGCAGAAATCACAGCGACTGAGTTGCAACCGAGTCCTGTCTCGGTACTTGACTCGTCTTTTTACAAGGAGGAGTCGTCGCCATCGCCTGTACTAAAACGGCAAATAGATTTCAAAGGTAAGGAAAAACAAACCCAATGCTTCATTTAACTTTTTTTTCTTTCCCTTTTGTTCTTTCTTTCTTTCTTTCTTTCTGTCTTTCTTAAACAAAAACCACCCAGGTCGATTTTTGGGTTCCTTCTTCTTGTACGCAGATTAGATTTTCATTCGCTAGATTTTCCTTTTTGACTTTGTTGGCGCTTATTTTACCATATTTAGTTAAAGTATTTGAGTACTTGGTGACCTGTGGCTTCGCCAGCCACTGGGTTTTTGTTTTTGGGGGTCCTCTTTGGTGACCCAAATCCAAAGTAGTCAGATGATTTGGTAAATGCACGCCACATCAGTGATTTTCACGCAGGACCCATGTTAGTAGGGTGTATCCAGCTTTGAAATTTTCAGCTCAGCTGGATGGATTTGATTGGTAGTTGGATTGAACTAACCATAATTCAATTTTCTCATGGAGGAGGCCCATCCAATCAACTTCCATTTATAAAGATTTAGGGTTTATGCAAAGAAAATGCCTTTAAGCACTTGAAAAGTCATTCGAAACTGAGTTAGTCCCGAACAGCCCTCGTTGGTTGCCATCTTTTGTTGGTGATGGGTATTGATCATGTGGGAAAAGTACCTAGGTTTATGGTACACTGACTTTAATTGTCTAGCGCATGGAGCTATGGAAATTTATGAACGATGCCTATCAGCATCCAACTGCCAGTTGGATTAAGAGGGTGAGTGGAGTAAATTGGGACCGGCCTGTTAAGTGTCCTGGAAGTGGGAATTTATTAACTGGGATGGATTTTTCTTTTGTGCTTCTTTTTTATCCATTCTTTTAGTGGGTCAAGGGCCATCCACTTGTACTGTTGTAGGTTCTAATGAAGCTACTTTTGAGGGTCTACTTAGAATGACGATGTTTGCATGTTACTGTTCATTGATTGATGCTTGTTCTTGTTGATATTGTGTTATCAGACCAAGTGGTTGATGTGGAAGATGCGTGGTTTCAAGCTATCTCATCCGTGGAATCGAGTTTGGTCGATGGATCCAACGACTGTGATTTGGTTTACGTTATGGATGTTCTCCGAGCCTCACGTTGCTTGCAAGATGACGACTCCGATATTTTCCTATTGTTAGAGGAGCAACAGTACCTGAAAGGGAAGGATGTCTCCAAGGTGTCAAGCGTTCAAAGGAGGCTAATTTTCGACACAATAAATGAAATTCTTGATCGAAACAGGCAATTGCCACCATGGAAATCCATGGCGGAGTCGACTTCAGTGCAGGAGATTTGGTTCGAGTTTCAGCGAATGAGGGACCGGGAAGATGAAGAAGAAGCATCAGAGGACTTGTTTGAGGTGATCTGCAGTGTCCTAAAACAGGACCTAACAAAGGATGGTGGTAGTGGATGGAGGGACTCGGCTGTTGAAACATCCCAAGCTGTTTTAGACATGGAGAGGCTAATATTCAAAGACTTGATAGGGGAAACCATCCGAGATCTCGCTGCCAATAATGGGATGAACATGCCTCGAAGGAAGCTGGTGTTCTGAAAGGCGAAGGCAAAGGCAAAGGCAAACGGCAAAAGGCAAAGTTCCCTACCCTTTCAGCTAATTATTTTTAGACAAATGCTAATGTTAATCATCTGTTTGTCATGGGGGGAGAGAAAGAACAGGAAAAATCTAAGAATAACCCTTTTTCTTAAGGAAAAAAAAAATGAAAAATTGATCTGTATGTATACAACATGCATTTACTCATAAAATAGTGAAGTGGGGAGGAGAGCGGGGTGTGTGGGAGGTTGCTCTGTAGGGTTGATTTCATGTGAGAAAAAGAAAGGAAAAGTGTTTGATAATTAAAAATTCCTCATGGGAAAGGTAAAAGTGACCTGAAAAGCAGGGGAATTCATGTGCTTTCTCTCTCTAATTTCGACCCCTTGAATCATTCAAGTTTTGGTTCCAAGGTTTGAAAATGTATGTGGTGCCTGTTAATCTCTCTCGACCAATTCAGTCTTTCAAATTCCGGACCCTTATGGTACACAGTTCAACTAGTTAAAGACATATTGTAATATTCCACAATGACTGGGGAGGTGAATGAACACCCTTTATATAAGACCTTTCTCTACCAAATGTGTTTTAAAGCTTCACCCTTTAAGACATGTTTTTACTTATATGAACTCAAAATGGAATCGAAAATAAATGTATTGTCCATTGGTTTTGGTACTGTTTGAAGGGCAGGCAGCTTGGTCGTCCTCTGTCTTCACAGTGGCCAATTATTTATAACGTACTGTTCACATCTCACCTGCCATTGTTGTTACCTTTCCCGAACTTATTTTTACTATTACTGTTGCTGTAAAAAAATTGTGAAGCAATCCACTTCTATTAACAGTCTATCAGATATATTCTCTTTAACTTAAATATTTAATAGTTAAATGTATATCCCCGAATGAAACTTGTTCATTTTTTGGGGGTCTCGAATGATCTTTGGCACAATAAGAAGTGGTTGATCCAAATCATCTCGGCTAAGTTTTGATTTCTCTATTTTTTAATAATACTCAAACATGCTGAGTCAAAAACCTGCTTTATTTAAATATTTTTATTATATATATATATATATATTAAAGTACAAAATTAAAAGTTAGAATTACATTAAATTTTAATGGTCCAAATTATAAATATCAAAACATAATTTAAATCTAATTTATGAATATAATGTAGTTATATATATATATATATTTATTTATTGAAAATGGGAGATTTGAATGAGTAAAACGGATAATATGGGATAATTGACATTTGTATTTGGGCGCTGTTTTTTTGTTCTTGTTTTGGTGTTTTGTGAGCAATAATGGTGGACGCCAGACCCTCCAATAATGGTGCATCGTTAACATTTCCTGATTCATTAGGCAATCGCCATAATTGACGAAGCGCGGGAACGCCTAGAAACTTCAAAAACTTGTGGGGCTGTCAAACCAATCGCCACACATCATCATCCGTTTTGCTGTCAGTTTCAAAGCAATTGGGGGATTCCAATCCAATTTTGCTCCATCAGTTTTTCATTTGGGGAACCCTATTTGAGCTCCTCACGCCAATGGCTGAAGATCGATTGGGTCCCCTGTGCCTTGATAATAATCTCTCAGCGTTGATGGATAAGCTTAGCCAAGCTGACCTAACAACGGGCGCTTTCTGCTTCCTGTCATGCAATCCATTACTTGTTTGTCTCCCTCCGCGAGTAAAAGTATTTATAAGCAAAAGAAGCTGAAACCAGAGAATCTCAGCAAAATTAATGGAAATATGGGGTCCTTGTCGACGCAGAAGGGCGCAATCTCATCTGCGAATGCATTGAATAATGCGAATTAACGCCACTGCCAGTTTCACATGTTGCTTCTGCATTCCACTCTCCCCTCGAGCTTCAAATTGTTACATCAATAAACAGAGCTTCTTCAGAGAAAACTGGCGGAGAGGTACGTTTTTGTAAAACCAACCACTCTTAATTATGTGTCCATTGCTGTTCCTTCTCATTTTTGTGGCCATTGCTCGTCATCTCTGCATCGTACTCAATCATTGTCCCCCTTTCTTGAACCCATTTTTTTTCCGCCAGATGATAATTTTGTCAATGGCAGTCAATATGAATGCTTTGTTGTCAGTAATTGAGATCCGCCTGTGGGTTTAGGTGAAAAGGAGACGAACATGACAGCCAACAATCGCCATATATAGCTCAGTTTTCGCTGAGATCGAGGTCAATAAGTCCCGCCAACTGTTTGATAAAATGTTTCAACCAAACCAAGTGAATTTCATGGGTTTAATATTATTAAATTAGCTTAGTTTGGTATTACAACTTACACAGTATTAACTAAGTCACAACTCACCTCCTCCTTCCCTTGCCTTTTTGGCAAAGTCTAATATTGACAGCTTTCTGTAGCCATAGGCAGAAACTTCCCAGAAGATTTAGTTACAGCCCCAACTATTTAATACCCTATGTCACAAGAACAATCTAAAAGCTCTAAAGATAAAACTCAAAATCTGGCATGCCTAGGGAAATATATTATAGTTATAGTAGTAGGACTTATGAACAGTTCGAACAGAAAGTTAAGGCATGTTCGTAATAGGCATCCACCATCTTGGTAGAGGAGCCGGGATCAGTTCAACCATTTATTGATAATAACATGAAGCATCTCAGTCCCCACTGACATAAATGGGCCAGCAAAGATCTCTCTATCACGCCCAATTTTGTGTGGGAACCCCTCAAAAAAAAAAAAATCACCATAAGAGTTTGTTTGTTTGTTTGTTATTTAATATTTATTTTTACTCATAGTTTTTTTAGTTGACATGACATTAATTTCTCTTCTATGAAAGACTGGGGACAGCAGCTTAAGCTGAAATCAACAGAATGAGCTTTAACATGAAGTATTCTTTTTTTTTTTTTTTGTTTCTCTAGCTTAATTTGACATGGTTAACATTCGTGGAGGGATTTATATAATAGAAGTAGACATAGAATTAATTAATTTATTTTGAAGTCATAATCCATCTAAATGTAACTCAACTTATTAAAACATATACAGATCAATGAAGAGATTAAAGTTTCGAATCTCTATTCCCACCTTTGCTCCCACCCCTTACATATTTTTAAACTCAAAAAGAAGAAAAAAGAAAAAAGAAACTACATGGTATAGCTGTCTTCCAAAGTGAGTTTGCGTACTCAGTAATAATTATTGAGTAGAAGCTGGGTTTGGGTTTTACCAATTGACTGATTCCTCATCGATTTGGTGAACTTAATTTTTTTAATACAAATTGGTCGGTTAGATATTGGAAAGAAGGGCAGGTGAGATTGGATTTACCAAGTTGTTGATCTATTATTAAATGGATTTACAAACGTTCAAAATCCCTTAAACCTTGAAGTAGGAGCTTTGACGCCTCGCTGATCTAAAAAGATAAAGTGGTCATTCAGTGGGCATTTTCAGTTCATAAAACTATTTTGTTTGGGCTTCTCTTCCTGGGATAGGACAGCCAAAATCCCAATCTTTCCCCTCAGGGCCTACAACAACGTGAAAGAGGCAGAGAACCCGAAGTTTTGGGCCGCCTAATAAGAACCTGGTAATTAATTGTGAGGACAATCCTACTGCTACTACAACCACCACTGCCCAGAAATGATTGGTAATTTAGCCGGTTCTCTCCGATCTATCTATCTCTAGCCTCTGCAGTTACAAGGTAAAAACTGTAAACCATTTCTATCTTGGTTTTATATTGATGAATTCATCCCTGGTTCGTGGCGGATTTTCTAAATGTTCTCAAGATGTTCTTTACCCATAACCTTGGTATTTTGATTCACACCTATTCAAGTCAGTTTTATATGTGGCAATAAATGGCATGGAAAGAAAATAAAGATGGAACAGTTTAGGGTGGAAAGCAGACTCTGTAAAATTTAATTAAGCAAGGACGTTGACCCGTTGACTAGAAGTGAAAAGGTTTGCCTCTCTCTCCCCAAGTTAAAAAATTGAAAAGGAAAAATTAAAAAGAAATATTAAGATAAATAAATTTTGCAAGTGCCTTTTCATCGGAAACTCATGACTTCAACTTCTTTTTCTTTCTTATTTTCCCTTTTATGATCAGAACATTGAGGGAGAAGTTGGATATGGATTCATCAATGAAAGTGGAAGAAACAAAGGTGCAATGAAAATAATGAGAAAGGAGGAAAAAAGGAGTCCTTATTTTCTAAGGAACAATCTTTGCAACATTATGATTACAACATTATCTGATAAAATAGCCTCCTTACGTTTCAATGAAACGTCAATTCATATCGCGACTGCATATCTGAATATGCTTCTTATAGGAAAAATGCTATTCTGTTGGTTAAAGAACTTTTAGTTCTGATGTAAAGCTGCATTTTTAGAAGAGCTTTGTTCAAGTTTTCCAAATAGCCTGACCTCTTGTCTGATTAGAATGGTGTTTTCATCTTGATGTCCCTTGCTGTCCAGATATATTCCTCCACTTGGTGGTTGCAGAATAACCTTCCTATAAAAGAACTTGTTGCTGAATTTTATATAGGTTCATAGTGGGTTTCAGTACTCAGTCGCCCTCATAATGAGACAAGACATCAGAAGAATCTTAGCCTGGTTACTTGGAAACAAAATGAAGTGGGAAACAATCTTGGTCCACATTTGCTGACCTTAATCCCACAATAAACCCCCAGTCAAAATGGATACCTTTAAATATTTAATAAAGAAAATAATTGCCTTTGCCATTTTCTAAACAGGAAAATGATACGTATAATTTCAGTCTTAAGCCTTATCAAAGAGAACAAAATGAATAATCATTAAAAGTACTAATTTCTTTGAATATCTGAATGATCATTAGTGTATACACAATTGGAATTAATCATCAATATTGTCCTTGTAATTAGTGGGTCAAATTAGCCTAATCACATCCATGTTTGCATCTTTCAGTCGCTTCGAACTTATTGAGGTTGTTACAACCATTATAATTGTTTCACGTGGATAGCCTCTTTAAATTGACTAGATCAATTACTATTGCGATAAGGGTAGTCTATCATAAAATAACTGAGGTTTTCAAAATGAATTATGAACGTGATGAATTATGTTTTGTTGTATCAGGATCGACAGTCTCACAAATACTGAAAATTGAGCTTCCTAATGAGAGCCAAATAACTGATCATTCTTAAAATGATGTTTATTGAGTCGACAGAGAGCGTCCCTTTGTGAACATTAGAGCAATAATACCCATGGTTTAGAATCTTCAGCTGCAGAATGTTTATATTTTGCAGAGCTGAAATAACAGCTAACTAGTAAAGAGGACAGTTATTGGTTACCAATATTAATGTGCATTTAAGATACTATATCAAGTTGGCAAAATATTATATTTCATATTAAATTATTATTATTATTATTTTATCAAACTCACAAGTCACATGCTGAAGCAATATTAACTGTTTGAGGAAATGTTTCACTTAGCTGTTTTTCAGCAAAGGATGGTTTTCTTTCTATTAAGGCACTATGAAATATATTGTTCATTTTAGCATCTCACCTGAGGATAATCGATTGTAATTACGGCATCGGCTTTAATTGTATTCATGACATCTGACAGTACTGTAGATTTCATCTTTGAACCATTGTAATAATCATGAAAGCCAGATTCCTGCAAAGTTGTTTTGGCCCTGATGCATAAACAGTAAAAGTATCTGTACATCTTGAGGAAGAAAAGAGCTTCTGCTGCAATCCTGAAAATATTGAAAACAAAAACAGTTGGGAGCTAAAATGGATCTAATCCAAAAATCTTGCTTCAAGCGTCCCTTTGCTCTAAATGAAGCAGTTTGTCGTATGTTTTTCTTTTGTTTTGCCTGCAAAAAGTAAACGAATAAGATTAGAATATCATTTTTAACTTATATTACCATCCCCCTAAACATCTTGTTTGGACCCGCTGTAGTCCTGCTACCTTGCCCAGTGAATTATAACATACGACTTCTCCACTTGCAGGTAAAGAAGTAAAGGGTAATAATAAGAAAAGAAGAAGAAGACTCGTGTAAGGTTAATACATAGTTTGTAACATGGTTGCTTAAGCGCTGGATCATCGACTGCAGCCGGTGGATCCTTTCCAAATATCATCTCACAGCTCATGTCATCAAAATCTGCAAAGAAAGACACTTATTTTAATCATATTTTTAAATACTTCTTGCCGCCCCCATTTGCTCCCAGATTCCCCTTGCTTATTGACGTGTTTCTTGGTCTTTGACATTAATACTAGTGGTTCCCAGCTATTAGTTACATCATGGTGCATAATTAACAGCCTAAGAAAAATGCCTTTGCTTGGTTGCATTTTTTACACCTGTGATGATTGATGCATTTCATGACCAAGAGCGATACCTGGCTCAGTGGGAAATCCAGCTTGATGATTAATTAACGATGGGAATTCAGCTTCTAACTCTTGGATTATAACCATATTGCAAAATTAAGCTGCAGGTTAGAAATCCCACTTAGCTTGGATGGGCCTATCTGCAGTTCTTTTGTACCCAAAATGGTTCATGCATGGGACCCTCCATTCACATTGACAACCATGATCCTTTCCACCATTTGGTGCTGGTAATGTTGCTTTAATAGTAATTTCACTTTTACTCATGGATCTACCAGTCATTGTGCTATAGCAGATTTACTTTATTTAGTGTCCTCTCATCTAAACCATATAGAGGTCTTGAAATAATTTAATTCTAATGTTCTTCTATATGTGGATATGAAGTTATTATAATGGCCTTTTGAGTTAACCACCATGATTTAGTTTAATCATAAAAAAGAGCCCATGAAAATAGGAAAAAACTTAGAGAGAACGAGCTCTAGCCATTGTACTCACCTGCTTAATTGTTTAATATCCTATGATTTTTTTTTTGGCAACCAAACTAAATAGAGTCAGACAATTATCTTGTAAGAATAGTAGTGGTGTGTGCAAACAAACCTGAACACTATGGATACGAGAAGAAAGAAATAGGGCCTTCAGTTATAGTTAGACAGCTTGAAATAGTGTCTAGAATTGCCTTGTGCTGCAGTATATGTGAATTTGAAATTTTGTTTTTCTTTTGGGAAAACTGTATATGGTTGCCGCAATTGTTCGGTGGTTCTATAGCTTAGTGAGAGGAGACTTACTGGGGACCATGCTGACTGGCATTCCCAAAGAATCCTTGATGAAATCCTGACATGGAAACTTGCATAGATTAATGCACATTCCAGCACAGTTAGTTTGCTCTAGGAACCTGCAAATAAATGGGATATGTTTAGGCACAATATATATTTGCTGAGTGTTATTTTGACAACGATAATTTCAAATTTTCAATGATGTGAATGATGGACATGACTTACTGTGATTAAGTACTGAGAGTTTAGAATAAGCATAATAATTACAGACAGAAGGTTCTGTGGGCGTGGAAATTGTCTCAAGTAGGTGAGATGGGACCCCATGAACGGTTAGAGAACATTGCCTTAATTATAGAACTCTGTTGCGAGAAAGAATTACCTGCACTTGTGGATTTGAACCACATTTTTTTCTTTTTTTCCTTTGAAGTCTGATTCCTTCACCTGTAAGAATCATATGTTACTATTGTCAGTGTTGCGAATTAGTAATTGAGAAGGAGACTTGCTTCTTCCATTTGTGTGTGCGTAGGGAATGGCTCCTGCATTGTTTAGTTGTTTCGCTTAAAAATCTTTTCTATCACTCCCTCCCCAACAAACTAGACATATCAATTGTGTTTAATCTGACTTCTTAAGGAATGCCTAGAAAGTGAAAGGGCCAAAGGGAGTAAGCATGAAGAGAAGATAGTTTCTTAAAAAATAGGTTTATCTATCTAACGTCACAAAACCTTTCTTTCATTTGTAGGGACAGGACAAGTCTAGAAGGGACTAGTGCCTCAAACACTGCAGGTTTATCAACTTGGCCATTGAAAATCATATTATTATATTGAATTTAGTGCTAAAGTTGAAGTTCTTGTGTCCACCATTAGCTGGAATCTATCTTTATTCTGACCTTGTTTGTTTGTTTAAATACTCTATATTCTGGAAAAAAATTTGACATCGATCTTAAGCCCTATGATAGAATTATCTCTTTGGAGTAGGAATTCGATCTTTTGACTTTTTGGTCGATGATATATGCTTTAACCAAGGTCGATGATATATGCTTTTGGTTAAAGGTGTACTGAGGTTGGCCTCATGGGTATTTGTATATGTATACAAGCAGCTGTTAATTCCCAATTATGTCCATGGATTGATGTTAATTCCCAATTATGTCCTTGGCTAAATTTATTTACATCATCTTACCTCGCAGGGTCCAACTAACCAAGCAAAGAAGACAGTGGTGAATGCAGCAAAATATTCCCTTGCGAATTTGGATTGAGGTAGCAATGTTCTTATCTGCACTTTGTTCACCACTATATTTGTTAGGGACATACGATTGAGAGGGGTGGGGTTTTAATAGTAAAAGGCGAAATTGGAAATGGATCAAGAATAGTAAAAGTACAGTTTTAATACTTCTTTAATCGAATAATTGCTGATAATTAGAAATATAATATAAAATGTGAGTCATTTGCTGATACTATTTCCATATAATGACATGCCAATCAAATAACTATTATACCCCATGATTAATGGAAAGAAAAATAAGAAAAGGGTATAGTTCTAGGTAGGTTCTAACCTAGGCAATGAAACCTAGCTATATCCCCCAAAATGTGTTGGATCCTACGATTTTAAGTTGGAAATCAGAAAATTATATTATAGGGTGCAAACACAGGACAGATAACCTCATGCTCTGATTCCACAATCAACTTAGAAGTTTTAGCTTATAGGTTATGGTAAAAAACTTAATTATGTCAATACTTAAACAAACAAATGGGAAGAAGAAAGGAGACCAAATAAGGAAGACAAAGTATTGAAATTTGGCCTAAATGAAATTCATCAAATGATCATGCACTACTTACCCTACAAATGTTATTTAATAATGAACTTCTATTGATGTGGAAACATTTATTGCTTGTATCATCTAATATCATAGGTAAATAAATAACTTAGAGCCGCCTAGAAAAATAAATGTATGACTTTTGAAATTACTTTTAGCAATAATATTTGAGGGAGTGATGAAAGTAAAAATGATTGTAGGCTTGAAATTGGTATCGGTAAAATCTTTAACGATATGTTTGGTGATAGTATTTTACATATATGCATGATATGCATTTATATCACAAGTACATTGAAAGTCAAAAGAATAGTAAATGATATTGAATGAATGAATGAATGAAATTTACCAAAGAGAGGATTGGGGCTGGAAATGCTCTTCCAAGCGCTTGAATGATAACCTCTCTTTGTTTGATCTGGTTGTAGTTTCTTGACGCCATTGTTGCCACTTCCACCAAGCTTTCATATCCACTCTTCTTGCTTCTCCAACCTGAATATACATCATAATTAATTCTGTATTCCAAATCTTCAAACAAAAAGAAAAGAAAAGAAAAGAGATCACCTGAGGTTGCTTGTACTGCCTGAGATACATGGTGGATGGCTATTTTCTCAAACCAGTTGTCTGTATAAACAGTGTTTGGTTTTCTTGTTTCTTCTGTTGCTCCACTCTCTGCTGCTCTTGTAAGCACTGCTACACAGGCAATGCTTTTTCTTCTCATCTTCTTCGTTTTGTTGCTTCTCCTCACGTTTGTCCCACTTCCCAAAATCACTCTCCTTTCCTCACCAACTCTTACTTCCATTTCTTTCTCTTGAGACTGAAGGGCGTTTTTCTTGTATTTTTAGAGTGAAGGAGGGAGGGAGGGAGATTTCAGGCTTAGATGAAAGGTTGGTTGTATTTATAAGATAGAGGCAATGGAAGATGGAGGGACTATAAACCAACCAAGGGGCTATTTAAATTAGGTGAATAGAGATGGGATAGACATTAAGCTCTTGTTTAAGTTTAACTAACACAAGGTCTTAACCCTCTTTTGGGATATACATTAAGCTCTTTGTTTAAGTTTAACTAACACAAGGTCTTAACCCTCTTGTTTAACTAACACTAAGGAGAATGAAATGGAGTGCATGTCAATTATAGCCAACTTTACGATGTAGAATATATATTTAATTAATTTTAATTCATTCGGTCGAAAAATGATAGCTTAATCTATCGTTGATTTCTATTAAAATTCGATAAAGTATTTACCGTTTTTCATATTGTTTTTAGGCGTTTGATAATAATGCATTTGGAGTATTTTGAGAGTGATGGATGACCAAGTTTGAAGCTTTGTAATCTAACCTTGTTTATTTATCATGTTTGTTGGGATTAGAAACGATAATCCTATGTAAATTTTTAAATTTAGAATCCATATTGGAATGACCGAAAATAAATAAAAATTATTTTTCATGGGATATGTCAGAGGACAGACAATTTCTAATATTTTTCAATTATATTAATTTTTGGATTTATCCAAAACAAACATTCTTTCCTGGCTTTGGGAAGATTCCATTGTTAGTTGTTTTGTAAAGAATGAAATTAAATTTATGAACATTTGTATTGAAATAATGCCATTTTCAATTTTTCATTGTAAAGAAAAAGAACCATTTTTTTTTCTCTTTTTCATTGGATTTGGATATATGTTTGAGGGGGCAAGATTACAAAATTATAATGATATGATGCAATTCCTGTTTCCGTAATATAAAGTCGACTAATATTAGAACACTATTTGTTGTACCTAAGCTCAACAAACGATCAAACTTTTAAACACTCTGGCTATTATACCCTAAGTGCGAGATCCTATATCGGTTGGGGAAGAGAACGAAACACTCTTTTTAAGGGTGTGAAAATCTCTCTCTAGTTGATGCGTTTTAAAAATACCTTGATGGGAAGCCCAAATAGAACAATATCTGCTAACAGTGGGCCTGAGTCGTTACAAATAGTATCAAAATCAGACACTAGGTTACAAATAGTATCAAAATCAGACACTAGGCTATGTGCCAGCAAAGACGTTCCCTGAAGGGGGTAACATGAGATGTTGTGCCTTGAAGGGGTAGATTTGGTGGGGACCCTACATCAATTGGAGAAAGGAATGAGGAATAAGTGCCAACAAAGACACGGGGTCTAAAGGGGAGTTAGATTTGGTGGGGATCCAAAGGTGTGAAAACCTCTCCATAACTTTAAAAACCTTCCGGGTAAGCCAAAAAAAAAAAAAAAAACCTAAATAGAACAATCTCTGCTAACAGTGAGCTTAGACTGTTACACTTAGTGAATATATCTTTGGGTAAGTCATTTGACCTTAGTTCCCGATATTTCTCAAAAGAGGAATGACTATGGCCAGAGATCCAGTTTGAACAATCCAACAAACTGATAGAAAGTAAGCTAAATTAAAAACCATCCAACAAGATAACAATATTACACTGAACAAATATACTTGTCCAACCAAATAGATAAAAGAGGGTGTGGGAGAGTAACAAAGCTTCACAAAAGCAAGCAGGGAAGCTAAATCCTTGGGATGCTAACTAAATGTCTTCATCTACAGTCTTAGAAGGCTAAACTACTTAGAGATATATATGAGTGAATGTCTCAATCCTTGGAGGCTTTGTTAATGAGGGACTTGTGAATATGAGGGATCACACCACCTCCAGCAATGGTTCCTTTGATCAGTGTATCAAGTTCTTCATCTCCTCTAATGGCCAGCTGAAGGTGTCTTGGAGTGATCCTCTTCACTTTCAAATCCTTGCTCGCATTTCCAGCCAACTCCAGCACTTCCGCGGTGAGATACTCCAGAATTGATGCTAGGTACACTGCAGCAGTCGCACCAACTCGCCCATTGGCAGATATTCTTGTTTTAAGATGCCTGTGAATTCGTCCCACAGGGAACTAAAACCCCACAATCGGAGAAATGGAAAGCCACAATTAAGTGTGAACTCGTGGACTAAGCTCAGTTGTAGTTTAAAAATAAAATTACATGAGCATTTGAATTGAAAATTTTCAGCCCAACCCACAAAAGACAAGCCTACGCTTCCCCACAACACAGAATTAAAAGAGTATAACATTTCAGAGCTGTCAACAAAATATGGTATTACAATAAAGATAAGGAACAAATACATGTAGCTTAAAAAGTACATAGGCATTCGAATTGAGAATTTACAGCCTAACCCACAAAAAGACTATCTTACTCTTTCAGTATCAAGTTTAAACTCAAAACTATCAACAAAAAATTATCATAGTAAAAATTGAAGGAACAAGGATCACAATATTCATATACATCAACATAATTGTACTTTTCTTAACTTCATGTTGCATAAAAAGTAAAGGGCATTAGATTTGTGAATTTCAGCCCAACCCACAAACAACTAGCAAACACTTTCCCCGCTAATCAAATAATTAAAAAATATTTCTGAGTCCCATGTGTTAAAATCCAAAGCTGTCAACGAAAAGGTGTATTGCCGTAAAAATTGAAGGAACACGGATCACAATATGCAGATACATCAACAAATTGTACAAATCTCAACTACACGTAGCATTAATACATATTTTCAGCCCAATCGACAAAAAAAACTAGCATACACTTCCACTCTAAACATAGAATTATGTAAGATTGCAGAGTCCCATGGTAAAATTCAAAGCTGTCGACAAAAAATGCTATTACAATAAACTTCGAAGGAACGAATATCAACAAATATGCAGATATATCAACATAATAACCTTATTTAAATGAATAAAATATCAAAACATTTTTAGTTCTAAGATTAGGAGGTAAAGTCAAACATGCTAAGGCTAACACACTAACGTTTGAGGAAAAAAAAATCGAGGTTAGAATTCAAAAGAGCACCTGTATACCAGCACGAGAGGATCGAGAGATCGGTTTTTTCTTGTCCTTGTCCTTATCTTTGTTCGCAGCAGGGGTCTTTGCAGCCAAAAGTCCCTTCCCGCCTTTTCCCGCCATTTTTCAACCTGCCAAATGTTTGAACATTCAGATAAGCATCTCGAACAGAGTAAATTCGCTGTTTAGTGGGGAAAACACCACAAAAAGAGAATCAAGAACCGAGAATTAACGAGCAATTGTGTACAGATCTGGATCGGGAAACGAGCGGATAAATGAAAGAAGGAAAATCAAAATCAAAACAGAAACAAAATTAAAGCAAATAAATGAGAAGAAAGAAACCTGAAGATTGCGGAAGCGATGAGAGGAGAAGAGAAGAGTGAGATGGAGCGGCGATGGAAGGCAATTTAGTGTGACTGTACGATAGCCTTTGCTTTTTGAATCGCCTTCTTTCTCGTCTTGGCGGTTTATTTTAGGTGGGAATTTCAACCTCTGAAATTTTCGAGCTTCATATTTACATATAGACCCCTTGTCTTTCTAGGTTTCTCATATATGGCCCATCATAATTACCCAAATTCCAGAATTGACCCATAATTTAACATAATTCTATTCCCCTTATTTCTACTTATCCATTTAATAATTTTTTTATATATTTTTTCAATAAATCTTAATTTTAGCTATTTAAAATTAAATTTTATCCAAATTTATTTAATAATAATAATAAAATTTTTATGCAAGTAAAAATACTTTGCGAATGTATTTTCATGTCGATGTGTGTATGTAACAGTCCAAGCCCACCACTAGCAAATATTTTCCTCTTTAGATTATTACAAATGATATTAGAGCTAGGTTACTGAACGATGTGCTAAAGAGGAGGCTAAGCCCTGAAGAGGGGTGGACACGAGGCGGTGTGCCAGCAAGGACGCTGGGCCTTGAAGGGAGATGGATTGTGAGATCCCACATCATTGGAGAGGAGAACGAAACATTCTTTATAAGAGTGTGAAAACTTTTTTCTAGCAAACTCGTTTTTAAAATCTTGAGAGAAAGCTCGGAATGGAAAACATAAAAAAGACAATATCAGTTAGCTATAGGGTTGAGCAAGTTAAAGTCGGTCATTAAAGTTGATGAAAGAAATAAACTTTCAAAGACGCTCATAATACATCCACGAAGTTAAGGATATGAAGTCATATAAAAATAAAACGCTTTTGTGATATAGAAGGTTGGTTAACTTTTTTTTATTTATTATTATTATTATTATTTTTTTTTTGCTTTTCTTTTTGAAATATATGATAATAGTGAAAATTTTCAACATCAATTAAGACAATCTTGTCTTGTACTAAAGATCCAACAACACTTTGATTATAAATAATTACATCTTTAATTTCCAAACTATCTTTTTCTAATAAATATATTTTATTTTAAAGAAAAAATATATATTAAAATATATTATTTAAGTAATTTATTTATTTGTTTCTAAACGGAAATCCCAAAAGTTAAGGGGTAAAATTGATAATAAAGTATCCTACAGGGGCTTTTATGAAAATAACCTCAATCCATACTTACTGGGTACTATAAAGTGAAGTTTATGTATGTGGGCCTTATGGGCTTCCCAATAAAAAAGAAGCCCAGTTTATTTGGGCCCAACGTTTACACACGTGGCCCGCGATTTCATGATGGAGCCCACAATAACTATTTAATAATAATAATTATGAATTTCGGTGTCATCATGTAATAATCCAATTAAAATTAGAATTTGAGTATTTGAATTATAGCAAAGATCTTTATCATGAAACTTAATATCGAGGGAATTATTAGCTCTATTATTATTATTCAAAAAATTATAATCATAATTATTGAAACATGTGGTATAAGAAATAAAGCTGTTTTTTTTTTTTCTTTTTACCGCTAAATTATATTCCTATTAATTGATATTTTATATTTATTTCATTCAAATATTTGTATAAAGTAATTCATAGATTTATGGTATATGAATTTAAAATTTAAAATTGTATTTAATAGATTAATTAATTTAAGAAATTAAAAAATTAATGGGACCATGAAATTGAATGGCAAGCTGTTATTTTACTTTATCCAATGTCAAAAAAAGAGAGCTAAAGTGGGGAATGGGGAATTAAAGCGTTTTTAAAAAAGAAAAAATTACAACACAATAGAGAGAGGTAAAAAGTAAAAAAGTGGGGATGGTGTATTATAAAGGTAATTTGAAATTATGTATTTTATTAATTTTTAAGGTTAAAACACAATTATGGTCTCCCTGCTTTTAATTCCATTTAATTATTAAATTAATGAGGAAAAAGATAGCACCGAAAAACATGGCCCAAAACGCACTATCTGCTCACCTATCCATCATCATATTACCAAAATCTCCTCTTTTTTTTTTTTTTTTTTTTTTTTTTTTTTTTTTTTTTTTTTTTTTTTTTTTTTTTT
>NW_019272048.1:65648-77632 GCF_002738345.1 Cucurbita maxima | reverse complement strand
TTTTTTTTTTTTTTTTTTTTTTTTTTTTTTTTTTTTTTTTTAATTTAAACAAGGAAAATTTGTAAAAATTACTCCTACTCCTCACCTTCCATCAAATTTATTTATTTATTTTAATTTTAAATTTAAATTAATTGAATGGCTAAGAAAATGAGAAAATTACACGTGGCGTTGATACATGCAATGAGAGCGGTGGGATGACATGATATGAGTTTGATTGATGTGTGGACAAGAGAACAGAAGACAACGGCGTCGTTTTGTCCAGTTACCATACCCTGAACCCGCTTCACTAGCACTTATCCATGGGGGTGGGACCCACCACCATGCGCTTCTCTATTTTGTTGTTATTTTCTTAAATAATCCCAAAAATTCACACAAATAAATAAATTATTTGCGTTTTTAATATTATTTAAACACAAAATAAAATAAAATGTTTATCCACACCAAAACCTTAACTGTATCGAAATGACACGATAACCTCTTCCCCCTCGAGGTTTCTGGTCGCAATTTCGACTTAGTTAAGCATTGACTCTCTTAAAGACCGAGGGTAATCTCGTCATTTCATACTGACACGAGAATTTCACCGGAGTGGGTTGGTTGGTTTTCTTTAGCTGCCCCTCGCCCACGCCACACGATCATGTGGCGGTTGTGAACACCTCCGTGTTTGAGGCTGGTGGCAAACTCGTTATTTCCGATTCTACTCAAGCCTATTTTCGGGATAATACTTTTCTTTTCCCGAATACTATCGTCATCTAAACATAACGTGGAGCCAAACTGCGAAGCCACGAAGCAAGTTCGTCGAGTGCTCGACACGTGCTCCTCGCGTGATCATATCGTTTTATTGCCACGCTGGAAATCCTACGTGGGTGTCGATCCTAGTCAGCACATCCTCTTTCTCTTTTTAATAAATGTCTCGAAGACTCCCCATTTCTCTTCCATCGTCGACTGAAGAGACCCGAGACCGTACTCAAAACAGAGTCCATTTCTACACTTTCCCTTCGCCGGGAAGTTTGTTTCTTGCCGGGAATTATGGAGTTTCGAATGGTCGGTTGCGTTGCAGGTACGGTCTGTGCTCTCTGACCGTATCTGGTTTCCCCAAGCGAAAGCGACTTTACTTGCCTGAGTTTCGAAGTTATTCCATATTGTGTTTACAAGATTAGGAAAACACTTCATTATAATTATTAGGGATTAGGTTTCTGAGTTTTAGCTATCTCAAATTTATCTTCAGTATATTTAATATGAGATGCGCTTCAGAGATGTCGATGAAGATTCTAATCGAACTGTAGGTTATCGAGTTCACATTTTTCATTTTGCTAGCGTAACACTGTTTTGCTTGTTCTATACACACACTTGTCCGTTTTCTAATCCTGAATTAACCGAAGGAATTAATGAATACGAGCTTTCAATTTTGGAAAATGATGGATATAACAGTCGTTGAGATCTGATTATCTGGAGAGGTACTGAAATTCGTTCGAGAGAGCTTACATTTCAAATGAAGATCCAGCCAATCGAGTTTGATACAGCCGAAGAAGCAGCTCGGTTTGAGCTTGTGAAGCCGGTCGTGAAGTCGAAATTGAAGCGACTATTTGAGAGACAGTTCTCGAACGTACTGAGAAATTCGGCAGAGAAGGCTAACTTTGAAGAATCGAATGTTAACAAGGACAGCTCCGACGGCGTCTCTTCTGAGTTGGAGCCTAGCTCTCTATGCTTGGCGAATATGGTTCAGAATTTCATAGAGGACAACAATGAGAAGCATTTTAGCGCGTCTCGGTGTGGCCGCAGTCGCTGCAACTGCTTCAATGGAAACTACACGGACAGCTCCGAAGAGGAATTGGATCCACATAGTGGTTTTGGCGATTCCAATTTTTCCTCTGGTGGTGAGGCATGGGAACTTCTGAAGGTATAACAGATCATATTTTTCATATTTTTTTTTGGAATTGATCGATTTTCGTCTCTTTATTTTGCCCTATATGGTTTATGTTTCTTGTTTCTATCCTTCTGATGATAACGCTTTCATACTCGAGCAGAGCTTAATCCCCTGTACGAATGTTCATGAGAGGAATTTATTAGCGGAAACAGCCAGAATCGTAGAGAAGAACAAGGTGTGCAAGCGTAAAGACAACTTAGCAAGGCAGGTTGTTACTAATGGATTGTTGGCCCTTGGATACGATGCTTCCATCTGCAAATCTCACTGGGAAAAGTCCCCCACACATCCGGCCGGTATATTTCTTAATCACTCTTCTTGTTATTAACGGGAAATTTTTGGTTGTTGAATTTGAATTTGAGCGGTTTGCTCACCAGTTCCCCCTTTCACCCAATTTTTTTATAAATTGGTTATACCGGTGAAAATCTAGGATACTCGAACCGGACCATCTTTTCTTCTCTCAAAATTTGAATTTCATTAGGCAACTGAGTTCCGATTGCTTCTGATTATTGTTGATTGGGTTCAATTTTTCTGATGCATCAGGGGATTACGAATATACTGACGTGATTATTGACGGAGAACGCTTATTGATAGACATCGACTTTCGATCAGAATTTGAAATTGCGCGGTCAACCAAAAGCTACAAAGCGATCCTCCAACTCATTCCTTATATCTTCGTCGGCAACCCTTGTCGGCTTCAGAGGATCGTATCGATCATATCAGAGGCTGCAAAACAGAGCTTAAAAAAGAAGGGGATGCCTGTTCCGCCATGGAGAAAAGCCGAGTATGTAAAGGCGAAGTGGCTCTCTCCTCATATTCGTGCGTCATCTTTGTCGAGTTTGGGTCCAGATCCTGAGTCAAAGCATACTCTTGGAAACATCCAAATCGATCTCCGTCCCGGCGCTGAGAAATCGGTGGATCCTAACGAGTTGGGAGGGGTTGAGACGGCTGCCGTTGTAAAAGAATGGAAACCTCCGGAGCTTAAGCCAAAAAGCCCATCGATTGGGGCTAGAAATCTTAAGATTGTAACTGGGTTGGCATCGGTTATTGAGGACTAGCCATGAAATTTTGGTTTTGTTTCTTTTTATCCTTTTTGGGTTTTTAACTTCCGTAAAAACAAATAGTTTATACGCAACCTATCATGGTGTTAACCTTCAAATCCCCTTCTGGTTTTTGTGTAAGGGTTTGGGTTTTGGATATTACTGGTATCAATAAAATTTGAAAGATAAATAGTTAAGAACTATTAAGTTTGTGAAGGCATTTTCTTCCCACCCACCATAAGAAAAACCCCTCTGGAAGATCAAATGGTTTCTGTTTAGATCTTTAATTGAAGGTGCAGTTGTAAGCAACGAAGGTGAAGAAGCAACTCACTACAGTTCTTCAATGATTTTCTTTTCAGGTAATAATGTTTCGATATTTCACCACTAAAATGCTTGTTTTGTTCTTGAGGATGGCAGGAACTGATTTTATGATTGAAGAAGATTACACCGGAGTATCGTTGCCTCGAGCAGCGTGAGGTAAGTTAATAATTCATCTTCTTTCCCTTTTATGATAAAGCTTAAATATGGCCCCTCTGACATATCCATATTCTTTATCCATCCTTCTGCAACGGGAAGATAGTGATATAATAATGATGATTCCAAGTCCTGATTTATGAGACCATACGCCTCATTTCTCCTGAATCTCTCTACTGTCTGCAGTATTTTATTGATAGTTCATTAACAAATATGATTTATCTTATCTTGTTGATTTTGAACGCTATTTGCCTGGGCAGGATGCGTGAGAAATGTTAGCCCTTTCTAGAAATCCCTTGCAGATAAAAAAATGATTCAAAGAAAGGAGAGCCAATTTTTGTTCAATTTGCCTGGATTTGGGTTCTGCTGTTCTGAAGTTCATGATTCGAGCCAATTTTTATCCTAGGGTGTTGTTTAAAATGATTAATCTGCGGTTACTGAACATGGGGTCGAATCCACCGTTCAGCATGTGGGCCTTTGACTCGATGCTTCCTTCCCTCTCCCCATGGTTTAAGAATCTACATCCTATTTGTGGAAGCATGGGAATGTGGGCGTGGGGCTAAGAAATTGGCAGAACTTGGGTGGCATAGCCGAATAAGGCAAAAATAAAAAGTACTATGAGGTGGGTGGTTTTACATCTATTAGGCCCTGTCCTGACGATGATGTCTAGAACTATACCGTAATAGTTTTTTACTTGAATGAACTTCTGGTCTGGTGCACCATTTTCTTAAAAGCCTCCCATTATATTTACTTTTTAACCTCCCTCTTCCAGATTTGAGTGGATAGGTCGTTTCTGGCTACCCACCCACTGACATAGTTAAAGAACAATTTTCGTTGTTATCGAGTCTCAACACTTGAACAGATTATGCTTTTTAGAGAATCCAATATTGGGGAAAAGTGTTGAAATGAATTAAACAATACTTATCTTATTTGATTAATCGAATGAGTACCATCCCAAAAATAGAATCCGATTAGAATTAGAACATCGATAACCTTGTTTGGAGGACCCTGCTTTTAGTTGAGAATCTCTCTTATTTCTAGCTTGTTTTAAAATTGTCGTTTCTGCTATCTTGTACAATCTGAATCGGCTCACGTTCTATCTTGAAAACTGCACCAGATTATTCTCCTCTGGTGTTTCTTTATTATTCTTTTCTCCAATTAGACCTGACTTATTTTGGTAGGATTATCAATTGTGCCCTTCCTTACATTTCTGGGGAAAAAAATATAGTGTGGGTCCTTGACTTGGGACTTCAGAATTGAATTTGGTGGTCTTAAACCTTATAGAGATATGTTACAACATTGTTTAAAGTTTATTTCAACTTTAGGCTGTACTGTTGACACCAGGAGTGATGCATCCCACCAAAAACCTCATTGTTGGCTGGTGCAGGAGGTATAGGTATTAGTTCAGAAATGATATTTAAGCCATTTTGTTGGGTGTAAAATGATGTTCAAACTCGTTTCATATCTTTACAAGTGCATTAATTATTAAATAAGTTTTAGTTGAGAATCTCAAGACTTATTTCTTGTTTTTGTTTTCTTTTTCTGCCGTGACTAGGCTGGGCTGAAAGAAATTGGTTGCAGCCCAGTTGGTGAAGTATTGCTATTACTGTTACAAGAATTTCTTTAAAAGAAGAAAGCAATAAGGAAGAGAGGAAAAAAGCCATGGTCAACATCATGTAAGACTTTTCTGTCAGAGACTCTAGGTTGCTTGCTAACATTGTAAAGGTAGCACCTTATCCCTTTTACTCTACCGTTGCTTTTTATCTAAAAAATAATAATACGTTTTTCTTTTGTTCATCTGTTTGATGAGTAGATTCTTGTGTTTATAGATATTCAGAATTATAAGTAGAGTGTTGAATGTCGACATACATTGCATATATAGAGATAGAAAGCAAATAAATTCACATGAAAAGACCCAACTTGATTTTCCTTTGCTCTTTCTTGTTGGCTTAATTAACTTGTAAATATTATACATGTGATGAAATGTTAAAGAGAGCTTTATTGGAAGTTGGGCAAGGCAGGCTGCTCTTTTTAGACATGGGGATTCTGCTTCTTTTGGCAAGCAAAGCGAAGCCAAAAAGGTATTGGTTTCTTATGACCATGGAAGTCAATTTTTTTGTGCTATTCACATTCTACGCCTCCATGGTACAGGCAGTGGCCCTAATGAGCCCCAACTCCACCCTCTTGCATGGCTGCATCTCATGTTTGTTGGCTTTAACTAGAAGAAAAATAGTGTTTTCCAAGATAATAAAGGCTTGGAGAGAGCTCCCAACTTTATTTTGCCTTTGGGCAATTTTTAAACTAATGCATTGAAAATGATGTTCGAACCTGCAATCTAAAAGTAAAGTTTCTAATGCCATGAATCATGATATTTAGCATTACATTTTGCTTAATCCTTTATACATGGAACGGTAGTTTAATTCTTCTTGGATAATTCTCATAATAGGCCATTGTTATGAGTATTGATGAGCATGGGTTATTTTTCTAATGCGTGCTTGTGTTATTTGAACATTGAAAGAATGATACATAAATACCATTTGTAAGTATAAAGTGCGTGTACAGTGTGAACTGCGTGATGTTATGATTTTAATGTTTGAGCAAGAATTCGTTTGTGATTTTAATAGTTGCATGGATAACAAAGGCACGTAGTAGAGTTTGGAGAATTGCAATTTTGTGATTTCAATGTTTGGCAAGAACTGTAATTTTGAATTTGGACTGTTAAAAGCATAAAAGCTAGTCTAAAAAAATTAGATCTTAATTCTTGAAGTCTGCTGTTTATGTGGCTTTTCATAATTAGAAGCATCATACATTGAGTTAGTAATAAATTTTTATTTGGTCCCTTGTATAAGTTGATTATTGTTCTATGATCTTGAGGATTTGGTTTTTGAATGCCTTTTTCCCTGTGATCTTGTTTTCCTTCTCCATGTGTCCACCATTCTTCCACAAGAAAACCCACAAAGATGCTCTTCTTATAAAAAGAGCATTAGAACCCGAGTCCGTTTCCAAGCATTATAAAAAGACCTTTCAACTCTGAAACAAATGGATATCAAACCCACAAAAGGCCATCAAGAGGGACAATGATGCTGCCTTAGTGTCCGTTTAGATTGTTCTCACCTACACCTCAATCTATTGAGATTTATACCTTTGAACTTTAGATATTCCAACACTTTGAACACAAGAAACCTCTCCGAAACCTCTCAACTTTATAGTCGAATATTGTAGAGGAGCTTTTGAAGCTCAATGAATATGAACTCAATTCTTTTAGTATTTAACACCCCCCCAAAAAAAAAAAAAAAGTATTTGGTCCTTTTTCTTTTAGTATATAACACCTCAAACCTCGTGTACACTTCAATGGTCAAACTTTAAATAGCCTCGATGTATGTTTCATCATTAATCATATGCAAAAGACTACGATACTCCTATTTAACATGTTGTAGAAAGGATGAAACTAAAAACAATAAAATTTCATTGAAATTATTAAATAAAATGTAAATAATTTTGAGTCTTCAAAGATTCATAGAAGTTTCTTTAAAATTTTTATTTTTGGGTTAAATAAATCCCTAAATTATTTTAAATTTCTATCAAAATTTTAAACTTTTAGTTTAATATGACTAAATCTAATTCTAACTTTTTTGAGTTCTTACATGTCTAATCAATCTCAAACTTTCAAAATGTTTAAAACATGATTTGTTCATTAAATTTAAAAACCAAAATGTACAAATTTAATAGGATATAAACTAAATTTAGTTTAATAGGATGTAGACTAAATTGTTACATATTTTTTACAAATTTAATGGTACATGAATTACATGCTAAAATTTTGAATATCATTACTTTAGATTTTTAGCCAAAAAAAAAACGGCGGCTAATATGCCTATGCAGAGCAGCAGTAAGAAACATTTGTATACATGAACGTAGCATTACTGGGGATATGATGCTAAGGGAACCCTACGTCAGTTAATGGTTCCAATTTTTCTAAACAAAAATGGTTCACTCTTCATGTTAAATCTGCAACATTTAAAATCCTCCTTCAATAATAAGTTCCGCTGCTGCACCCATTGCAGTCAACCCACCACTTTCCAGCAATGCAAGAGCCAATTCCTCCTCGTTCAACTGCCTTAATCCTTTGCCCAACCTCTTCAACACCTTCAAATCCACCTCGAGCAACCACTTCGGTGCACAACGCACAAGCAAGCTCACGAACCCAGAAACATAAGCCCGCCATGTAGCCCAATCACACCCAATGGAGAATTTTCCATCCAATGCGCTCGCAAGAAATTCGAGGTGGGAGTCGAGAATCTTTGCACGCCTCTTCGATGCTGATGATGTCGAGTCTATGCCCCACGAGAACATTCCACAAAGTACTGAAAAGAATGCAAGTGCATAGCCCCTAAGCACAGGAACCATACCTCCATATTCTACACCTTCACGGTCTACTGAATGGACTGATAAAAACCAAGACGGCAAGGTTTCTTTATACAAAGATTGGACCAAACCTGATCCACCGGATATCCAAACTAATGAAGCTCCAAGGGAAGCTGCAAGTTTAACGCGTGCCATTGCAGAAGCAAAAGAAACCTGTTCACATCTCATTCCATGCTTGGACTTCTTTAGTTTTTCAGCCTTCTCCTTTGGTACCCCAGTAACTGCAATATCTTTGACAGAGAGCATTAAAAGAGAGACAATCTCCTCCACCAAGAACAAAGCATCTCTAACACATCGATGCACTCGCAGATAGAGAATCCCAGGAGCCACTGGAGACATCCCTCCTAAAACGTGAGAACCGAACCCGTGGCCGAGGAGTGCGCCTACACCTCCACCGCTGTTTACATTGGAGTTGCCTAAACCGAGAGTTGAAGTGAAACAACTCTTAAGCAGCTGGACAACAGCATCACTATTATGGTGAAAAACAGTGCGAGAAGCAGAGAACACAAGGAAGTCATTCCATCGCTTCACTTTCTGAGCCCACAATGAGGCTATAATAGGTGTGCACGGCCACGAACAACCAGCAACGAGCGAATTTAGCGCGGGGCCAACGAGGGCAAGAAGGCGTTCAGAGGCTTTATCCAGTTTATAGGTTATTGTGAGGCTTATTAGGGCAGCCAAGGGTAAAGGAAGCATAGCTGGAAAACTTCCTCCTGCAAATAGGCAATTCAAGCTCAATTTTAGGTTGAACAGAAAACACATGAAAAATACAATACCAATTCAATTTTTTATGTTTTTCGAGAGTTACTCTGGTGAGAGATCAAGTGAATGTGTTGCAGCTTCATCACATTTCAATCAGTGCAAAATCACTGTCATTCTTTTCTTTTTTCTTTTTTTTTTCTCTTGATAAGAACTCTGTGAATATGTTGCAAAGACCAAAAAACAGCAACAATCTAAGGGCAGGAGATCCCCCCTCCCCCACCCACCAATCCAAAAGACTATTTACAAAAAGCTTTCCTATCAAGAAGAATCAAAGATACGAGGCAGTTAGGAAGTAAACTGTTGTTGCTGTGGCACCACTAAGAAGATAAAAACTGAATATTTGTACAAAAAGCGTCGACGTTACTCTAATGACTTGTCTTGAAAAATCCTTTGATATGAAGTCGCGATCATTCTTACCATTTCTATCGTCTTCCATGAGAGGTATTCAGATTAATATATTTATATGAAGAATATATCCTAGACGCTTAGGATATTGCATCTATTATTTCGTCTGAGACTCTGGAGCTTTCTAGAGAGTTGATAATGGAGCTATTTGGCTTACTAAATATCTTTTCCCCACCAGGACGATAAACTTTTTTTCCTGATTGTTGTTCGGCTAACTCTTAAAGTGTAGAAGGCAGATTTGGCAGACCAACAGCAGGCTGTGCTTTGGCACCTACCTAACCAAGTAGAGAGAATATATGGGGTGGAAGATGAAAAATGCACCTACCTAACCAAGTAGAGAGAATATAGAGGTGCTCTTCGCAACATTAATTTTTTTTATGGAGGTTTTATCACCATCCTCCTTTATTCAAATCAATTGGAGAGCATTTCTTCAACCTCCATTCTAATGGATGGGAGGGCTTTCTTATCTTGACCTTCGTTTTAATTTCTAAAAAAGAAGTATAGAAACCAAATACTAACTCAATGAAATTGATAAAAGTAGGAAAATAGTTTCCAGATGTTCAAATAAAAAAATATATTTATTTATAAATAAAACGGCATTAATGCGCATCAAGAATTTACCTAGGGCAAGACTAGGGACATCAACACCAGTTGCAGCAAGAATCTTTTTAATCTGTTGCTCAACAACGGACAAAGTTGCAGCAGGACTAGGCCAATCAGTTCCGTTCATGAATGCTGGCTTCCATATACCACGTGTAACTTCAGCTGAAAAGTAGCACACAATAGTAGCAAAGGATGCCGGTAGAAAATCAGCAAGGTCTTTGAGTCCTGAAACAATGAGGTAAAGAACTTACCAAGCAAACCAACAACAGATTGTGCCTATATTGATCCTGAGAAGAAATATATTTTCTATAAGCCGTCACAAGGGAACAAATATGGATTCATCAAGAAGCCCGCAGTACACAAATTCACAATGTTATTAGAAGAGACAATGCTCGAGACGATGTCAATTCAACTCTTGGCTCATTTTCATCTCATGGTATTGTTTATACTAGTTCATGGGTGGGCATTCCTCAACAAAATGGAATTACTGGAAAAAAGAAAAAGGACAACTTCTTGATTAACTCGTTCTCTTATACTTCCCAGTAATGTTCCAATCATTTTTGGGGAGAATTCCTTCTCACTGCAACCTTCCTTTATATTGAATGTCATGACGAGTACTCAAATTCCAATCTCCTAGAAATGTCTTCCTCCAAATCCATCCCCAACTCCAAAAATTTTCCTTAAAATTACCTCTTCGAGTATTTGTGTATTTTTCTTCAGTTCACAATCCTCCTCATCAGCCCAAACTTGATCCAAAATTCATCAAGTGCATTTTTCCGGGTTACATCACACCAAAAAGAATAAAAATGTTACTCGCCACCCACTAGAAAAATGTAAACATCTATGGATGTTTACTTCTTTGAAAATTAGTCCATTTTCATCAAGTCCCAAATTTGGGGGAGAATGGGAGGGAAATTGAGCTACTGGAAGTTGAGTCTAATTGTATCACAACTCTTTTATCCCCATTGTAACCGAGGTCTTAGCTCCTCCTTTACATGAGCTATCTATTTCTATGTTAGACCAAACCTCTATTAATCTTGCAAAACAAAAAGGGAAGCAAATTAGATTTATAATCCACAAATAATAAGAGAGACTTTTTGTATTAATAAGGTAGATTTGCATGAAGCAAGGGTGGGGAAGGAGGGGAAGAGAGCAACGGGAATTGAAGGTATTAATAATCCACTTATTAAGTGAAAGGGTTCTTTGTAATATTCTAACAGAAGGGAGAGAGAGAGAGAGCAGGTTCCTAACATTTTTCATTTTTTGGTATTAATAATCTACTTAGACATGTAATATTTAAACATTTAATTTAATGACCAATCACAATAAATGAAGGTAAGTTCTATATTTAAACGTCAAGAATGGTATTAGTCCAAAAAGAATTCATAAGTTCTCAAAAAAAATAAACCACATGCAGAATTTTATATTCTAAGTAATAGATTAACCTTTCTTGTTTCTCATTAAAACAGTGTTTCAGACTTGCCTGTAGCCAAATCACGGGGAGACAATCGTCCATGAGCACAGGCAGTAAGAGCAGCATCGAGAACGAAGGGAGTTGCTTCAAGGATGTCCCATGAAGGCACTTTAAGCTTAATGGAGGCCTCTTCATTTGCAGATCCAGATGAGTTGCTGCTTCCTGAAGTAGTTGAAGTCAAAGACTGACCACCACGATTTATCTTCTTGAACATCATGGTCAAGAGAGCATCAACAGTTTGATGAACAGGGGCCCCAGGTACAAGACCAGGGGGAATGGAAGCAATGCATTCTTGATGTTGCCGGTACCACCCTTTCAATTTTGGAAAGGAATCCATGAATGTAGGTTCTAAAGAAAATTTCAACAATTTTGACAGTCGTCTGACTTTAAGTCGATCCTTGGGTGACTTTCCAAAAGATGCTAACTGAGAATTTCGAACCAATAGCAGATATTCAGGAGTTAGCTGAGATCCCACAGGCCGTGCATCTCCCTTCACATTTTCAATAGGTGGGTGATGAAACCGCCACAACCTCAATAGAAGTGTAAAGGCCAAGGAGAACACTGCATGACAAGTAAGTTCTTCCCCAGATGCAAGGATCCATGACTTGGGGGTACTTGATCCAAAAGCTTCACAAATTGGCATTAATTGACCTGCAAGTAGAGGAACCTGGCATCAAACAGCAAAAAAAAAGGGGGGAAAAAATAAGCTCATAGTACAATGAAAATAAGGTTTCAATTATTCTGTTAAAACCGAATTCTTTTCCATGTCAAAAATCAAGTCTGTTCAGAATCATTGAAGAAGGATATAGATTTTTTTTTTTTTTTTTTTTTTTTTTTTTTTTTTTTTTTTTTTTTTTTTTTTTTTTTTTTTTTTTTTTTT
>NW_019272048.1:27877-65569 GCF_002738345.1 Cucurbita maxima | reverse complement strand
TTTTTTTTTTTTTTTTTTTTTTTTTTTTTTTTTTTTTTTTTTTTTTTTTTTTTTTTTTTTTTTTTTTGAGTTCAACAATAGGGTGGGATTCAAACCTCTAGTCTCATAGTCAAAAAGTATATACTTTATGCCATTTGAACTATTTTCAGGTAGGCCGAAGGATATAGATTATTAAGCAAAAATTGAATCTTATGATTATTTGAATGGTCTTATAAGGAATTTTCTCTTAGTCAATAGGCCTCCGTCCCACCTATCAAAAGCCAGGCATCAAACCCTTTCAAAACTTCTCCAAAACAAATCAGCTCTCATACTTAATTTATAATGGCTATAAATGAAGAATAAATTCATATATAAAACCTCTCCCAAGCTTGCACACAGAATCTATTATATAAAAACGTAATCTCAAATTCAGATGCCTATCAGCAGGGTCAAATAAGCAAGGTTAACATTCTTACCATGCCATGCAAGGAAAAAATCTGCACGCAATCAACTGATGATATTCCAACCAGTAGAATATTCAGAAATGGGGCATAGTCGATCAAATAGCTATCACTTCCAGGGTAATCTGCAGGAATTGGTGGCGACAATAATCTGGATATAAATAGAACAGTGTGTTCCTAGAAGAAAATGGGTTAAAATAATCCCAGATGTTAATAGTGGAGAACAGATGCAAAATTAATCTTTTACAAAAATATTGGGGAAAAAACCTTCACACAGTGCCATACAAATCAGAGGCATCAACTGTCATTCACCTGTAGATTCCAGCCTCGAACAAGTGATGCCCCACACAAAATGGAAGCTGCAGATATCTTCTCGTCACCTGAACCATTTATGGCAATCTCATAGATCTTCTCAATCTCCGCTAAGCTTACATCAAATCCATGAGCTTTAAGTTAAAATTAATTGGCATACTACTGGGTAAAATTGCAACGCATCTGATGTACGCTTATGAAGTAGATAAAACTCCATAATGTATTACGGTGACAACATGTACGTTTCCCGAAGACTTTTGTTCAACAAATAATTTTGTTGATTATTGACCCTTGTGGAAATATTCCATAGTTATTCTCTCTTTTATTTTGTTCACATATTTATTCCCTTAATTTTTCTTCCTTCCCTTGTATTCTTTTTTTTTTTTTTTTTCCCTTTCCTAACAAGAACCAAACTTTTATTGAAGAGATGAAAAGAGACTAATGCTCAAAGATATAAGCTCCCAAGAAAATCACAAGCTTTGAGTCATAATATTGCCTTTGTAGGAGGAAATTTAGTGTCGTGGAAGAGTAAGAAGCAGAACGTGATTTCATAATCAAGTGTTGAGTCATAATATTGAGTTGTGGCACAGACTATATGTGAAATAGTGTGGATACATCAATTGTCAACTGAGATAGGCTTTAGTATACAATACCAGCAAAATTGTGGTGAGATAATCAAGCTGCACTTCAATTTGCATCTATTCCATTGTTACATGAGTGAACTAAACATATTGAATGTCATTTTATTTGTGAGAAAATACAACCAGGGTTGCTGTCCACCTGATATGTGAAGACAGGAGAATAATTGAGGGATATTCTCACTAAAGCCTTAAACGGTTCAAGAAAATCATCACTCCAACAAGCTGAGCATGATCGACATATTTGCTCCCGCTTGAGAAGGATGGTTATGATATATGTTATTGTATATAGTTGTCCTTTATTCTCTCAATACTGTGTACAGCAACGATTGGGATCTTGGTTTGAGAAGTGGTTTCTGACAGAGAGTTGGAGGGGTGGTGAGCTAGGCTTGCTATTGGAAACTAGATAATCCAATCAAAGGGATGATACTTTGCTTTCGAAGCTGGATAAGTCTGGTATATTTACAGTTCCTTTGGCCTCGGTTGCTCTTCAAGAAAAGAGAAGAGTGCTAGATGAAGCATAGTGTACTCAGCTTTGGGAACGGATGATTCCTAAGTAAGTTCAATTTTTTTGTGGACTACGGACCTTAATGGTATCAATACTCTAGACAAAGTTTAACGGAGGCACCCCAACAGTGTATCTCCCCCAATATGTGTGTTATGTGCTGTAAAAATGAGGAGTCTTCTTCCCATCTGCTGATGCACTGTGAATTCACTGGAAAAGTGTGGAATTTATTCGGTCAGATGTTTGGGTTGCAGGGGTGTAAGCTGCATGGTATAGTTTTGTGGTTGGTTGAAATTCTCTGAGTGGTGGCTGAAATACAAAGCTGGAGTGCTTCGGATGAATCTTGATAGGGCTATTCCTTGGCTTCTTTGGAAAGAGAGAAATTCTAGAGTGTTTACAGATAAGTCGAGCTCTCTTCTTTCTTTTTGTGACCTCGTACAGTTTACGGCCTCTACTTGGAGTGCACAACACAGGTTGTCTTGTAACTACTCAATAGACACCATCAACTTCTTTCCTTCGGAAGAGGGGATGCCTTATTCCCTTGTCCCTCAAGTTGTTTTGTTTTGGCTTTTGCCTCTTGAATGATATTCTCTTGTTTCTCATCCGAGAAAAAAACTCCTTGTTAGAAATCAATCTAATCGTTTATAAATCCATCTTACTTATTATGTTCATCTCATCTCTAGTTTCCCCCCGTCAGCCACCTTCCTGAATCACTAATATTTCGTCCTGAATCACTGATATTTCATCTACCCAACCGTTGATTGGACCATGAATTACCCATTTTCACCCTCTTGTCATTCCTCTCAGTGACCCCTTATATTTTGCCCCCTAACAGACAAAAAGAAGGATAATAGGGAACAAAATTTAGCACCTCTCTCCAACCCCTTCTATTAAACCTGGTCAGAATACCCAGCTTTCCCCACCTTCCTAATTTTCATAACTTCAAGAAGCTATCCAAATCTATTTCCAGCTTCCCTGTTTGCAACACATAATCGCTGCATCTGTATTCACTTTTTTGGGAAACAAAATACAGAACCTAGGTACTGAACTCGGTCCTTTAATTAATCATCTTCCCTCAATATGGCATTACATGATACAAAAAGATACTTGTGGGAGCATACCTAGAAGCTGGAGTTGCCACTAAAGCATTCACCATTGACGGAGTTAGGGACGACCCTTTCATGAATGATGACCAACCAACAATCTGACTAGATGCACTACGAGGCACTTGACTGCTGCGTGTATTTACATAGCCTGGCCAAAAATATGCCGATGTATCTAGAAGATTCCTAGAAATACAAGCCTCAACAATCAGATGCCGCATATTTCCAGCTGCAACAAGAAAAAAAAAACAAATTAGCCACACAAGAGAATACATTTCAGATGCATATGTATGCAACAATGTGTGTGTGTGTGTGAGAGAGAGTGAGAGTCAGAGAGAGAGAGAGAGAGATCTTCAAGGATCAAAAGAACCATTGTAAATTAAAATTTAAGATGTATGTACAGGATAACAAAGACTACTATACTATGCAGATTTGCACGCCAGAATCCTATGCCACATCTAGAATTAGTTTGTCCACAGAATAAAATAATTTTGGGGATACGTTCAATAATGTGCTTCATTGAAGATAAATTGTTCAAGCAGAATTCCAGTAAGAATGATTCTTGAAACATTGAACGTCAATCCAAAATTTTGCACCTGTAGATAAATAAATGTCAACCACTGAACCAAGCAATTTTTTAGCATGAAGTCAACAATGTCCTTTTATAAAGATTTGACTATTCTAACAGAATTGTACTCCCAGGAAATCTTGAGAAATTGAGCATGAATCTAAAGGTTATCATTTGCAGATGAATCTAAAGGTTAGCATTTGCAGATGAATGGAGATAGAACAGGTCAATTGACTATGTTTAGAAGTTTCAAAAGAACGCAAATATTCAGCAATTTAAATATTCTAGAGACCATTGCTCATTAGAATCCATACAACCAATGTTAAATTCTGAAATAAGAACAAGTACTTACAACAATTAATAGGTGTATCATTCATACTAACACAGTCATAGCACTCATTACCAACTGCAACTCCTGATATGAACATTACTGCTTTTGCGGCAGCCTGATTGGCTACTTCAATAACGGATTGAGGAGGAGTCAGCAAGCTCTCATATTCACCCAACATCTGCAAGCACGTAATCAAACCTTGTCGGCGCTTTCCTGAAGACTGCTTCTCATCTCTACTTTTACTTGGGCTGCATTCATCCTCCTCCTTTAGTTCACCTTCCTCTTCTTCAATAATAATGGTGACTGCAAGGGTTGTAATTGACAATAACATGCACAAGCATGTATCCAAACGAGGCACAGGACCCTCACTTGGATCCCTTTCCTAAAATGGAAATTTGAATTAGCAAATATAAGCAGGTTGGAATAAGTTAAATGCCCCCCAGATGGAGGCAGATTAAACCTGAGTTTTTTTTACCTAAAGGTAATAAATACTCAAATAATAATAAAGAGGAGTAGAAGTGAAAAGAGGGATGGATGCTTAATTTTCTTGCAAGGTAAGTTTCCCCAATTCAACAGAAGTAGACCGTATTTTAAGTAGATTATTGTCACAAACAGAGTAAAACTGCCACATGCGTCAGGCTTATTAAAAGATTGAACTTCAATGCTGCTTTTTTTATCCATCTCCTCCAATCTTGGAGTTAAAATATAAAGGAGAAAGAAGGAACATAGTATAAACTTTATAAGCCAGCATAAAGTTACCATGCAATTATCATAGAACAGAAATCACTTAAAATCTCTCAATTCAAGGCAATGGACCTGCTAATTAAGTAAATTGTGAGGATGAAATCATTTTAGACAAAGTTAATATCTGAACATAAAGAGGATATAAACAGATAAACATGATTCATTTATCAAAATGCTAATTGATCCTACCCTTTGAATAAGTCGCAATGCTGCAATCCACAAACCCAAAAATGTATTGTGCCAGGAGGCATCATTAACTGCCCGCAGAGATTTTATCAAGCCTGCAGATAACTCTGGATCAATAGAACTCTTGTAGAAACTTAGAATTTCAATTTAATTGAAGAGTCACTCAAGCACTATAAAAATTGTAAGCTCATACAAATCAGACGCTCAACAGCACTAGTTGCCAGAACTTGTGATCCATCCATGGCATCCTCCAGGAACAAATCGATGGGAAGCCACAATGCAGACCAATTAACGCCATGAGATTGACCGGCGGAAGAAAAGAGCGATCCAGAAGCCATTACATCATGGAACTCTAACTGAGATGCTGTTTTTCCTTCTTGCGATAAAAACCTATGTTTATCGGATGTCCAGTGCAGAAGGACCTCTGGAGTTATTAGTTTTGTGTTCCTCAAAACTACTGAGTTTGCTGCAAGTAGTTGTAACCGCTGGGCAAAACCTGCCCAGTGCAATGGCCTAAGACCCAGAAAGCAGTATTATGTTAATCGTTTTCATTGAGCTCTAAAAATTTTGTGTTAATTTAACATTAAAGCAGTATACGTCATTCCAATAACTAGTGGTAGTCTCAATGAAATGTGGCCATTCTTAAAATCCTTACGCTTTTCTTTCCTTCAGAAATCAAAGATGACGGAGAGAGAAGACAAACAAGGTTAGGAAGAATTATACTTCTTACATATTTTGATGGGCCAAGCACAAAATCCTTGCAGTTTTCTTATTTTGCAGGAACTGCCCAATAATCTCAATAGCTTTTGCAGTGTTCACTTTAAGCAGATTTTCACTGTTCTCAGTTTTCTTCTCACCAAAAGAATTATGAACATCTAGTTCCATATTATGTGGTTGTGGCCTGATTAGCCACACTGATCTTTCTTCTGCAGGAAGTTCCAGCAATCCTTCATCATCCAATGATGCATCAAGCAAATGCCATACAATTGAAAAGAATAATTCAACCACAAGTAGCCCAGGTTCACATGTCTGGAGACCAAATATCTGGGACAGATGAAGGACGTCATCGATGGTTTGCATGATCCTGAAATGGCATAACATCATTCATGAAGCCTTTTCCTCCAGTAGCATAAAATAAAATCTGGGAGGTGGGTGATGAAACAAATGATGGTGCAATAAGGTTGAGGCATTTCTCCCATTATTTTTTAATACGTATATTTTATTATAAAAAATAAAAAAGGAATCGAAAATTCAAAACACCCATAAAGGAAGATAATTAGAAAGATTGAAGAGATGAGCTTGATGTTAACAGGATTTCTATCTAGCAACTCCGTGCTTAAGGATATTGTCAACAAAAGAAACTTGTTGAACCCTAGCCTTTATAAGGTGATCCAGCACTCCAAAAATTTCCACAAAGTGAACTTCTTTTAATTGGAGCTTGCCCCACGAGGGTATCAATACTCATGATAAAACTCAAAATAGACTTCCAAGCTAGTGTCCTTCTCCAGGAAGGAACATTATGTGGACGTGATTGGCTTTGCTTAGAGTTATACAGCATTTGCAAAAGCTTTCCTCTAGGTTTACCATCGAGAAAGAAAAATGGTTAAACAGAATGAAAAGAGAATGTGGCTAACCACTATAATGACACGAGTAAACTGCAACGAAACCTACCTTGGGTAATTGGGTCCATTGACTTCCAATGTTGATGAAAAGACGTGTCTGCTTAGAAGTTCCAGGTAAAGCCTGTATGCTGCAGGTCGAAGCTTTCTGTATGGAATTGCCCTGAAATGTGATATATGTCAGCTTTGGATGGCGAATAGTGGATGAGAAAAATCGAAGTAAAACAAAAGAGGAAGAAAAATAAAATGGTAACAAGTTTCAGACATCTTCCACACTCAAAGCCAGTATCTGATGCAAATTGAAGTGAATTATTGGACAAGAGGCAACAGATACAGACTAGAACATATATCAACAGTAGACAACTACAGCACAACGAAATTATAGATGATTATGGATGATGTGCAAGCAGAAAGGCAGTTAACCAACAACGCACGAAATCTATGCATATGGTAACTTATTTTCACAAATGTCCACGCGGATACATAAAGAACCATAAGCAAATTCGAAGTATTACTAATTAAGCACCCAATATGATACATTTATATAACAATTCGAGGAAGCGAAGAAGCTTTAATCAAAATGCTAGAATAAATGAGACCTGGTAGAAAGAAGAGCAATAACCAGCAGGGGAGGAACGATTCTGGCGGTCATTGCCTTCTCAAGGAATTTCCACATGATCGGAACGTGATTGTCCCAACAAATATGAGAGACCAAGAGCTGGGCGAGCTCGACAGACGGCAAGGAAACACTGGCCGAATTGAGGCTGGAGCTGAGGTGAACCGCCCAAAGCAGTGGATCGCTGTTCTTCTCCTGCGCCGACTTCGTAAGCTCCAACACAGTGTCCCATACACCAGCGATCCCCTGCAGTTGACCGGGCGGTTGAGCGGAAACCGCCATGGGAGATTCTGACCCACAGAATTTCTTGCTCAGGGAAAGGGAATAATGGACCGAAAAGAGATCGAGGATGAGTAGATTGAAGTTATTTGAGAAAGTATTGGGGGTTCATTCTTGTGTAAGTCGAAAATTTAGAGCTCATGAAATTGTTCGCGGCGCGTAAAATGATGAAACAAGAAAACCCTGGTTTAAGTAATTGAAGAAATCAAATTAGATTTGAACCCTGGTTCAAGCAATCCAATTGAATCGATTAGATTAATAATTCATTATTTTAAATTTTCCAATTTCTTCGCCACCTAAAGGCTTGGAATTGCCCAAACAAAAATAAATAATTACATTTAATAGTTCTCTAATTTTATATTAAAACAGCATTTTCATGATTTTATACGGTTATTTAATAATCCTTCATTTCTAATAATCACTCGTAACAATTCTTCTACAAAAAATACTTTCCATCACATTTTTAAATTCATTTTGAAATTATCACTTCTACCTTGTCTTCCAATGTTCAAAATTAATTTATATATTTAATTTTACAATTTATGTAATACCATTAAATTTGATTTTAATTTATTAAAAACATATAATTTAATGATTTTGAATAAAATAAGAGTGATTTGAACGATGTGAAACTACTCTCATATTGAACTAGAAGTGTTAAAAAAATATAGTGATTAGAAGCATCATCGAGTATATAGCATCATAAGTTGAAAAAAAAAAAAAAATCATGTTACATATATAGCATGTGAGAACACTAAAATAACAGCTACAAACTACCATTCATTTATCCTTTGGATTCTTTGAATTACCATTCACTAGAATCTCATTGGATTCTTTGCACGACAATACTTCAACACAGAATAATGTGAGGCAACCATCACGAAGTACAACCGTCACGCATTGCGGTACACAAAAGAATGCACTTTAATCAATACCCATGCCATTCCATACAAACTTACAAACTAACTGACATTAGCCACCCCGAGCCTCGCGTCTCGTGGCATCGTGCAACAGCTCGATATCAACGCCATCTGGTGGAAGTTGAACATATCTCACCACCGATCCCCTGATAAAACAGTTTCTCACAGAAAGCTGAAAAGGTAAAATTTTAACTCCATTACTCCAATCACAGCAACAAAAATTACAGATAACAGATGTTCTTGATCAAGTAAAAACAAGAAAAGAGAATTAAAACAGAACACATTCTACAACAAACAGAAACTAGAGACTGGGAAATAAGACCTGTTCCTACACGCTTAAAATTTGTTCTCACAAGATACCTTTTTACACATCATGGCCATGATTATGAGGTGGGTTACAAAGCCACAGAAGGATTTAGAATCAATCAAGATTGGCCGGATTTGAGGTTAGGAATCACAAACCTCCACAATGATATGATATTGTCCACTTTGAGCATAAACTCTCATGGCATTGCTTTTGGTTTCCCCAAAATGTCTCATACCAATGGAAATAGTATTCCTTACTTATAAACCCTTGATCAACGCCTTAATTAGTGATCATCGGAACTCCTCTCCTGACAATCCTCAACAATCCTCCACTCGAACAAAGTACACCATAAAGCTTCTCATGAGGCCTATGGAGCCCTTGAACAGTCTCCCATTAATTGAGGCTCGACTCCTTTTTTCTAGAGCCCTTGAACAAAATACACCATTTGTTAGACACTTGAGTCACTTTTGACTACACCTTCGAGGCTCACAACTTCTTTGTTCGACATTTGAGGATTCATTAACATAGCTAAGTTAAGGGCATGACTCTAATACCATGTTAGGAATCACGAACCTCCACAACTGTATGATATTATCCACTTTGAGCATAAGTTCTCATGGGTTTGCTTGGTTTCCCCAAAAGGCCTCATACCAATGGAGATAGTATTCCTTACTTATAAACCCATGATCAACCCCTTAATTAATGATCATTGAGACTCCTCTCCCTACAATCCTCAACATTTGACAGGCTGAAGAATGAAGACGGTTCCTTTGTGCGAGTAGTGTTAAACTAACATTTGGTCAAAAAGCCACCACAGTACTTAGGCTGGGCGTTTAGTTACAATATCTATATAACTACATTGTCTACAAAATGAGATTTCTTGGTCTGAAGATGGCCCCTCTTTATATGCAGCATTTCTTGGCCTCTTAAAATACTTGCACGAGTACTACTATGTGAGTGTTCCCCCCGCACTGATTTATTAATGCAGCTTAAAATTTAGACTCAAGAACAAAAAATTCTACCCCGTTCAAAATGTGCTGAAAATACAAGTGATCGTCCCTTCATTTACCAGTTAACTGAATATCAAACAAGAACAAACTAACTGACGAAAGAAGAAATTGATCTACAAAACTACTTGACAGTCATATCAACCACCAACTTTAAAATAAATAATTCATAAATTCTTACTAAAAGAACAATTCATACTAGAAAAATCCTACTAATCCACTACACCAGTAAGTATTGATTTGCTGAAATAAAAATCATGAACTAGATGCAACATCCAGATTCATGAGTTCAATCAAAACCAGTGTTTTAAAATCCTCATGGAATTAGAAAATCAAATTCATTTCAAACAGGAAATTATCAAGAATCCTCTACCTTCACATATACTTACTTTTTTTTGGATAAGATTCTCACAATACTTTCTACTCGGGTACAATTCACAATAGAAGGTTGTAGATATAAATTTAATATATCCACCTCAACTCATACACAATGTATGGTTCTAAAAACAAACTCAACTCATATGCAATGTATTGTTCTAAAAACAAAGTCAACAAATGAGGTCTTGATAGAGGATGGTTGGGAGAAAGTCTCACGTTGGCTAATTTAGGGAATGATCATGGATTTATAAGTAAGGAATACATCTCCATTGGTATAAGGCCTTTTGGAGAAGCCCAAAGCAAAACCATGAGAGTTTATGCTCAAAGTGGACAATATCATATCATTGTAGAGAGTCGTGATTTCTAACAGGTCCCTGTTGGGAACTCTAACCAAGCAACAGGATTACTTGGAATTTTCACCGATTTGGGAACCACCCACAAAATTACTTGAAACTTTACCCCCGAGAAAATTCAAGAAAGAGCAAAGGATGAAAAGAAGATCAACATTCTCAATTAAAACAATATATAAAATGAAAATCTTAGGGTGACGATAACAAACGACGGTACAAATAATCTGTGAACCATGACCACATATCATGCATCTCGCCAGACAACCTTCCAAATTATTAGAATTAAATGAGCATTAAAAGGCAACTCTAGTAAATAAGATGCAGCAATGACAAGAAAGGTAAAGAAATTAGATACCATGTGAGGGTATTTGTCTTGATCAACAACCCTGGTGTTTTCAAGTTTGATGTTGAGATATTGATCAACGGAGTGCAGAGTTCCTCTAATTGATAGGTCATTTTTCAACTCGACTGTCACCTCTCTGCCCACCAAATCCTTGAAGTACGAGAAAAACAACTGAAACAAAACACAAATCAAACTCCAAACGCATATAGACCAGAGATTTTAGGAACCGTGAGGATCTAAGATGAAAGAACGGAAGCAAAAAACGAGACAAACAAATGCTTCAGCCCTGAGGTAGGACTAACATTAACGAAAATCTTAAACGACGGAGACCAGTACGTGAATGAAGGAGGAATTACCATTTCAGCAGAGGTTTGAGTTGCCGATGTTCAGTCTATCTCCGCTCGACGATAGACGACTTCCAAAGGTCGAAATGCCGCCAGAACTCTCACAAAGGGGTGTGTTTTCTTCCGTTCAAACTATAAAAGAAATTGGTAAATTATAAATAAAATTAAAAAAAAAAAAAATCAGTTTGTTATGAGTTAAATTTCAATTTTAATTTTAACCATTCAAATTTTATTTATTAAAACAAAAATTTACAGTTTCAATTTGTTCACATATAATTTTTATTTTTTAATTTAATGTAAAAACCTACCAAAATAGTGTTAAAACAAAATTTAAATTTTTTTAAGTTTAACTAAGTAGGATTATTTTATAAGTTAAGTTGCTACTCCTAGGAAACGTTATTGCACTTAAAGTGAATTATGATGAACGTCAATGAGATGCCTTGAAGTGGCCTGTCGTTTAACTAATGTATGGCACTTTTCATACTTCGTGGGTGCAATGTCGACAAATTCACTCACGATCAAGTTATGACTTAAGATATATGACCCTACGAGTTTTTTAAATTTAGGTCGATTAAGAATAAGTCTATGATTGACTGAGATATTACATACCCATTTGATATCATATTTATAATTATGAACCATATCAATAAAAATATAAGTATGGTATATAAGAATGACGTTTATATGTTATTTATTTTAGGGTTGTTATGAATATACCTTATCAATAAAATAAAAGTAATTTATAATGATATTTATCTTTTGTTTGATATCATGATTATTTGCATGTTAATTTATTATTAAGTCTATTGCTAATATATTATATCAATAAAAATAAAAATAAAAAAGTGTATCAAAAGAGAATGAGAAAAAAAAATTAAAGAAAAATAATGATCAACATACAGCTAACTAGTTTCCATCCTGTATTAATTATAAAAAATTTAAAAATTTAAAAATACTTTTTAAAAGGTTAATGAATATTAACGTTGTTTAAATCTATTATTATCTTTATTATTATTATTATTATTATTTATTTATATTAATATTAAAATATTTTTGAATTTTTTAAGAGTTATAATAAAATAATGGCTAAAAAGCCAGTTATTTCAACCATAAAAAATTTATAAATATTTTTAAAAGGTTAAAAATATTTTTGAATATAAAATTATTGAATTTTTTAAAAGTTAGAATAAAATAATGGTAAAAAGCTAGCTAACTAGTTTCCATATATGTATTAATTATAAAAAATTTATAAATATTTTTTAAAGATTAATGAATATCAACTTTTGAAAGTTTATAGGTCTATTATCTTTTTTTTATCTATAATTAATATTAAAAATATTTTTGAATTAGTTAGAATAAAATAATGGCTAAAAAACTAGCTAACTAATTGTAAAAAAAAAAAATTATAAAATATATAAATATGTTTTGAAAGATTAATGAATATGAAAGTTTTGGAAATTTATATGTATGTTATTATCTTTTTTTTTTTCATCTATATATTAATATTAAAAATATTTTCGAATATGAAATTATTGAATTTTTTAAAGGTTAGAATACAAAAATGGTAAAAAAGTCCTAGTTTCATATATGTATTAATTATAAAAAATTTATAAATATTTTTTAAAGATTAATGAATATCAATATTTTGAAAGTTTATAGGTCTATTATCTTTTTTTTTATCTATATATTAATATTAAAAATATTTTCGAATTTAAAATTATTGAATTTTTTAAAAGTTAGAATAAAATAATGGCTAAAAATTACTAGTTTCTATTATGTTTAATTGTAAAAAAAAAAAAATAATAAATATGTTTTAAAAGATTAATGAATATGAAAGTTTTAAAAATTTATACGTCGGTTATTATCTTTTTCATCTATATATTAATATTAAAATTATTTTTGAATTTGAAATTATTGAATTTTTTAAAAGTTAGAATAAAATAATGCTAAAAAAACTTGCTAGTTTTCATTCCTATATTAATTATAAAAAATTTAAAATTTTTATAAATATGTTTTAAAAGATTAACGATTTAAAAGTTTATAGTTGTTATTATTCTCTTATATCCAAATATTAATATTAAAAATATTTTTAAATTTAAAATTATTAAAATTTTTAAAAGTCAGAATAAAATAATGGCTTATAAAAACTAGCGGACTAGTTTATTAATTATAAAAAATTTATAAATATTGATTAATGAATATTTCAAAAAGTTTATATAACTCCAAATCTGTTATTATCTTTTCTATACATATATTAATATCAAAAATATTTTTAAATTTGAAATTATTGATTTTTTAAAAATAGAATAAATTAATGCTAATTTTTTATAAATATTTTCGAAGTGTATATCTCTAAAATTTGTTATTATCTATCTCGGGTAAATATTTTTGAATTTGAAATTATTAAATATTTTAAAAGTTAGAATAAAATAATGGCTATTATTATTATTTTGGGCTTCTAAAATTATAGAATTAGGCTTGAGATTGATTTAAAAATAGTAAAATAAATTCGTGTCATTTTCAAAATAATTCTAAAATGTGTAAATAATACATGTCACGAAAAGCGAGTGGCTCTCGGCGCGAGTTCTACGGAGAGCAGTGCAGGAGGCTTCGTCAATGAGATATTTCTTGTCGTTTATCAGATGTCCAGCCTGGTTCGGGTCCTCAGCGCCGTTGGCCCTTCGTGTCGCTGATATTAAAAATCAGAAACTTCTGGACAATCACATAAAACCCACTCATCTATCCCTTCCCCATCTCTTAATTTTGGATTTTTCTCTTAGTTTTGAGTGAGACTTGATGGATCCCTGTTGTAAGATTCAGCGGATGGGTGAGTCTATGGTGGTTTGACAATCGCTCAAATCGGAGAGAGATTTGGTTTTCGGGAATTGTTTTCTGAACTCGGTTTCTCTCGGATATGTCGGAGCTTTGTCTTATGGCTTCCCATGGATACCCTTCGGCTCTTGTTTTACACCACCAGCATAACACCTCCAGGGAAATCAAGGTACCGTACAACAAACTGTTGATTTGCGAAATTTCTATAACTTTTGTGCTATTTTTTTGGTTTTAATCCGACTTTCAAGCCAACCATGGATTGGTTGTTTATAATTATTCCCATTCTTGGTTTGTTTCTATATTGATTACGCAAGACATTGTACTTCTGTTCTGATCATTATTGGCTTGGAGTTTCTTGTATGCGTTGCCGCTCCCTTACATTGGCTAGCCCTGTCACACCATTAAATCATGTTCTTAAGGCATAAGAATCTCTACGAATCTTTGTGAATGATCCTTGACTCGTTGAGTCATTTGTTTAAACTGTTGTAAGTTGTAATGAAGATGTATCGTCGATAACTCTTGTTTAGTTTATAACCCTTGATAGTTCATATGAACAAAAATGGTTATATTCTCATTTTGATAGTTCATGTATGAGCATTAACATTGCTATGCCTATATAAAGGCTTGTGTAGCATTATTTTGAGATGCAGAATCATTGCCATTTTGTATTTGTCTAGAAACAATTGGGAGAAACTTTGTGGGTGAGACTTTGTAGTGTGAGAGTGTGAGAGATACACTTGTAAACACTTTGGTTATAGTAATTGACTACCGTGGATGTAGGAGAATTTCTTCTCTCCAAACCATGTAAATCTTTGTGTCTCTTTGTTTAATATATATTTGTGGGTGTGTGAGTGCGAGTGATCTTGCTTCTGCTTAGGCTACAACTACTCAGAACATATTGGTTGTGGCATGTAAGGGTACAACATAAACTTTTTTTTTCTTTTGTGATTAACCAGGACTGTCAGTCTTTCTTGTCAATACGTGGAGCTAGGCCAGAAATTGTGATCGGGTCAGAATTGCAAAATATTCAGCCTCCACAGAGCCATGGACCATGGAAATCTATTATTGGGATGCCAGAACCCAATCAATTAGTTGAGTTTGACCCAAAAGTTAGAAGTCTGAACATGATTGATGCACAAGGTTAGTTGATTTGCAAGTTTCAACATAATTTTTAAGGACTCTTATTATCTTTCCTATCATCTATAACAGCCGGAAACAAATCATTGAACTTCATCACGACCATTTTACTTTTCACTTCTCTTGTGAAATGTGATTTTTTAAGGGAACACTAGTAGAGCAACGATGCTTCAAAAAGAATTGTTATAGTGATTATTAGTATAGTTGTATCGTTGTAAACATCTTAAACATGTTCTCCTTATTGTCTTTTTACTATCTTCTACTTAAATTACGCTTGTACACTTGTCTAAATATGAGATCCCACATCAGTTGGGGAGGTGAATGAAACATTCTTTATAAGGATGTAGAAACCTCTCCTTAGCAAACGCGTTTTAAAACCTTGAGGGGAAGCCCTTAAGTGAAAGCCCCGAAGGAAAAACCCAAAGATACAATATCTGTTAGCGGTGAACAAACTTTCTTGTCTTTGGTGCATCTTTTAAGATGTAATCGCAAAAGTAATTGTAGGCTAAGCTACCATAACCTAAGTTGTATTAGTATTATTGCGCAAAGTGGACTTTTATAATTTGAAGATTAAATTAGATAATAAGGTACATTTATGGGCATCCATACCCGAGTCTTAATTGTTCCCTCTTTGATTTGGTTTCAGATAATCAGGGTGGATCTTTGATATTCAGTTCTAGATTTGAGGAGGAATTCAAAAGGTGTGAGAAAGTCTTGGAGTCCCTTGTATCCTGTCCAAGTGAAGAGAAGAAATATGCATTAAATTTACCAGACTTAAGGGGGTTACAAGAATTAAAGACGCAGCATTGCCGAGGGCCCGTTGCTACTTCACTTATCTTTCCTAGCTGCGAGTTTGATGCACCAGAGCCAATCATGGACTTTGTTGGCGAATTGATTAGAAGCTCAAAGATCACAATTCATCCTGATGGACAGATTCTTTTAACTGAGACTGGGACAAAGATCAAGGATTTACTTTCAGTTGTTGCTGAGTTTTATTTGTCGAAGAACTCTTTAAGTTGGAGCAGGCAGTCAATTCTTGTCCCCAAATATGATAGGTACATATTTCTCTGCCTTTATTATCATCCACATAGTGGTTCAAAGTTTTCATTTTCCATTTGTCTTAAGAATTCAAGAACATTATTGCAAACCCACAGTACTTCTTTATTAATTTTAAATTATTGTTGTTTTTACTAGAAATAGGTTTTTACTTTATCATGAGAAAATATTTTGGGTAATGTAACTCTTGGAATCCTCTATTGTAACAAGTTTTAGGCTTCAGATAAGTTACATGAATTTAAGCTGACACTGCAAACATTCTGTGCTCAGGTTGAGCGGTGGAGTGGGAAGCCATATTTATGATTCTCCGGTGAAGCTTCATGCAACAACCATTGCTCCTATGAAGAGGTATGTGCCACATGCCTAGTCGTACAAGTTCGATTCTTTTCTCGTCATTCATTTTGGTCGTGGCATTTGCTTTTAGACTTACACAACTCCTGTTATGTACTTGACAGCCCTGATATAATCAAGGTCAAGCCATCGCCAAAAAGGAGACGCAGTAAGAAAGTAGGCCACGAGAGAGATCTGTACAAGAAAAACTATGTCCACGCATGTGAGAGTCTGCTATCCTATGTGTTTAACAAGCAGCAGCACGGGAAAAGGGCAATACAGTCATTAAAGAATTCGGGGCGAGAGGTTCCTCAGTTTCTCACTGAGTTCTCTGTTGGTATTGCTGGGGCTGGTCTTGTTGTCCTTTTCTCTGTCATGTATGAAGTTGCTTGCGGGAGTGTGCCATTTTGTTCGTCTAAACTCTTGACCACTGGATTTGGGCTGGGTCTGGTTTGGCTATCTTGTGGCGTGAATAAACTGAGGGATACAATAATCTGTATCAGCAGGAAAGCAGCCAAGGTTAGCTTGAAGGACGATGAGATGATAAGGAGAGTGGATAAGAGCCTAAATGATATCTTCTTCAGAGCAGCGACTTTAATGATGGTAGCCATCTTGAAAATTGGTTAGGCTCAAGTGATCATCCTAGTTGGTATTCATCTGAGTGTAGATATGCGCAAGTAAAGATCGCTTGAACTCAGAAATGACAATTTTGAACCGAAATCGGCATCGAGTTCAGTTGCTTGGATCTGTTTGAACACCCCTCTCGAGAGCGGAGACTCGTTCTCTTGTTGTATCAGCTGTTCATACAAGGTTTTGGTTGTGGGGGGTTACACTATCAAATACTTGAAGCAGATTGCAGGCGTTGTAGTTATATACAATTTTGTTCTTATAATAAACGTATTTCTATGAAGTTTCTTTCCTTAAGTCTTTTCCTTATATAAATAACTATCCTTTTAGGGCCAGCTTGGTTGGAAGTTTTTGTTGGATGAGCATGAATATGTAAGCAAGCTAAATTCATGTTCATATGTAGTTTTCAATTTTTTATTATCAAGTATCTTATTCCTTTATTTATTCTTCCTTTATTTGGAAGAAATTGATGCTTGTCAAAGTGACTAACCCATATTAGATGAAACGATAAAGTATTTTCAATTCAAAACGTTACGTAACTTGGGATGACCAGTCGTATACCAACCGGGGATAGTCCATCAGCAAAGATGTATTCCTTACTTATAAATTCATGATTATTCTCTCCAATCTTCAATAGTGTGTTCATTCATTTACAACACAACAACGTCACATCTCATTGTCATCCCGATTTTCAATAACACAACTTCATGATGTCATCCCCATGTCTTGGGACAGCTTAGCCATTTTGGCTTGCTCGAACACATCCGTTGGGAATTGACCCATGTGTCGATCGTCTCATTAGGGTATCCCGAACATCCATCTATTCAGGTTATTATCAGGTATTGGACTCTCCCACGTCCATGCTAGACTATTTACAACATTTGTTTCGAATAGCGGGTGCATAGTCCAACCTCTCACACATGGGCTGGGGTGTAATACCAGCAAATCCATGTTTTCCGGTACTTGTTAGAAACCATGAACCTCCACAATGATTATCCACTTTGAGCATAAATTCTCATGACTTTGCTTTGGGCTTCCCAAAAGTCCTCGTACCAATGAAGATGTATTCCTTACTTAGAAACCCATGATGATTCCCTAAATTAGTCAACGTGAGACTCCCTCCGATCGTCAACCGTGCATCACGTTACTTTGTCCTTTTGAATTTTCGTTGCTGCAAAAGGGAGAAGCTATTCATGAAGTGACACCATCTTTAGGCTACTATTTTCTAAGCGAGCGGAGAAGGAAGAGGCGTAATTGGCGACAGAGCTGAACTGCATGCTTACAGAACACTCACCCACCACAAAAAAGCCGATTCCTTTTTCCTCCCTTTTCACTAATCATGCATAGGAAGGGCTCGCGCGGTTTCTTAGCTTACAGGAGGCCAGATTCTTCCCTCGACCTTTTTCTAATTTCTCCCGAATCAATACTCATTGGGATGCTTTGAAAACAGCTATTAAGTTTGTCATAATTGGACTCTCTCCTAAGAGAATTGGGCAGAAACCATTACTTGGAATATGGTTCTCCTTTCTTAATGTCATATTGAATGGAAAACACTAACAAAAAGCACCCGCGTTTTCGATTTCTTAATCAAATTCTATACTTCGTGTCGTGCACAATTAAGCTTTGAACTAGGATCCACGAAACATATTGTTGAGAGGAAGGCCCACGATAGCTAATTTTGGAAATGATAATGAGTTTATAAATAAGGAATACATCTCCACTAGTACAGAGACCTTTCGGAGAAATCAAAAGTAAAACCACGAGAGCTTAAACTCAAAGTGGACAATATCATACCATTGTGAAGAGTCGTGATTTCTATGGCATTAGAGTCATGCTCTTAACTTAGTCATGTCAATAGAATCCTCAAATGTCAAATAAAGAAGTTGGGAGTCTCGAAGGTGTAGTCAAAAGTGATTCAAGTGTCGAACAAAGAGTGTAATTTGTTCGAGGACTTCAGAGAAGGAGTCGAGCCTTGATTAAGAGAAGGTTGTTCGACGGCTCCATAGACCTTAGGAGAGGCTCTATAGTGTACTTCGTTCGAGGGGAGGATTGTTGAGGATGGTTGATGGCTCCATAGGCCTCAGGGGAGAGACTCTATAGTGTACTTTGTTCGAGGGAAGACTGTTGGAAATTTAAGGAATGATCGTAGGTTTATAAATAAGGAATACATATCAATTGGTATGAAGTCTTTTGAGAAAAAGTCACTTTATGAAAGTGGACAATATCGTACCATTGTGAAGAGTCGTGATTCCTAACACTTCTCTAATTCCTCTATTATAAATAGAAGAGGTTCCCAACACCCACAACACCATCGATCATAGTCTATCAACACACCATGGGAAAGAACACCAAATCCTCCAAGCGCAGTTCAGTGTGCGAGAGGTTTCTCAAGGCTCTCGGCATGTGTCCTTCCCCAAACCGCCAAGAGGAACCCCTGGCTCCTGAAATGGACAAAAAACAGAGGCCCAACATCAATGGGGCACCTGAAATGGAGAAAAAACAAAAACTCGAACCAAACGACGCGTTTAGCGACTACATCAATCGGGCTAAGCGAAGGCTGGGAAGCATATCGAGCAAGCGACATGATCCGAGTAGCAAGGGAAAAGAGAATCTGAAGGAGGATCGGCGCTTTACAGATTATATCATCCGAGCTAGGAATAGGCTGAGGGCTACCTCCTCGACCGTGGGGCGGAGTAGTAAAGGACAACCACCTTCCTGAATAACGCCACTACTACAACGACAACCACCTTCAGTTTCGTGTTTTGTTCTTATTTATTTTTCTCCTTCCTTTGTTTGCTTGGTTTGTGGATTTTATCTCATTTCCTTATTAATTGTGGTTATTGTGAGTTGTGAATGCCATATACGGTTGTAATTCTATGCGGATTAAATTATTTTGTTATCATTTTGTGTATTAATATTAAAGAACTCAAAGGTATAAATATATGGTAGAAAAAAAAAAAAATCAAACAACCTCGTCGAACAAAGTACACCGCCTCCCTTGAGATCTAAGTAGCCCTCAAATAGTCTCCCTACACTATATACTCAAACAACCTCCCCTTCATCGAGAATTGAATCGCCTCCCCGAGGTCTATCTAGCCCTCAAACAGCCTCAAGTACCCCACAGACTCAAACAACCTCCCTTTACTCGAGACTTGAATTTCCTCCCCTGAGGTCTATGTAGCCCTCGAACCGCCTTCCCTTAATCGATGCTCAAATCTTTTCTCTAGAACTTTCGAACAAAGTACACCTTCTGTTTGACACATGGGATCGATGCTCAAATCTTTTCTCTAGAACTTTCGAACAAAATACACCTTTTGTTTGACACATGGGTCGCTTCCCGCCTCTTTTAAAATCTATGTAACCCTCAAATAGTCTACACTTTGAGCGTAAGCTCCCATGACTTTACATTGTTTCAAAAAAAAAAAAAGTTTGGGATCATCTTCTAAATTAACCCACCTACGTCTAACCATCCTCAACAGGCCAAACTGTCCAACTAAACTGTGGTCGGCTGTGGCCCAGTATTCCTTCTTTTCCTCTACCCTAGACTTCGGCTGCCGCTTTTGCTAAGAAGCCGCCGTCACGTCCGTCGTCGTCGCTCCACCTCGTCCACTTCTTTCCTTATCCTTCTCTTCGTTGCAACCATTGATGCTGTTGGCCCTCCGCATTTTGAACTTTGCCGGTTACTGGTCGCCTTGTCCCGGTTCCACTGCCGTCGTTGCATAGACGGCACCTGGTTCGCCCGTGGTTCCTACCGCCGTCGCACCTGGTTTGCTCGTCCCCCACTTTTTCTTGTCACTTTTTTTTACATGCATGATCGCACGTGGGGTTGGAAGTGAACCAAACATTATTTTTAAAAAACCAAAACCTTGAATTGAAGCTCTAAATTAAAAGTTTATAATACCGTATGTCTTTGCAAGTATTTTGTTATATAACCTAGAAATTTTCTTAATGCAGATATGAGAGAATTACAGATTTCCTTGAATCAAACCCAGAGGATTCGGCTTCAAAGAGCCCTAGAACTGCTCGAGTCTATCTCTTCGAAGGCCAATTCCGATGCTTCTGTTATAGTTGCTGATACTATTCCTCTGAATTACGACGATGGTGTCCTCAAGTATATAAATAATCACCATCTTTATATAATAGTTGCTTGGATTGTGTACTTTCCAGGGGATTATATGTATTGAGGTATAATTGAAATTCGTGTACAGGGGACATGGGACCCTTGACTTAAATGGAGAAGTAGTTGCCACTATTTGTGGAGTGGTTGAGCGAATCAATAAGCTTATCTATGTACGTGCCTTACGTGCTAGGTTGTCCATGAAACTTCGTAATTTGGTTTTTTCTTGATGATAATTTAATGTTTCCCTTTCTTTAATTTCTTGTTGTTATATCTTTTCTGATGTAATTGTCTGTTCTGAATATTAGATATAAACCGGAGGTTGGTGATATCATAGTGGGGCGTGTTACAGAGGTAAAAACGAATGTGTTTTTAATTAGTTTTTTGGTTTTAGATAAATGTAACATAGAGACGTTGGTGAATGAAACAGACAAGAAAAACTTATTTGGAGTCATGGTTATGATGCTGTAAATAGGAAAATGTGTTACAATTTCTTCCTGTCTGATGCTATCTTAATCAGGTTGCCCCAAAACGTTGGAGATTGAATATAAACTATAGCCAAGATGCTGTCTTGATGCTTTCTTCAATGAACTTGCCTGATGGTATTCAGTTATTGTAGAATTCCTACCAGACGATGAATTAACTGTGCCTTCTGCTGAACTTTATGGATAATTTTACTGCCAAATTGCTGCAATTGATCTTTTTCTTAAAGAGTGGTTGCATTTGTTCGAACGTTGGGATAATTGTGTGGAACTTTGATGCATTATTTTATTTCTAGAGGAGGCAAACTGCAGATGATGAACTCAACATGCGGAGCATTTTCGAAGAAAATGATGTTATTTGTGTAAGTTCTTTTTAGCTCTTACTTTCATCTATCACCGTCAGAAAGAATATTGCTACTAAGTTTCTCATGTGACATGCATACAGTGGGTTTTCTCCTATATTTTGACATTTTTGAAGAATTAAACGTTTTGCATTTTTTGTGGAGGGAGACAACTCTTACTTAGCAAAATGTAGTAGGGTTAACAATTATCTCATGAGAACAGGTGAGGTGCGTCCAAGCTGGCTTAGACACCTACACACATAAAAAAATATATTTATATCCTACTTTGGACGTTATCATGGGTACCGTGGAGATAGAACCAAAAGTTTAAGTTTTGCCCTCATGGCCATTAGGCCGAAGCATGGTGGTTATGAACTTTTGTTAGTTAATCGCATGCGCTTTGCATAGGCTTCGACACATTAGATAGACAGGTGCATCTTCGGCACCTTGCCGGTTCTAGCCAGGTGTCTTAGCTCAAGTGCCATTTTCTTTTGTACCTTTGCTCCTTACCGAGGTCCTTAAATTTTCTTGACATTCTAGTGTTGCTGTTGGTGTCTAACTCAAGTGTCTATTTGTGTCTCTTTCCCTTAAGTGCCATTTCTAAAGTTTTATCTTCCATTTTTCTATCCGTTTACTTTATCAGCAAGTGATGCAACATATCCATTGTTGCTTCTTTTTCCCACCTGTCACCTCTCTCGACTCAAGCCATGCCTTGTGCCTTGCACAAAGGCTTGAAGAGATGTACTTTGGCGCTTCAGTTTACCTTGCACTATAATAAATAAACACCGCTCTTATCAGTAATTATTCATGCATACTTTCCATTTAAGAAAAAATAACATCACCAAATTTTTTCTCAGGCAGAAGTGCGTGGTTTTCAGCATGATGGCCTACACCTTCAAGCGAGAAGCCAGAAGTACGGGAAGGTAAAAAGAGTCACTCCTTTTCAAGCATCTGGATTTTGATGTGAAAACAAAGAATTTAGAATCAAATTTCCGTACGTCTCCTGCATCCTCACTGGTTTCTTATGAGAGATTCCGTAGAAATATTCTTGATAGCATGTGAATACTGATTTATAGACGAATATCATGGGGCAAATTCTAGTGATTAAAACGAGTTCTCGAGATGATTATAAAGTTGTTGCACGGGAATGAGGGAGAAAGCCAGGAAGGGATTCATTAAGGTGAAAAGATTCATAGGTGGAAATATTTAGTAATTATAAAGAGGAGCTAGCAGATGAGTGGGAGGCAAAAATGTAAAAGATAGTATAGAAAAGTGAACGAGGTCAGCTGCTCACAGTATCACCGTATCTAGTCAAGAGACGCAAACAACACTTCCATCATTTGGAGCAGTATGGTATTGACTTAATATTCGGATGCAATGGATTTATCCGGATTGGGGAGCGTGTTGATCCCACAGAGGATATGATGATAGAAGATCAAGTTAATAAATCTGAACAAAAGGGTTCAAAATTTGAAGGAACTTTTGGTAACCAAGTGCAAGAAAGAGTATATACTCCACTAGAGACACGTCAGAATATATGCAGAACTGCAAATGCTATTCGAGTATTGTCCAACTTAGGTTTCATAATGACAGTAGAAGTCATAATGGAGACAGTTAGTCTAAGTCTTTCTCTGAACATCAATGTGCATGAAATGCTTGGTTCGGAGTTCTGTGTCCTCACTGCAGAAAAAGAGGCTGAACGGCGGACTTCGAGTAAGAAGAGGGGATGAAACTGTGAGTAATTTAAATTACTGTTCATGATAACTTTTGCTACAAAGAGTTTGATTTTCAGAGGAACTAACTGTTAGAATATTTTGTAGAATTTTGGATTACCACCCCTTTGGTCTGTTAGTGTTAACAGTATAGAATGCAATATTTGCTTAATTATTATGTATTAGGCCTATCCATAACAATCCTCTCCTCGAACAAAGTACACTATAGAGCCTTCACTGAGGCCTATGGAGTCCTCAAACAATCTCCTCTTAATCGAGGCTCAACTACTTCTCTGGAGTCTTCAAACAAAGTACACAATTTATTTGATACTTGAGTCACCTTTGACTACATCTTTGAGGCTCACTACTTCTATTTACATTTGAGAATTTTAGACATTGTTAAATTAAGGGTATGACTATGATATTATGTTAGGAATCACGGATCTTCACAATAACATAATATTGTCCAAGCTCTCATGGCTTTGCTTTGGACTTCCCCCAAAATGTCTCATACCAACCATAATCCATAATCATTTTCTAAATTAGCAATGTAGGACTCTCTTTCGACCATCAGAAAAATAGTATTAGTTGGAAGTGGCAGTAGGCGTCAAAATTGGTGGTAAACTATGTTCGAGAATCCCAGCCACTATTCATTTGACATTAACCCTATACAGCTTGAAGCCCACAGGCCACATGAAAGCAAGACATGCAAGGTGGGGGGAACAACAGAGTAGAAAAGCTGGCAATTATGAGATGAGATGAGTTGTGTTGGGATTGCAGCAGCTGCTGAGCTCGCACAAAGATATTATATATTGAAAATTGAGAAAGACAAATAATGATGGCATCTTCCACTAATGACCCTACAAAACTCCTCCACCCAATAAAAACAATTCTATATTCTAAATTTCCACCTAACCTTAAATACTTAATTCTATCTCTTCCCTTTTCAAAGTTTATGGCTTTTTTATGTCTTCCTTCCTTCCTCTAATAGCCATTCAATTTCATAATTCATTTTCCTGTGGGCTCCACCTTCCTCCACCACATCTCTCTCTCTCTCTCTATATATATATAATGCATCGGATTTGGATATGCCGGATTTTTAGTGACGTGGCGTTCCAGAAAAGCATACATGACCTTGTCTTCTTTCAATGCGGGAATTGCATTGTTCTAAGCTGTCTTGTTTCTCCATCATTATTTACGACCTCAATTATGAGATTTTAATTTTCTTTCTGAATAATTTTATTCTAAGTTTCTTACGTCCGGTTCCAAATCCCAGTAGTACTGAAACGATCATAAGTCTTAAAATAAAAAAAAAAAAAAAAAAAAACAAAACCAAATATGTATTCCGTGTTAGGATCGCACAATAACGCACACACTTTATCAAGAAGATGAACACAAAGAACAAGATCACACACTCTATCAAGAAGATAAACACAAAGAATAGGAGCGCACACTCGATCAAGATGAACACAAAGAACAGTAGAGAGAAAATTTAAGGAGAAGGTTTTATTGATGGCGTATGTACATTAAGAGAGAATACATGGAATGAAGAAAATACTACATTTTGAGAGCACGCTCATGCCTGATGGGTATATATATATATATATATGGTTTTGGTTTACTGATATAGCTTTAACATATTTAACAAAAAAAAAAAAAAAAAAACAAAATATTTACAAAATATCTATCCTATTATGCCATACATCTTTTAGTATACATAGGCATCAGACTTCATGAAGTCAGGATTGCTTTGTAGATCTTTCCAAAATATCTGTCATATATATTATATCATATCTTTTGGTGGTATACACAGGGCATCAGACTTTATATTTATATGATAGATTGGTTTTGCATGCGATTGGAGTAATTGGAAATTGGAGCAGTTGGCGTTGTCTTATTTATATATAATATTATAAAATAAGAAGAAGAAAAGATGAAAACGAGTGGCCCCAAAAGTGGAAGTCAACCATTTGTAGGAGTCACCGAGTTGGACTGAAATTGGGGTTTGTTATTAATTTCTGCACTCACACCAATGCCATACAGGTTTTGCCCAGTTGAATGTCACTCTGCAACTCTCACACTTTCCTACTCTTCTAAAATGCTCAAGTTCCTCAACCGGAGCCTCCGCCGCCTCTGCACCCGTCTACGATGGCCTCGTGCCCGGCGGGTCAGACCTAGGGTCGTCGTCATCAAGAAATTTGGAAAAACCACCTCCAAACCTCACGCCGATCCCCACAATACCCTCGACTCCTTCGTTAATGGCTCCTTGGCGTCGCCTGTTCATCCCAAACCTCAATTTTGCGGTCTTAATGCGCACAGACCTGTGCGGATTGCGACATTTAATGCCGCCTCCTTCTCCATGGCACCTGCTGTTCCATATGCTGAAAAATCCAATTCCTCCGCCAAATTCCGACGGAGTTTGGATTCCAGTTTACGGACAAAATCCGTAAATGATCGCCCCAAAAGCATTTTGAAACAGTCTCCACTGCATCCGAATACCGTGAATGGAGTTGTTGCTAATCATAACCTCCACACCCAACCAAAGTTCGTGAAACCCAAGCCGCGGGTTTCGATCAACCTGCCTGATAACGAGATATCCTTACTCAGAAATCGACAGGCGAGCTTTTCTGAGTACGAAATGGAGAAGGAGGATCCGTCCTCTTCAGGTAACGATGGGAATGGGATGCGGATCGCTAAGAGTCGGCCTCCACTGAGATCGATTGTAAGCATGCCTTCGGAGCGCGAAAAAGGGGAGAGTTACAGATGCAATAGGACGGTTGTGGAGGTGCTTAGGGAGTTGGATGCTGACATATTGGCGTTGCAAGATGTGAAGGCGGTGGAAGAGAAAGGCATGAGACCGCTTTCCGATTTGGCAGATGCTTTGGGAATGAAGTACGTTTTTGCAGAGAGCTGGGCGCCGGAGTATGGAAATGCGGTCCTGTCGAGATGGCCCATCAAACGCTGGAAAGTCGAGAAGATTTTCGACCACACCGATTTCAGGTTAGCAGCTGTACACCACACTCAATAGTATTATACTATTATTTGAACCAAACCTTTTACATTAATTTGTGTGTTCTTGCTCTGCTCCTCATTTCATAAACATGCTTTTGATTGATGACAATAGTAGACTAGATGGAGTCTAGACGATTGATTGCTTTTGTTTTTGTTTTTCTGAAATGAATTCATTTCCTTAGAGGCAAAAACTAAGCTAAAAACTTAACTTTTGGTCAATTTTAGATCTGTGAGAACTGAGAGAAGGCAGAGCCCTCCTTGAAAATTGAAACGGTTCGAAGATTATTGGGAGAGAGTCTTATATTGACTAATTTAGGGAATGATTATGGGTTAATGAGTAAGTAATACATCTCTACGAGGCAGGCTTTTGGTAAAGCCCAAAGCAAAGTCAAAAGAGTTTATATTCAAAATATATAATACCTAGAGAATCGTAATTCATAACCAAAAATTTATGAAAAAGTAGTAAATAGTTGATAAACTCTGTGAGAATGATGGAATTGGTTATTGGGTTGGGCGGTGGCAGGAATGTGTTAAAAGCGACCATTGATGTGGGAGAAGTAGGAGAAGTAAATGTGCAGTGTACCCATTTGGATCATCTGGACGAGAATTGGAGGATGAAACAGATAAAATCCATAATCCGATCGACCAACGACGAACCCCATATCTTATTAGGAGGCCTTAATTCTCTGGATCCCACGGATTACTCGCAGCAACGGTGGACGGACATCGTGAAGGTATCAATTGTTATTTTGAACTTTGTTTAGCTTAGTTGAGTTTTGTTTATGGCATGCATCCCATGTTGGTTGGTTGGTTGGTTGGTTGATTGGTTGGTTGGTTGATTGATTCATTCTTCAGTATTACGAAGAGATAGGAAAGCCAACTCCGGAAGCTAAAGTGATTAAGTTCTTAAAGAGCAGTATGCATTATAGGGATGCAAAGGAGTTTGGAGGAGAATGCGAATCAGTGGTGATGATCGCCAAAGGCCAAAGTATGAAACTGAGTGATGAATATGAAAAAAAGATAGGACAATGAGAATGAAAGGTTTTTACTAATGGAATGTATGGCATTGGTTGGCAATGGCAGGTGTTCAAGGGACGTGCAAGTATGGGACACGAGTCGACTACATATTGGCCTCTCCGGACGCAGATTACAAGTTTGTTGAAGGATCCTACTCTGTCCTTTCCTCAAAAGGAACCTCCGATCATCACATTGTCAAGGTTGATTTCCTCAAACCTCCTCATTCTCAAGGTTGATTTCTTCAAACCTCCTCCTCGGCCTCGGCCTCAGCCCCAAACCCGTTCGCATTCCCTTTCCCCTTGGAAGAGATGGACACGAAATAACGACCAACACGCCCAAGCCCTTTGTCTTCTTTCATTTCTTAAACCTTTTCACTTATATTTACACACTCATTTGTATTACATTTAGGAATGGAACTCATTCCTTTTGTTCTATGCCGTATGTAACCAAAGAACCCATGTACACCTTAATTTCAAACCAAAGTATTAGACACAAAAACTTCAAAACTACAATGAGATTTGAAGGAAGCTGATGTATTTACCAACACACAAGTTACAGTTACTACTGGAACTGCCTGGATTTCTAGTTAAAGTTCTAATGAAAGCTCAAAGTATATCGTTGTCATCAACAATCTACAGAATTACAGAAGAATAGTCTTGATTTCATATCTCTGCTATGCTCTTTTATTGATCCATGCATCATTATTAGTACATTTGACTTTGTATCTTTTGAATAACCAGCCGAAGTATAATTCTATAAGGTCGTCTTCTATATTTTGGCATAAGCAAATGGGCAATGTAGAAATGGATGATTAATAGTTTCTACGTTCTTTTTCCACATAAGACATATGTTTGATCCCACATCGGTTGGGGAGGAAAACAAAACATTTTTTTACAAGGGTGTGGAAACCTCTCACTAGCAGATGTGTTTTAAAAACCTTGAGAAAAAGTTTGAAAGAAAAAGCTCAAAGAAGAAAATATCTAATAGCAGTAGGTTTGGGCTGTCCAAAGAAATGATTCATCGAAATTAGAGGGATAAAAGGTAAGTCAAGTCACTTTTCAACTCCGTCAATGGTGTTTAAGCTGCCATTGGGCATGGACCACACAGAAAGCTTTACTTTCTTGGGGCTGTTGCCTTCTCAAACGTGTCCGGAAGAGATGGGCCTTAATGGAGATTTTGCTGAAAAAGCTCCAGAGGAGTCTAAACTCCAAACAAAAGAATATGCTGCTATGACCCATCAAAAACACCATGTTTGTAATTTGAAAAGGAAATTTCATGGGAATGGTCTGTCTAAAGTACCTGAAGAATAGCATAGGTTATAGGACCAACGAGTAGAAATTGGAAGTTGATTGAGTGTCCAAAATTTCTTCTCTTTTTCCTTTTATACGTTATGTCACAATGTTTCAAGATTCTCTTGTTCTTAACATTCTAAAACTATGTTGCATAATTTGCGCTATCCATTTAACCAATAGAAATCGAGTTCTTCTTGACACTAAGAATTAATGTTCGATATTTTATATGATTTTGCTTTGATGGGAATGATTGATATGTGATGTAATTATTTATTATGAGTGGGAAGCAAAGAATGTATAAATGATTATTGCATTCGTAAGGCAACAGCAATTACCTCGCAATTGAGTACAACTTGATGCTCATGATGCTCGAGTACAGCTTAATCCACTCTCATTCATTTCAAATCATTCCCCAAATAATTCTAAAAATATATATATATATATATATAGTAATAATAATCTTAGTATAAAATTTTAAAATAATTAATTTATTAAATATAAATTTACTAAAAAAAAAAATTCAGAGGTTGATTAAATACAAAGGTAGTACACAGACGCTAGATAATTTCTAAAGTTTAGTAATTAATTAGACACAATATTTAAAATTTTAAAATTTACCTACTTTAAGCTTTAAAATTCATGGCTAAACTTATAATTTAATCTTTATTTTATATATATATATAAAGTGATAAGTCGACTAATACATATCGATAAAAATCATTGATTTACAAAAATATAATTTGATGTTTATAGTATTGAGGATCGTTGAGAAAAAATTCATATTTAACGAAAAGTTCAAATATATGAGAGATTAGATATTTTGGAAACAAATACATGAGAACGTGTACTCATAATAAACAATATCAATAATTGAAATATATTCGTTAACTAATATTATTTTAAAGTTAAAAATCCAATTTTGGTCCATAAATTTAAAATTGAATTGAGTTGAGGAGCAGGAGAAACAGAAGAATATTTTTATTTTAGAAAGATGATGTAATGTGGCGAAAACGAGAGTGTTTTAGGGCGATGGAGGACAAAGTGTTGAGATATCTTTTCATGATTATTTGTGACGATTACTCCTTCCAGAATCTTAGAACTCACGCTTTTGATTGGTGTGGATTGATTTTACACACCATACCATACGTCCAATTTTGGTTTGTTCTTGGGTAGCTTCCCGCGTAACAGAACCTTCCCTGGATTCACGCCGTTGGATTTCGCTCATTTCTATGCGGAGCGTTTCCATCTCTCATCTCTTTCCTTTCTTCTTGTTCTTCTTCTGAATGCCGTTGGATTCTTCTCTTCTGCTCTTGTTGTTGCAGAAGGGAGCGCTATTTTGCTTTTGTTCCAATCATGAAGGAGAATGTAGATTCGTCTTCACCCACTGGAATTCTTGAAGACTACTTCAGGAGCTCAGGATCCGAATCAACGTCTTCCGGGGACCCCAAACCGCCTTCCTTTTGGCGTGGAATGTTCAAATTATTGAGGTCAAAATCCACCAAGCCTGTAAGTAAATTGCATCCTCTTAATGTGCTTAAGCTCTCTAAAAAACTGAGCAACAGTATGAGAGAGAGTTTGCATCTTCACTTTCGGTTTGATTCCAACGTCGCCAATTTTAACTCGCCATGGAAGAATTTCACTCTGCGAGAGCTTGAGGTTGCGACGAACTATTTTAGCCCTGGTTCGTGCAACCAATACATCCTCTTTTTCATATTTTATGTCTATTTGCATTTGGTAAGCGTCCTCTTTTTTTTCTTTTTGGTGTAGAAAGTCTGATTGGAAAGGGTGGTTATGCTGAGGTTTACAGGGGATGTTTGAAGAACGGACAAGTTGTGGCCGTAAAAAGACTAACGAGAGGAAAATTTGATGAGAATACTGCTGATTTCTTGCTTGAACTTGGAATCATGGCCCATGTCAACCATCCCAATACTGCTAAGTTAATTGGCTATGGAATCGAGGGTGGAATGCATTTAGTTCTCCAATTCTTTCCTCAGGGGAGTTTAGCTTCTTGGCTTCATGGTTAGTCCTTATATATTGTTATATATTGTTAGGAATCAGGATTACATGGTTCACTTTAAGCATAAACTCTTATGACTTTGCTTTAGGCTCCTCCAAAAGACCTCATATCAATGGAGATGTATTCCTTACTTATAAACTCATGATTAGGGACTCCCTCTCAACAATCCTCCCCTCGAACAAAGTACAATATAGAGTCTCCTTGGAGGCCTATGTAGCCCTTGAACATCCTTCCCTTAATTGAGACTTGACTCCTTTCTCTAGAGCCCTCAAACAAAGTACACCCTTTGTTCGATACTTGAGTCACTTTTGTCAACATCTTTGAGGCTAGCAACTTCTTAGTTCGACATTTGAGGGCTCTATTGATATGGCTGAGTTAAAGGTATCACTTTGATACCATGTTAGGAATCAGGACTCTTCACAATGGTATGTATGGTCCACTTTGAGCATAAGCTCTCATTGATTTGCTTTGGGCTTCCTCAAAAGGTCTCATACCAATGGAGATGTATTCCTTACTTATAAACCCACGATTATTCCCTAGGTTGGGACTTCCCTCCCAACAATCCTCCATTGCTAAATGGCATAATTACTTTTCATAAGTTTAAACCTATGCATTCGGTAGGTTTGAAGGAGAAGCTGGAATGGAACATTCGGTACAAAATAGCCAATGGAACCGCTAAGGGGTTAAGATATCTCCATGAAGGATGTCAAAGAAGAATTATCCACAGAGATATTAAGGCCGCTAACATTTTGCTCACTGAAGAATTTGAGCCTCAGGTAATTCTCTTTTGACCTTCGTGAAGATATTAGTCGTTCATTCAGTGCTCCTCACATGGTATGCAGAAGAAGTTCAATGTTTAGTGTTCATTTTTGTTGGTTCTGTTGAGTATTCACTTTATAATTATGAGATAAAAACACAATCCATAGAAATTTGTTCAACAGATTTGTGATTTCGGGCTCGCAAAGTGGCTACCGAAGCAATGGACTCATCATATAGTATCAAAATTTGAAGGCACATTTGGGTTGGTGAATTGTCATTCGCTTGTTTACTAGTTGTTCATATATAAAAGAGTACGCATATCAACTCTGATTCCTCCCCGTCGTACTTTTGTAGCTACTTACCTCCGGAGTATTTATCACATGGTATAGTAGATGAGAAAACTGATGTTTTTGCATTTGGCGTGCTCCTATTGGAGCTAGTTACTGGACGCCGAGCTCTCGATTACTCTCAGCAAAGCCTCGTTTTGTGGGTGAGTTTTTATCCTTGCCCCCATAGTACTCGCTTATGCGGGAGGGTTCCAAAGTTTGATTCAATCGTCTCAACGAATTGTTGGGATATGGAGTCTGCGGCCTATTTATAGCTTGTTAAAGATATATATATATAGTAAACTGAAACCATATATATAACTCCTTAACCAGTGCTTTGAAAATGTACTTTTTACCATTTTTGCATTCTCTTTTACTTACATCTTGGAAGTCATCAATATAAATCTTTAGTCAATATTCTCTCTTCTATTCTTTGTGTTCATCTAGATCGAGTCTGTGCGTTGTGCGATTCTAACACGGAGGGCTACTGTTTAATTAAGATTTGTCTACCTTGATCAGGCAAAGCCGTTGCTGAAGAAGAACAACGTGAGAGAACTTGTTGATCCTTTCATAACAAACTATAATTCACGGCAGATGAATCTTGTGCTTCTTGCTGCTTCTTTATGCATACAGCAGTCCTCAATTCGGAGACCTTGTATGAATCAGGCATGTTCTTGTCTTTATTATTCCTCCAATTCACAACCATCCTATTTAACAACTGCCTTTGTCCAGCCCGTCAAATGTTATGTCATGTTGCTGTTACTTTGCTCTTTTTTTATACAACAAATGGTTAGGAATCACGACTCTCCACAATGGTATGATATTATCCACTTTGAGCATAAGCTCTCGTAGCTTTGTTTTTGTGCTTCTCCAAAAGGCCTCATGCCAGTGGAGATGTATTCCTTACTTATAAATCCATGATCATTTTCTAAATTAATAAATGTAGAACTCCCTCCCAACAATAATCAACACAAACGTGATGGTGCACGGGAATTTGAACCTCCGACCTCAAGGAGAGGAGTACATGTCATGTCATATACTATGAGTATAGCTCATGTTGGAAGTGTTAGTAAAACTAATGGCTGTTGATTAAATAGGTTGGAAATGGATATGGTTTAATTGTGATGTTTGACATAAAGAGAGCATGGACTCCAAACATGTGATATGCAGGTTGTTCAGATCTTGAGTGGAGACCTGAGCTGCATGAGAGGGACCAGAAAGATCCAAATACCTTTCCTTCGAAGAGCTTTTCGTGAAGAGTTAATTAGAGCAGAACAGCCAAGACTGAGGGATGTTCTTATGGAACGTTTGTAGGTGGCTGATTTCATGGAAAGTGAAAGACAGAGCAGGGCATTGTTATTAACATGTGGAAACTAAGTTGCTAGGTATATATTGTTCTCTTCAATGTTTTAAATGTTTTTCCTCAGTTTAGTTCTTAAAACAAGTTTAAATTCATGAAGTTTTTGTATGTTCCAAGTTTTGTTAGTGTTCATGAAGTTCATAAGTTTGGAGGAGGAAGGGTTGGTAGGATTATGGATGCCTTTTCCATTACCAACCCTACAACCAATGCCTTTTTGCAGTAAATTTCTTCCCCATAGCAAACCTTTCCAAATGAACCATCCATTAGTTCCAAGAATATGTTAATGTTGGGTGTTAGAAAACATATAGCTACCAGCTACCCTCCCAAAGGAAGGAAAAACAGACCGTGTAGTTAATGCTAAAAAAGTTATGTTTTATTGGGTAACTCAGTTACTTTATTTCGTGAGACAGCATTACCTCCGGCATATTACCTTTCTGATCTTTTCCGTTTCCGTTTGTGAGAAAATATTGGTTAGAAGCTTATATTGATAACTTTAAATGTGTACCGTAATAGAAAATACAGATCTTCTCCAAAAACATATCACCTTCTCCCCCACTAACTGCGAGTGAAATAATATTGATATTTGAGCTTGAGCTTCCCATGTTCATAGTATCCGATTTCATCTTAGACAAGAGTTCATGAAAATTTTTCTAGTTTAGATAACTTTCAATCTGCATATTCTAGAAATCGAAATCGAATCTATCAAACTTCTTAATTCAAATCTTTGAGTTTTCTATCTTTACCGATTGTGGTAAATATCTCTTTAACTCTAATACCAGTTGTTAGAACCCTACAACAAATTACACATTCAATTTAGATGAACGGTAATTCTACTCCCCCAAGTAGGCAATTGTGAAAAGTTGTACGGGTTCTTCATACTATTTATGGATTGGTGGAAGTGTAAAGGCGTTGAACAAATTCACCTCCAAATCAGGATTAGCCTGTGTATTTGTATCCCACTGAATATTAAATGCATGGCGGCAGCTTGGTGGAATCAGATCATGCATAAGCATAAATAAATACATACATAAATAGGGCGAAGGATGGCGGAGCTGTATGAAAGTGACTTGACATTGCCCTTTACTCTGTGTGCCCTTCGCAATAGTTTCCCATACCCACCCCAATCTCATCCAACCCTAACTAACTTAATTTCCTTATGGATTCGGCAACCCCATTTTTCTCTGTTTCTAACCGCTCGTATATAACACAAAGCAATTCATGTTACGAATCAGGGATCTCCACAATGGTATGATATTGTCTATTACTTCTCATCAAACAAAGTACACTATACAGCCTCCCCTGATGCCTATGGAACCCTCAAATAGTCTTCCTTTAATCAAGGCTCGGCTCCTTTTTTGGAGTCCTCAAACAAAGTACACCATTTGTTCGACACTTTAGTCACCTTTGACTACACCTTCAAGGCTCATAATTTTTTGTTTGACATTTGAGGATTCTATTGACACGGCTAAGTTAAGGACGTGACTTTGATAGCATGTTAGGAATAAGATACTCTCCACAATGACATAAGCTCTCATGATTTTGCTTCGGGCTTTCCCAACATGTCTCGTATCAATGAACATATATTCCTTATTGATTTCCTAAATTAGCCAATGTATGACTCCCCCCACCAATCCTAATAATTTCTAAGTTTTTTAGTGCTTTTAAATTTTCGTCAAAATCAAATCGGTCATATTTTGTGAATCAACGTGTTTGTTGGAAATAGAGTAATATTTATTAGACTATATTGGGAGTAAAAGGATGAAATGGAATCCATAAATTAGCAGTATATGGATGGACTTTTTAGAAGGGTTTGAAATTCGCTTTGAAATTCCCAATATTCTTCCTTTGTGTTCAAGCAACCAAGCTTTGAAATCCGGTAACATGTGTAATGTAAGTTTGAAGAAAGTAAAAAAGTGGTTTCTTTCACTCCGACCCCATTCCTTCCTATTGCTTTATTGCATCTCATTACCAATGCTTATAGCTTATACACCACAACTTATCTTCTCTGTATAATCAACATTATGGTTATGGTTATCTCTCCCATGCACCAAAATTCATTATTTCATTTTACGCATTATATTTATTACAATACTATTCATTAAGTTACAAGCTTCTAATTTACAATATGCAACACCATAATCTTTAGAGCCCTTGAATAGCCTCTCTTTAATCGAGATTCGACTCCTTTTTCTAGAACCCTGGAACAAAGTACACATTTTGTTTGACACTTGAGTCACTTTTGACTACACATTCGAGACTCACAGCTTCTTTGTTCGACATTTGAGAGTAATTCACATTGCTAAGTTAAGGGTTTCTAGAACCCTCGAACAAAGTACACCTTTTGTTTAACACTATCATGTTAGAAATCAAAATTCTCCGCAATGATATGATATTGTCCACTTTAAACATAAGTTCTCATGGTTTTACTTATCAATAAAGATGTATTACAATTGGCATGTTAGGGAAGGGGACCCAACAAACCCCATGGTCACATGATCCCCGTCTCACACACCACCACTTCAGCACTTCCCTTCTTATGGAACTGATTTTCACGCACTCAAAAACAACACCAAACAAGGCGTATTCAACACTATACAACTACTTATTCTATAAATAAATGAATAAATAAATAAATAAATAAATAAATAAAATTCCCAAACTGCCCTCCCTTCTCCTCCCCTGCAATCATGACCCATATTCTCCTTCTTCTCCAACAAGCCCCTCAGTCATAATAATAAAATAAAACAGAGACAAATATTAGATAAAGTGCATGCTTGTGTGCTGTTGCTGCTGCTTGCTTGCCCCAAGCAGCAGTCAAGACAACACCAGCTTCGCTTCTCCCTCAAGCCAAACGCACTTCAAATTTTGGTTGCTCATATGCAGTTCCGCCATTAAAACCTTCACAGGTGATTTCCCTTCTTCTCACTTCTCACGGAAAAGCAATCCCTCCTTTCCAAAACCCACTCCATAAATCCACCCATTTCCTGCTGTTCTTCCCATTCAATCCCAATGGCCAACCCCCACAGACCTCCCCTTCTCTGTTCTTTCATGGTTTTCTGTATGCTGCATTGTAATTTCATCTTCCACGCATCCGCAATGGTGGATCCGCTCGACTTCTTAGCGCTCCAATCCATCAAGAAGGCTTTGAAAGACATGCCAGGCTCTAATTTCTTCGCCTCCTGGGATTTCACTTCCGATCCCTGTAATTTCGCCGGCGTTTCCTGCCAATCCAACCACGTCGTAACCCTAAATCTCGGAGACCCCAGGGCTGGTTCGCCTGGTCTAATCGGTCGGTTAGATCTCTCAATCGGTAAGCTCTATGCGTTAACCGAGTTCTCCGTGGTTCCTGGTCGGATCTACGGCTCTCTTCCCGCAACACTCTCCCAATTGAAGAATCTGCGTTTTCTCGCCGTCAGCCGTAACCTAATCTCCGGTCAAATCCCTGCCGGTCTCGGCAGCCTCCGCAAGCTTAGAACGCTGGACCTTAGCTACAATCAACTGACCGGACAAATCCCTCGCCCTATCGGAACACTACCGGCATTGTCCAACCTCATTCTCTGCCACAACCGTCTCACCGGCCCCCTTCCTTTCTTTCTCTCCCGAACCCTAACTCGTCTCGACTTGAAGCATAACGCGCTCTCCGGTTGGCTCGGTGCAAACTCCCTCCCTCCTTCCCTCCAATATCTCTCCCTCTCTTGGAACCGTCTCAGTGGTCCCATAGACCGCCTCCTGATCCGGCTCGATCAGTTGAACTATCTCGACCTGAGTTTGAACCAATTCACCGGGAAAATCCCCGGCCGGCTATTTACATTCCCGATCACCTCCCTCCAGTTGCAACGGAACCTCTTCTCCGGGCATGTGGAGCCGGTGAGTCGTGTATCAATCACCACCGTGGATCTGAGTTACAACAAGTTATCCGGGCCGATATCGCCGTTCTTGTCTAGCGTACAGAATGTGTACCTGAATAACAATGAGTTCAGTGGTCGGGTACCGGCTTGCTTCGTGCAACGCCTCCTCTCGGCTAGTATACAGATACTGTATTTACAGCATAATTATCTGACGGGTATAGAGATGAATCCGACGGCTGAGATTCCTTTGAGTAGTTCGCTGTGCTTGCAATACAACTGTATGGTGCCACCCGTACAGACCCCATGCCCGTTGAAGGCTGGAAAGCAGAAGACCAGGCCTCGACAGCAGTGTAACCAGTGGAGAGGCTAGTCCGTCCTCACACGTGTCGTCCAACCAATTTTGCGTTCTTTTTTTTTTTTTTTTTTTTTTTTTTTTT
>NW_019272048.1:15359-27477 GCF_002738345.1 Cucurbita maxima | reverse complement strand
TTTTTTTTTTTTTTTTTTTTTTTTTTTTTTTTGGTGTGGTCCTTGTGGGTCCCAGACGGGTGAAATAGTATAAAAATAATCCCAACATATTTGTAATATTAATACCGTTACATGTGAGCCCAAAAAGTCCCAAATCAGTAATGCAGGCTTCTCCTTCTACTCTGATTCGGAACTCATTACTTCATAATGTTGGTCTATAGCTGCTTAAATCCATTATAAAGTTTGAACATGTCTGAGTACTATTGAAGGTGAATTCATGGTGGTGATTCATGATAGTGGGCTTTTGGGAGGGAGTCCAACATTGGCTAATTTAAAAAATGATCATAGTTTATAAAGAATATATCTCTATTGGTACGAGACTTTTTAGGTAAGTCCCAAAGCAAAGCCATTATACCATAAGCTCAAAGTAGACAATATCACACAATTGTAGAGAGTCGTAGTTCCTCAGATTCATGTCATTAACTTAGTCATGTCAATAGAATCCTCAAATGTCGAACAAAGAAGGAGTTTTGAATGTGTAGTCAAAAGTAGATCGAGTATCAAACAAAGGTGGCTCCCTTAACTTAGCCATGTCAATAGATCTTCAAATGTTGAACAAAAGTTGTGAGCCTAGAAGCTCCCTTAACTTAGCCATGTCAATAGAATCTTCACTCAAGTGTCGAACAAAAAGTGTACTTTGTTCGAGAACTCCAGGGAATGAGTCAAGTCTCGATTAAGAGGGAGGTTGTTCGAGGACTCCTTAAGCCTCATGGGAGGTTCTATAGTGTACTTTGTTCAAGGGGAGGATAAGTATGAGACATTTTGGGAAAGCTCAAAGCAAATATATGTGAGGTTATGCTCAAAGTTAATAATACCATACTATTGTGGAGGTTCGTGACAATAAGAAAAGATTTAGTGAATCTCTTTGAAATGGAATAAGTTGGAATCTCACCTCCACTAAATAACAAAAAGAAGGCCATAAAAGATTATATTCAAACCAACCCAACAATAGGAAACTGAATGCAAATGAGGTTAGGCGTGGGTGAGGTTTGATTTGACTGTTTGGGGTGCCCATGCTACCCGGTCGTACCCAATTTTATATATTTATTTATTCTTTTGCTCTAAATAAAGGTCCCATTTTGTCTGGAGTGGTCGATTTTTAACGGTTTGGCCCAGACCTAGTGGAATTAGGTTCCGATGTTTTGCGAGTTTTGTCAAAGTCTCTCACCCTTATTATTTTTATTAATGTTAAACAATAAATATTAAATTCGGGTTGGAGGGGCTCCCCCCTCCCCCCCAAAAAAAAGCGCAAAAAGTGGATTATATACTACATTATTTATATCCTTCATATGTAGGTTTCATACCATAAATATGTGGTCCCTTGTATTTATAATATTTCAAACTTCGCTCATTCTATGGGCTGTAATTTTACGGGACTATTTCACAATCTCAATCAAAATGTCTTTACTTTGTCAGCTTCTTTCTCCTTTGAGCGAGTTCGGACTTATTACGATTAGGTTGTTGTGCATAAGATTGAGTCGAATTTTTGGTTCGTGCCTATTTAGTTTTCATACTCCAGACTTTACAAAGCACTAGTTTGTTAGGATCGCATAACAACGCACATACTCTCAAGATGAACACAAAGAATAGGAGACTCAATCAAGATGGACACGAGGAATAGGAGAGAGAAAATGCAAAGAAAAATATTGACTAAATGATTTGTATGGATGACTTCCGTATGTACAATAGAGAATAAAAGTACATTTTGGAAGAACTATTTCATGGGTATGTGCATGGTTTCACAAATATAACCCCTGCAAAATATCTATTATATATATCTCTACAATCTCCTACAAAATATCTACCTTATTTATCTCTACCGATCTTATATTATAAATAGTCATCAGGCTTCACGTTACAACATAGTTTTTTAGTGGTTATGACAATTACATCTTCACGATCGACTCCAATTTATTTCAATTTATTTCTATGGTTGAATGTAAGTTAAAAGTTTATTTTTAAGATTAAGGGTACATTACTATATCGTACCATTAAGCTTCGAGAAAATTAAAATAAAAAAGAAAGAAGAAGAAAAAGGAAATTAGAAAGTGAAGGAAAATCATGAAGTAAGATCTCACATTAATTGGAGGAGGAACAAAATATTTTTTATAACTCGATTTTGATAATCCGAGAGTTCAAGAATGTATTAACTAAACGAGTAACAAAAATAAAAAGAATGTAAAATAAAATGCGTTAATCTTTTTCAAAAGATAAATATGGATGGTCGAGACACTTAACAGTTTTTTTTAGTTTAAATAATCTACATATGGTTGGGAAATTTATTTTATACCAAAATTAAAAATTTTATTAAAGGTAAAAAAAAAAAAAAGAAAAAAAAAAAGTTGTGTTAGACTTATTTCCAAATTCAAAGTTGGAAGTCAAAGATGTGTATGTCCCCGCAGGAACCCCGTTTGACTTCATTACAGAAACCAAAACAAGCAGATTATAGAACGAGGTTCCGGAGCCTGGCTCGGGTCCCATCATTGGATTCCAGCTTTCTCATATATTTTCTTCAAATTGGCACCCACCCTCCCATGACGTGTAGTTGAGTTCCGTTTGTTAGATCTGAACCTTCTCTTCGGGACGCCCTGGTTATACATGGGTTCCAAGCCGTGGCTACACCCGGCTCCCTCGTATCGGCCACTCGAGACATACTGGGACACCGACGACGACGCTCCTGGTCCTCGATGCGGCCACACCCTCACTGCCGTCGCTGCCACTAAATCCTTCGGCCCCCGACTCATTCTCTTTGGCGGCGCCACTGCCATCGAGGGCGGAGCCTCCTCTGCTGCTCCTGGAATCAGTAAATTGACTTTCAATTTTTCTACAATTGTTGTCACTCTATTATTTCTTTCCGAAAAGTTTATGGAATTAGAAATCTGGTCGATTGTAATTCCATGAGTTTACAGCTATGCGCTTTACTTCTGAATTCTTAGATTAGGTTTGTGATAATTTTGTTGCATTCATGAAGGATTGGCGGGTGTGACCAATTCTGTGCACTCCTATGACGTTCTCACTAGGAAATGGACCAGGTATTATCTTTACAAACACACACACACACACACACACACGTAACCAAGTTTCTTCTATTTGTGAAGTTGAGTTGGATGTGCTTACTATTATTGCTTGGATGTTTGGATGTTTGGATGTTTGTATATTAGAATCAGACCTGCTGGTGAGCCACCATCACCAAGGGCTGCACATGCTGCAGCCGCAGTGGGTACCATGGTTGTTTTCCAGGTGATTGGACAAGAAAAGTTCGCAAGAATTGAAAATTTTGGAGGTTTCCCTGTATGGTTGCTCCAACTGGTACTTGTGTGAACTGAATTTATACTTTTTTGGTTAGGGTGGCATTGGTCCGGCTGGGCATTCCACAGATGATCTCTATGTGCTTGATTTAACTAATGATAAATTCAAGTGGCACAGGTAAAATTGAGTCCTTATCTCTGTACTTAAGACGTGGGAAATTCTTGGAACTTATATCAAAATGGGAATATAGGGTGGTGGTACAAGGACAGGGACCTGGACCTCGCTATGGCCATGTGATGGACTTGGTTGCTCAAAGATATCTGGTTTCTGTGAGTGGTAATGATGGTACGTGCAAGTGAACACTTGGTTATATGCTTATTCTTCTATTCTTTTGTTGGATTAGTTTAATTTAAAAAGCGAGCAAATCTCGATCTATCTACATTTTAATGAGGAACCAAATTTTGTTGGACCACAAGAGAGACACGTTCTAAACAAAAAGGTACAAAAACCGTTTTACATATTATGTTTTTGGGCATCAGTAACAAAGTATGATATGTTAAAGAGAAAAAAAAGGAGAAATAGCCTTAAGACCTTAGAGACAAAAGACTTGTCGGGTGATGCACATCTATAATAGACCTGTAAGCAAGGTTGACCTTTTCAAGTTGAGCACAACATCTTTGTGTAATTCGACGATGTGCTCCACCATCTCCTTTGCTTCACTCCTAAAATCCACTGAAGAAGGAAGGTTAGAAAGATCTACCATTAGTTGTGGTGGGTTAATTCAGGCAATCTATAATGGTCACTTCCTTGTAGATTTGTTCTTCATAGGGTTGAATTCAAATTCAGCTTCGGCTAACAAAATGTCCCAATATTTAGGACGAGTAATCCCTAATCAACAAATGAGGTTGCCCACAGTCACTTCAGTTTGGGGGTTAGTTTGTGGATGACTTGCTGTGCTAAACTTGAGACTACTATTAAATTTCCTCCAAAGGGCCCTCCTAGCCAAAAATATCTAAGGATTTTCACATCACTATTGGACTCGATGGATTTGAGATGCCATGAAGACGAACAACAGCTAAAATGGTCCACAACAGATAGGACAGAGTCACAACCATGTAGAGTTTTAGGCCGACCTAGTATGAAGTCCATGGAGAGATCCTCCCAAACCGTCTTTGGGATAGGCAACGGTGTATATAGGACAGGGATTTGAAAAGTGCCTTGGAAGTTTGACAATCATTAAATCGTTTTAACAAAATTATGAACACATGATGTAATTTAGCCTAATAAAATCATTTAGAAACAAGGTCAAATGTCTTATCTTGGTTGAAATGTCCTCCTAGACCTCCAAAATGTATACCTTTGAGCAAAGCCTTGCGTATAGATCCGTAAGGTACACATAGTTGGTAATACATATGCTTTGTGTTGTAAGCGTTGTCACATGTAGGGAAGAGGAAGAAGACATGACTTGGAATCCAACTTAAAATCAACCACAAGTTTTGTTTATTTATTTAGTTGTATATTTTGATCCAACCCATACTCGAACCAAATCAAGTTATTTTGACCGGATCCAAGATTACATAATACTTCTTTTACTTTTTATGTTCTTTATCAGGAAAAAGAGTTCTTTCTGATGCTTGGGCTCTAGATACTGCCCAGAAACCATATGCCTGGCAGAAGTTGAACCCAGAAGGTGATAGGCCATCTGCTAGAATGTGAGTATGTTATTTATTTGTCTTACCAATGAATAAAATTTCTAGCGTTTTCTATTTCTATGAATTATGGAAAGTTATAGAGTTACATGTTTCTTTGTAGGTACGCAACGGCTAGTGCACGATCAGATGGCATGTTTTTACTTTGTGGGGGAAGAGATTCTTCAGGCGCAGTATGACAAACCCTTTTCTAGTTGATATAATCTAACATGGATATTCATTCTAAAAAAGAACTAGATACATATGATAATACAACTTTTGGCATAAGCATATTGTATTTCATGCTATATAGTTCGTGGAAAATCGAAGACTTTCTTATTTTCTTTTTATTAAACAAGTGTTATGTGTACACTACAATTTTTATCTGAGGATAGCTTTTTTTTTTCTTTTTTTTTTTTCACTGAAGTTTCTTTTGATAAAGGCCATTATGGTGATGGAATATATACACAAAAAATTGGCAATGAACTTCGATGGTTATGATAGAAGTTGAAAAGTGAAAATAGTAGAGAAGAGTGGCTTTAATTTCTATGATATTCATGCAGTTTAAGGTAGCAGTTTGAGTTGCTGATGCAACCAAGCATCAAAGAAGAAAACCTGTTAATACCTTAAAAGGAGTATTTTTATCATCATTCAAAAAGTCTATTGATGCAATAAATTTAAGCTTTAGTTTTTCTCTAAGAACCGTGGAATGAGTATTTTTATTATGATTCAAAAAGTCTACTAATACAAGGGAACTAACCTCTATTTATAAAGGATTAATGGGTTAATTTATGGTATGTTTGATATTGATAAAATAAAGTAGAACGTGTTTAAGAATGAAATGGAACAGTATGCTGCCTTCGCCTTTTGTGCTCAGTCTTTGCCTTGTTTTCTATAACTGAGCAATATTTTTTTATTGAGACTTTTCAACACAGTTATGTTGTGTTTTGTTCTCTACAGCCATTGGCAGATGCATATGGGCTGTTGATGCATAGAAATGGTCAGTGGGAGTGGACCCTCGCACCTGGGGTATCTCCGTCGCCTAGATATCAACATGCTGCAGTAAGTGACTGTCTAATTCTAGAACTTGAGGGGTGGGGGGTGGGGGGCTAGTTAGCTAGCTTTCCTTTTTGGTGCTCGAATCATGTAGCCATCTGATTTTTAGAATTTGGCTTGCATATTATTTAGGTTTTTGTTGGTGCACGACTGCATGTTACAGGAGGTACTCTGAGGGGTGGACGTGCAATAGAAGGTGAAGCATCTATTGCAGGTACTCTCGCTTGTTACATGGTGATAATCATTATTCTGTATCCTTATTACACATCTGTTTATTAAATGTTTATTTGTCTTGGCATTTAATAGTATTGGACACTGCTGCTGGAGTATGGTTGGATAGAAATGGGCTAGTAACTTCATCACGAGCCAACAAGGGTCACCCTGATTACGACTCCTCCTTGGAGCTTATGCGTCGCTGTCGGCATGCAGCTGCATCTGTTGGTATCCGAATTTACATTTATGGTGGTCTTAGAGGGGGTAAGAAAATGTGAAGGGAAGCTTTTCTACTTTCATGTTGACACCCTGTTTAACTGTATGATGGAGTTTCATATTTGCGTATGAAGAAGCAGCAATGTTGATTTGGTGTTTTGTCACACACACACAGCAATATTGCACCCTATAAATTCTTTAATTTTCTGTCCACGATCCCATGTTTCAGATTTTATGTTTGACCTAAATTCGAAGTCATTAATCAATTTATTGTTCCATGTTTTTGATATTGTCATAAAAACATTGTTTTGCAGATATGCTGCTAGATGATTTTTTGGTTGCAGAAAATTCTTCTTTTCAATCTGAAATTAATTCTCATGTGATAACATCTGAGAGAGCATCTCTTATAACAAGTTCAAAAGACAATCAATCTAATCTAAGTTCATCTATGACATTGCCATCTTTGGATGGACTGGAGAGTCCTTCGGCCAGCGGCACAAGGTATTATTCTGTAGACCTCTTCTTGCACTGATGGCATTTGTTCCAGCTTGGAGAAATTATTTCATGCAATTATATATTTTTCAGCATGGATAAAAGTTCTATGGAGAAATTGAGGGAGGCTTCTGCTGCTGAAGCTGAGGCTGCTAGTGCTGTCTGGCATGCGGTTCAGGCAGCCTCTGCTGAAGACACATCTGTTTCAGACGACAACTCACGAACTGCCGAAACAACTTCAGATGCTAGTGATTATGAGGCTGATGTCCGGTTGCATTCAAGAGCTGTATGTCTATTTGAAACTGCTAACATTCTATTACTTTCTTTTTTACATTCTTGTTGTGAAATTATTTATTTTCTTTCTCCAGGTTGTAGTTGCTAAAGAGGCTATAGGTAACCTTGGTGGGATGGTGAGGCAGTTGTCCTTGGATCAATTTGAGAACGAGAGTAGAAGAATGATTCCATCAAACGACTTGTCATATCCAACCAAGAAATTTTCCAGGCAGAAATCTCCTCAGGGCTTACACAAGAAGGTATGTCGATGCAGCATGATAAAACTGATTTGTTCCTTTTATATATATGTATATATTTATTTATCTATAAATACAAACTTCTCATTTAGTGATAAAGACAACCCTAATCCTTAGCCCAACTATCCAAGCTTTTGTTGAAGCAAGAACCCTTGAATCAAAGAAATTAACACCTTTGTATATAAAATTTGGATCAAGTAGGAGATATAAGTCTAGAATTAGATTACCTCTTACGATCAAAGATCTATAAGCAAGATTTGAAACCTTTTTCTAAATTGAGTTACTCCACAATCGAACTTGATCAAGACTCTCAAATGCAGTCTACCACAAGAATTGCATGAAACTTAGAAATGACAAAAATGATGCTCCAATTTCTAAGGGTGAAAATCTCAATTTGAGAGCTGAATTTCATTCATCAAAATCTCGGATATTTAGATAGTATTTTGTGGGTATTTATAGTCTATCCACAAAAGAAATATCCAATTCTTCAGATGCCCACTAAGGTAGTTAGTGGCTATGATGGGTGAGTTACTCCCACTGCCCTTTAAATCTCCACAAAAATAGATGTTATGTCCACTTTGTCTAGTAAACTCCCACCCCTTTTCCCACTGCAAGAAATTATGGAATTAAAATAATAAACAAAGTTTTCTAACAAATTATCCATTAAGTGCTAGTTATAGCAACCTCATCCGCTACTTCAATTGTGTAAATATTCACTTCCGAAGCTCCAAACGGTCCTTCCTCAATCGAATCAACTTGTAACACATGAAATAACGATTGAATCGAGTCTATCCGAGTTTGTAGATAAATAATGAATGCTTGTTGAATTTTCTTGACCTTGGATCGTGTAATAGGTCCAGTGGGAACATTTGAAACACGGTGATTCTTATCATTCAGTTATTACAGAAATGAGAAATTAAGCTCCTATTAGGAGCAAAAATCCGCAAAATAAGAGAGATGGGAGAAATTTGTGCCCTCATGTACAATTCAGGATTTGGTATTGAGAGAGCAGATGAATTTAATGCAAAAAAGTCATCTGTTGTACTATCATCATCCATAAAGTACCAGTGTTGCTTAATCCCCAGTTTGTTCCACCTTGAAAAACATTGATGATTTTCCATTGTTGCGTCTCCATAAAATTTGGTTGTTCTGTTAATTAATTAGTGCTTCCTTCCCACCACAGTTAATATGGACACAGTACCAAGCTGCAAGAACAACACCATATTGGTCTTTCTTGAAAGCTAAATCAAATGAACAAAACTGATCAATGTATTTTTGCACAATTGTTATTCAACATGTCAATGCCACTTATGTGCAGCATCAGATTCAAGTAGATATAAACTCTTATTAGGCTATGATCTTGTTTTTCTATGTTTGAAAGTTAGCTGACAGATATTGGATGCACTCTTTAGCATTTATACATTGCATACAGCAGTGAAAATCCATGAAGTATAATTTATAATATTTACTATTTTTCGAATCCCTCCAATAAAAACAAGGCTATGAAAACAAGATTTCCACACTTTTTCTACGAACACTCGCTAAACGTGAAACTGTTCCACTCCTAAAACAAGAAAAATCTCAGTGGTCGTTGAGGATTGTTGGGAGGGAGTCCCACGTTAACTAATTTTGGGAATGATCATGAGTTTATAAGTAAGAAATACATCTTCATTGGTACGAGGCCTTTTGGGGAAGCCCAAAGCAAAGCTATGTGAGCTAATGTTCAAAGTAGACAATATCATACCATTATGGAGAGTCGTGGTTCCTAACATGGTATTAGAGCCATGCCCTTAATTTAGCCATGTCAATAGAATTCTCAAGTGCCGAACAAAGAAATTGCTAGCCTTGAAGGTGTAGTCAAAAGTAACTCATGTGTCGAATAAAGGGTGTATTTTGTTTGAGGGCTCCAGAGAAAGGAGTTGAGCCTTGATTAAGGGGAGACTATTCGAGGGCTAGATAGACCTCAGAGGAGGCTATGGTGTACTTTGTTCGAGGAGAGCATTGTTGAGGATTGTTGGGAGGGAGCCCCACATTGACTAATTTAGGGAATGATCACGAGTTTATAAGTAAGGAATACATTTCCATTGGTACGAGGCCTTTTGGGGAAGCCCAAAGCAAACCCATGAGAGCTAATGCTCAAAGTGGACAATATCATACCATTGTGGAGAGTCGTGGTTCCTAACCACTAGAATGTTAGACAATTGAAGCAACAAGCCAATTCAAAGAAGAGAGACTTACGAATTATTGTTGTGTGAAGAGCTCACAAACAGGTTTCTGCACGGAAAAAAGGGATTGGATAGGGTATTTCTCACTAGTTATAAAAAAGTTGGATAACAATAGAAGCATACTTATTTTTCTTTGGTTCATTATTCGTAAAATAGTTGGATAACAGGTTGCTGCAAACGGGTTTGGGTTCCCTAAATGATCCATTGTTTCATGTAAACCAGTTTGGAAATTTTTGCTTTTGTTTTCCGATCTGCAGATTGTTATTTTCTCGACTCTTTTGCAGGTCATTTCAAGTTTACTTAGACCTCGGAATTGGAAAGCCCCTGCTAATAGGAGGTTTTTCCTAGATTCCTATGAAGTGGGTGAGCTTTGTTATGCTGCTGAACAGATCTTTATGCACGAGCCGACAGTTCTACAGCTTAAAGCTCCAGTTAAAGTATTTGGTGATCTTCATGGACAGTTTGGTGATTTGATGAGGCTTTTTGATGAGTATGGATTCCCCTCCACAGCTGGAGACATAACGTGAGTATTGCCACTTAAGATTATGTTACAACTGCTTGTTTCCTTCCATTGCATCTACGTAATTCTTTTGGTTTTGAATCAACTTAAAATCTGGAGTATGTTTGCCGTATGACCTTTTGAATCCTAGGTGTATGTGAACCTATGTATTCAAACACGGAAAATCTATAATTCAACATTGAGAGAATACATACATATATATATATATATATATATATATATATATATATATATATATATATATTTTAAAGAGAAATCGAACTTTTAGGCATACCAAAATAAAGCCCACAAAAAAGGAGTCAACCTAACAAAATCATATTTTTTAGAAAAGTAATACCACATTGGTTTTAAAGGCTGCTTTCCATTCGTCTCCTAGTCTAATACGAATTTGGTGATATTCAGTCCTTAGATCCTCCTTAGAAAACATTTCGGCTATCCACGTACATGCGTCAAGAGCTTGTTGGGATATGGATTCGGATGATTATTTATAGTAAAAGATCGGGTAGAGATATATATGATAGATATTTCGTAGGTGGTTCAATCTGTTAAAGCTATATTTATTAAACTAAAACTATATATATATATACCCTATTAGGCAGTGCAAGAATGTATTGTCCGGTGGAATACAAATCCTTTAGCCAATATTCCTCGTATTTTCTATCTCCTATTCTTTGTGTTCATCTTAATCGAGTGTGTGCGTTATTGTGCGATCTAATAGAGCTTTCCTTCATAGATGTGAGAAGTGCTTGAACAACACAAGGGCTCAAACTTGGTTGAATGTGTCCTTTTTGAAGTAATTCTTATCCTGTTCTTGTAATACTCCATACCATTGTGGGCTCATTCGATAATGGCGAAGATTTGGAGAATAGCAACCTGTTGGTGGTGGTCTCGTGATGATTATGATTTTACATTTAGAAAGTTAGGCTTGTTTCTTATAATAATAATAATAATAATAACAACTAATTTCAGAGATTAATGTGTTTGCTAAGTGAGATTTTTTTTTTCTTCTAAAAAATATTTCAGGTATATTGATTACTTGTTTTTGGGAGATTACGTTGATCGAGGACAACACAGCTTGGAGACTATAACTTTACTTCTCGCTCTCAAGGCAAGATTTTATTTAATTTTTTCGAATGATCTATTATGTCACTCTTGTAAACGTATATTGACATGATTATGAATTTGCAGATTGAATACCCTGATAATGTTCACTTAATCCGTGGAAACCATGAGGCAGCGGATATAAATGCACTATTTGGTTTTCGTCTTGAATGCATAGAGAGAATGGTAGGAATAGATATGTATTTACAACATTAATATTACTTAAAGTTAATTAGAGCCAGTAACGTAGGTGTCTGTAGGGAGAGAGTGATGGAATTTGGGCGTGGACGCGCTTCAATCAACTATTCAACTACCTTCCCCTTGCTGCATTGATTGAAAAGAAGATTATTTGCATGCATGGAGGCATAGGGCGATCAATACACACGGTTGAACAAATAGAGAAGCTTGAAAGACCCATTACAATGGATGCAGGGTCTATTATTTTGATGGATCTGCTTTGGTATATTTAAATTCTTTCATATTTTTGTTTGCTATTTCATTTGGATTGTGAATTATTGTCTGTTTGCAGGTCTGATCCGACAGAAAATGATAGTGTTGAAGGTCTAAGACCTAATGCTAGGGGGCCTGGTCTTGTCACCTTTGGGGTATGCTAGTTATTAGCGGCTACATATTTATTACAGAAGAACAAGAGAAGAAATTATGCAAACCATATCTCTCTTTTATTGTTTTATCTGTGTTCAACCATAATTCAAGAGGATTTTTTTTTTTTTTTTTTTTTTTTTTTTTTTTTTTTTTTTTTTTTTTTTTTTTTTTTTTTTTTTTTTTTTT
>NW_019272048.1:11153-14517 GCF_002738345.1 Cucurbita maxima | reverse complement strand
TTTTTTTTTTTTTTTTTTTTTTTTTTTTTTTTTTTTTTTTTTTTTTTTTTTTTTTTTTTTTTTTTTTTTTTTTTTTTTTTTTTTTTTTTTTTTTTTTTTTTTTTTTTTTTTGTATCCGTTGGGAATCACGGATCTCTATAATGGTATGTTATTGTCCACTTTGAGCATAAGCTCTCATGGTTTTGCTTTGGGTTTCCCCAAAAGGCTTCATATCAATAGAGATGTATTCCTTATTTATAAACTCATGATCATTCTCTAAATTAGCCAACGTGGGACTCCCTCCCAACAATCCTCAACAATCTTCCACTCGAACAAAGTACAACATAGAGCCTCCCCTGGGCCTATGGAGCCCTAGAACAGCCTCCCCTTAATCGAGGCTCGACTCCTTCTTTGGAGCTCTCGAACAAAATGAGGCTCGACTCCTCTGGAGCTTTCGAACAAAGTACACCATTTGTTCGACACATTAGTCACTTTGACTATACCTTCGAGGCTCACCATTCTTTGTTCGACATTTGAGGATTCTATTGACATTACTAAGTTTAGGGCATGACTCTGATGCCATGTTAGAGATCATAGATCTCCACAATGGTATGATATTGTCTACTTTGAACATAAGCTTCCATGGCTTTGCTTTGGACTTTCTCAAAAGGCTGGAGATATTCCTTACTTATAAACTCATGATTATTCCCAAAATTAGCCAATATGGTACTCCCTCCCAACCATTCTCAATAGTATTGACCTCTTATTGAAAAATGGGTTCTCATAGGAAAAGAAAGGGAAATTTTCTTTTATATGGATAAATGTTTGCATTTGCGACTTGTCCCATGAATCAATAGTTTGACCCCCTTTTTTTCCATTTTTGCAGCCTGATCGCGTTACAGAATTCTGCAAGAGAAACAGTATACAGCTCATAATAAGAGCCCACGAATGTGTCATGGATGGATTTGAACGGTTTGCTCAGGGACAACTAATCACTCTATTCTCTGCCACTAACTATTGTGGTAAGTAAAACATAAATAGTTGTGTTTGTTTCGTTACTGAATTCTAAAAGTTTCAACTGGACCCTAATGAGTTGGATACGTAGGAACTGCAAACAACGCTGGTGCCATATTGGTTATTGGGAGGGGATTGGTCGTTGTCCCAAAGTTGATCCATCCCTTGCCACCGCCCCTCCAATCACCAGAAACATCTCCAGAACGCATCATTGAAGACACTTGGATGCAGGTACACTACCCTTTAAATTTAAATAACCCAAATGCCAAGTACTAGCAAAGTACAACCCTGAACACTAATCCTTGTTCTTGTTCTTTCAGGAACTTAACATTCAGAGGCCTCCCACTCCAACCCGAGGCCGCCCACAGCCCGATCTAGATCGTAGCTCTCTTGCTTATATATGAATTTACCTTATTGCCTTGGTAACAAGTTTTAGATTCGGTGTTATTCTCCACCAGCAACATCTTCAGCATTTCAACACAAGAAAATAATTGCACCTGGAATTTCTAGTTTATGGAAGATATACGACTTTGAGGTTGCAGAAAGCGTAAAACAGTGGTTCATTTTTTCGACGCTTGGGCCACATTTATAATATTGTAATATATTCAACATTTAGCTTGTGGGTGTATGTTAGGTTGTAGGCTCTGCTGCCGAACATAGATTTTCAGTGTTGATGTTGTAGAATAAACTGTCGTGTTTCGCTTTAGAATCTGTTTTCGAAATAACCCTTACTCCTGTAAGTCCATTTTAGAATACATTGATGGTGACTTTTTCCCTTATACAATTATACTCGAGTTATATCTTGAGAGTCCATTTTGCGACCGAAATAGATAGCAACAATGGTACCCACGATAATAAATAGCGACAACTGAACCTAAGCTAATTGTAGACTGTTTTTGAGATATATTAAAAGTATGAAACGAACGTTAGGTGCTCTCAAGGCATCGAGATCTAAAATACTATTTCAAAGCATGATTTTTTTCCCACATATGGAAGAAAAGATTTTACATCAATTTCATCATTCATGGCGGCCATGACCAATTAAGAATTATACAAGAACGGTGAATGTGCAAAACACAACACAACACAACACATCCCTCAGCTACGGGCATCCTGACCTTTGCTCTGATAGAGAGTTTCTAATCGTTCCTTGGCTCTGTGAACTTTTGACTGAAGATAAAAGCTTCCAGTCTGAGCATTCCTTTCAAACAAAGCGTCATATTTCTGTAAACGTAGGAAGGAAGGATTGTCAAACACCTATTCATAATAATATATACAAGGCAGGAACTGTTTTAGTGAAAAGCAATAGATATTTGACCTTCACAATTTCCTCCCAAGGCGTTTCCGCGGTGACGCCAAGAATCTGCCTGGCTTCTTGCTCAGTCATCACTTTGCTTGCTCTGCGAACACTGTTTTGAATTGTTTCTTGAGCAACACCGGACTTCGAAGCATCTACACCGCACGAAAAAGACTTGTTACTGAGCATATCATCTTCAACTACAAGCATCAAACTTTCACTCATTAAGAAGTAAAAACTTTGTATAAACAACTACATTTGTCCAAACTAATAAAGTACGTGTTCAACAGATTACAACACAACTATACCGAAAGCATCTCTAACCAAACTGTGGTCCATAAATCACTTCTCACACCACGTGCTAGGGAAATAAAAACAATTTTTTTTCAAAAGACCTAGGAAGATATTTATTATAATCATAAATATCAATGAAGATAGTACAATTTTTTTTTTTTTCAATCTAGTCTTGTGTACATTCAAGAGGTATTAAGCTTCTCTATTTGAAAGTAGGACGAAAGAAGAATTCTACTCTTCCATCCAACCCACACAAACACTGGCTACCTCCCCTTACAAGAGACCTATAACTTGATCACATACTTGGACTCATAACAATATTATTCCGCCTTTCAAGGTTGACCAAAAAGGTAAAAGGATGGAACTGCAGGATGCTATCATCCAGGCCATGGACACTCAAAAAAGTTTTCATATCTATTTGTTAAAGAAAAGAAAATTATAAAATATGTGAATATAAAACTTGGTTTATATTTGCAAAACCCTTATACATATCACAGACTAGAAAACCAACAAATTCAATCGACCACTTACTGAAGATCTGAGAAGGCATTATTCTGGCTTTCAAAGATGAGGAAAGATGTAAAAGATGTTAGGAATCACGGATCTCCACACTAGTATGACTCACTTTGAGCATAATCTCTCATGGCTTTGTTTTGGGTTTCCCCAAAAGGCCTCAGGCCAATGGAAATGTATTCCTTACTTATAAACCTATGATCATTCCCTAAATTAGCCAATGTGGCACTTCCTCCCAACCATCCTCCACAAAAAAAAAAAAAAAAA
>NW_019272048.1:4317-11037 GCF_002738345.1 Cucurbita maxima | reverse complement strand
AAAAAAAAAAAAAAAAAAATATAGAAATTCAGGATGATAACATCCCCAAGCCCATTAAAAATAAAAAAAATCTTTGATGTCTATTTGAATATCACCGAAGCAGAATTTATCTATGTGCACGCAGAGCTTTGTTCTTATTGGCAAAATGCTTGTTTCCAAACTTACCCCATTTACATTAAAGCTTCTAATAGTTCAAAGATAAGGTGCAAATTTCTTTTGTTCTACATATCAAGTTTCAATCAAGCCATCCAAAAACAATTGACACCAATAACAATAATATTGAGGACAATCTGGCCAACTTCCGATAGAGATAAAAACCCAGGGGTGGAATAAAAAGTGTACTTACTCGTAAGGGCTTGACGATAGGCTTGAACAAAGGCCCTAGCAAGTATCCCAGAGCCCATCACAATTAAATTGGCAAGAATTTTCGCAGCCTGTCCAAATACATACAAGCAAAGAGGCTCTCTTATAGGAAGTTGTTTAAAATTATGCAATACAATATCTACTCCTCTCCTCTGTCAAAATTAAAGTTATCAACAGAGCAGAAGTAAATACACCTGTTTTAATTAGATAGCACTGATTCGATCGGTAAAAAGATCAATGTACACTCAAGATAGATAAAACATGACACAAGATAAACAAACACATTTCGAAAATGCTTAATAAAAAGCGCAGAGGACAAGAAAATCAAACCCAATATGTATAGAGTAAATACGAAGAAAAGAATAAATAAAATAAAAAATGGAGAAAAATTCCACAAGGTAACTCTCAGTCTTTTCCCTAGCCGAAATTTGGCCACAGAAAATTTGGGAACTAAATGAAACTTCGGATTAAAACCATAATCTATAATCAATCCGAAAACAAATTACACCATCAGTAATCATGACTCTCCACAATGGAATATATTGTCCACTTTGAGTGTAAGATCTCATGGCTTTGCTTTGGGCTTTCTCAAATGGCCTCATACCAATGAAGATAATATTCCTCACTTATAAACCCATGATCTTCCAGTAAATTAACCAATGTGAAACTCACTCCCAATAATCCTCAACAATCCTCCTCCTCAGACAAAGTACACTATAAGCCTCTGCTGAGGGTTATGGAGTTCTCGAATAGCCTCCCCTTTAATCGAGGCTCGAATCCTTTCTTTGGAGCCCTCGAACAAAGTACACCCTTTATTCGACACTTTAGTCACTTTTTGACTACACCTTCGAGGCTCACAATTCTTTGTTCGATATTTGAGGATTCGATTGACATGGTTAAGTTTAGGGCATGACTCTGATACCATGTTAGTAATCATGACTCTCCACAGTATGATATTGTCCACTTTGAGTGTAAGCTCTCATGACTTTGCTTTGGGCTTTCCCAAATAGCCTCATACCAATGAAGATAATATTCCTCACTTATAAACCATGATCTTCCACTAAATTAACCAATGTAGGACTCACTCCCAATAATCCTCAACAATCTTGTCAAAATTAGTGCAACTTATTTTAGATGGAATTAGTAAGTTGTTAAGCCATTCATCCTTATTAGGAGGACTAGTTTATTTCAGTAAAGTTTTTGTAGGAGCTATTTATCGGATTTATTTTTGTTTAAATAGGAGCCCTCCGCTTAGTAAAACACAAGGCATAGTAAACCGTTCATTATTTCAATTGTCCCTGTATTACCCTTTTTGAGTAATAATAGTTTCATATTTATTCACACCTTTGAGCGTGAGATATTGTGACAGTTGGTATCAGAGCCAAGTTGGTACGGTTTGATATTATTACTCAACGAGATGAATGGTGGAAGTGCTTCTATGGGTATAGCTATGGAAAAGATGGTTGGCAATAACTATAATTATTGGAAGTTATGCATGGAAGGTTATCTATAGGGACAAGATTTGTGGGATTTAATCGAAAGTGATGACACAGAAATTCCAGCCGACACTCCACAAAATGCTGAATTATGTCGAAAATGGAAAATCAAGTGTGGAAAAGCCTTATTCACCTTGCGAACTCTTATTAGCAAGGAATATATTGATCATGTTCGTGATTTAAAGTCACCAAAGCAGGTATGGGAAACCCTTCAAAAGTTGTTCACCAAGAAAAATACAGCTCGATTGCAATTTCTAGAGAATGAATTGGCTGTGGTAACTCAAGGTAATTTTTCTGTTGAAGAATATTTTTTGAAAGTGAAAAATCTGTGCTCTGAAATTTTAGAATTAGATGCTGAGGAACCAGTGAGTGAGGCTCAATTACGACATTATCTTACTCGTGGATTACGGAAAGAGTTTATGCCCTTTGTTTCCTCAATACAAGGGTGGGCAAATCAACCTACAGTAATTGAACTGGAGAATCTTCTTTCCAATCAGGAAGCCTTGATTAAGCAAATGACCAGCAGCAACGAGTTTTCCCGAAAGTCAGAAAATGTATTGTATGTCAAAGATCAAAGGAGACAAAATTTTCATTCAAAGCCTTCATCTAGCAATGGGAATCAATTCAGAAGTGAGGAGTCGTCAAAGAAGTCATTTAAAGCTTGTTACAGGTGGGAAAAACCAGACCACTTTAAACGAGATTGTCAGGCGAAAGTGGTGTATGATCGTTGCGGAAAGTCAGGCCATATTAAGCCAAATTGCCAAGTCAAAATGCAAGAATCTAAAGCAAGTGTTGTACATGAAAGTTCTTCAGATCCAAGTTGGGAATACTGCTTAACCACTGGGCCAAGATCTCTCAATACAACATCGCATCTTATCTTGTCATCTCGATCCCCATCAATAGGGTCTATATGTCTTGACGCCATCCCGAGTCTCGGGATGTCGTCAGCCATCATAACTCATCCGGTCATGCCATCGAGAATGGGCCTTTGTGTCGTTCATCTCATCGGGACTTCCCAAACATCCATCCATCCGGGTTCTATCGAGGCATAGGCCCTCCTGTGCCCATGTCGAGTCATTTACAGATACCGTACCGGATAGCGGGTGTATGTAGCAACCTCCAACACGCGGGCTAGGGCGCAATATTGGCACACCCGTGCCGTTCGGTACTGTCCTGAAAAAACCCATTTCAAAGGAAGTCGCCCACACTGTGACACACGTATGTGCCACAGGGTAGCTCACTTAGGCCACAGGGCCTAGAGGTGGTGGAGAGCTGACACCATGGTACCCCTATTGTACATCTTGAGCCATTTCCATTCTACCAGGTGTAGGCATTGTCCGTCTGATGTCTGATTGACACCAAACTTGGCGAGCATTCATATTTCATATGGACGGACTTAACTCCCAAACCGATGCCCAAATTCCTTCCTAAACCCCGACATTTGAGGTTAAGGGTCGGGGCCCTACTCGGCCCTTCAACAAGCCTATCTTTGCCCTTCATGTCTATTCTGATGTCTCTGTCTTGCTTGTGTCTCAACATGTCTTCAATGCCCACTTTGCGTGGTGGTGTGTTGGATGATGCATCGTCCTCCTCGATCACATCATGACACTCTTCTTTCTTGACCCGCATATGGCCAGATGGGCGTCTCTTGAGGGACGCCACTTTGCTTGTCATGGCGTGAGAGTCACAACCTACTCTCTTCATAGTATGGTTGTGACATTCTCCCCCACTTAACTTAGTCATCGTCCTCGATGACTTACTCGGGTCACAATCATATTGCAGATTGTGACATTCTCCTCTACTTAATTAAGTCATCGTCCTCGATGACTTTCTCGGGCGCATTCGCCCCACTGATTGTCACAATATCTCACGCTGAAAGGTGTGAATAAATATGAAACTATTATTACTCAAAGAGGGTAATACATGGACAATTGAAATAATGAACTGTTTACTATACCTTGTGTTTTACTAAGGGGAGGGCTCCTATTTAAACCCAAATAAATTCTATAAATAGCTCCTACAAAAACTCTACTAAAATAAACTATTCCTCCTAATAAGGATGAATGGCTTAACAACTTACTAATTCTATCTAAAATGAGTTGCACTAATTTTGACAGCCTCCCTTGGTGCAAACTTATTTCTTAATAACTCGGAGAGCGAAAAAATTCAAACTGCACTTTGTTTCCTTGTTAACAGCTTGCTTTCTTGTTTGTTCTTTAGCAGCTTCTCTTTTTCTCTTTTCTTTTGCCTACGTTTTTTCTTCTTCCTAGCAACCGTCGTTTCTGTGCTCTCTTCTTCAGCTTCCTTTTCAACTATGCATCAGGAGGAGTTACAAGGTCAGGTGGGTTCTCAACTTTGGCCTCTTGTGAAGAAAGAGGAGGGTCGGCTGGTTTTGATATAATAGGCCACCCTCCTAGCTTAGCAAGAATCTTATCCAAATCATCTTCTTCTTGAGTAGTCCTTTCACTCTTCTTTTTCTTTTTATTTTTTAAAGTTTCTGCCACCCTCATACCTTTATCTCTAAAATTTTGAGTCAGTGTTTTGGTAGTTTTTGTTGTCTCTCCATATGACATTTCTTTTTCTACCTCTTTATCTGATACATCAAAATTCCTAGTTTTCACTTCTTGATCGAGGCCCTTGCTTTCCTTGCACTCGTCATCCAATTGAACTGAAGATTCTAACGAGTTCTTGTCATCCATCCCATTACCTTGTTCTCTTTCACCAACCAAATTGTCTTCCAATTTGTCACCTTCGTCAGCCACAACATCACGTTCATTCTTAGTACAATTCCCCAAATCAATCGATACATTCCGACTTTCTGATAAACCAGCATCATCCCTGCAAGCTTCTCTCTCTTTAGCCACATCCATGCTCTTATCCAACAACTCAGCCTCTACCACAACATTGCCTTTCTGAACTTGGTCTAGATTCTCACTTTCAGCAGCGCCCCCAGAAGCTCCCCGGTCAGCCTGCAAGTCTAACAAATTGGTAGTTTGATCCAAATCTTCGGAGATGAGAAAAACGTCAGCCTCAGAGGCGTCAAGATCGTCAAAGGTTAGTTCGAAATCTTTATTTTCGTCGAATCCCAAATCCAAGGTCGTGAAATAAACAGAAGGGTCACCAGGGGCAACAGAATTGGCATCGGAGTAAAAAAAAGAGTGCAGAGGCAAAATTTGGAGAGAATCAAATTCAGAAGCATAAGTAGTGGAATTAGAATTTTGATCACCTGTAGAGACATCATCTTGATATATGGCTGAAGTCACATTTGTTGGCTGATCAAGAACCCCGGTGGTTAAGCAGTATTCCCAAATTGAATCTGAAAAACTTTCATGTACAGCATTTGCTGCTGATTCTTGCATTTTGACTCGGCAATTTGGCTTAATATGACCTGACTTTCCGCAACGATCACACACCACTTTCGCCTGACAATCTCGTTTAAAGTGGCTTGATTTTCCACACCTGTAACAAGCTTTAAATGACTTCTTTGACGACTCCTCATTTCTGAATTGATTCCCATTGCTAGATGAAGGCTTTGAATGAAAATTTTGTCTCCTTTGATCTTTGACATACAACACATTTTCTGACTTTCGGGAAAATTCGTTGTTGCTGGTCATTTGCTTAATCAAGGCTTCCTGATTGGAAAGAAGATTCTCCAGTTCAATTACTGTAGGTTGATTTGCCCACCCTTGTATTGAGGAAACAAAGGGCATAAACTCTTTCCGTAATCCACGAGTAAGATAACGCCGTAATCGAGCCTCACTCACTGGTTCCTTAGCATCTAATTCTGAAATTTCAGAGCACAAATTTTTCACTTTCAAAAAATATTCTTCAACAAAAAAATTACCTTGAGTTACCACAGCCAATTCATTCTCTAGAAATTGCAATCGAGCTGTATTTTTCTTGGTGAACAACTTTTGAAGGGTTTCCCATACTTGCTTTGGTGACTTTAAATCACGAACATGATCAATATATTCCTTGCTAATAAGAGTTCGCAAGGTGAATAAGGCTTTTCCACACTTGATTTTCCATTTTCGACATAATTCAGCATTTTGTGGAGTGTCGGCTGGAATTTCTGTGTCATCACTTTCGATTAAATCCCACAAATCTTGTCCCTATAGATAACCTTTCATACATAACTTCCAATAATTATAGTTATTGCCAACCATCTTTTCCATAGCTATACCCATAGAAGCACTTCCACCGTTCATCTCGTTGAGTAATAATATCAAACCGTACCAACTTGGCTCTGATACCAACTGTCACAATATCTCACGCTCAAAGGTGTGAATAAATATGAAACTATTATTACTCAAAAAGGGTAATACAGGGACAATTGAAATAATGAACGGTTTACCATGCCTTGTGTTTTACTACGTGGAGGGCTCCTATTTAAACAAAAATAAATCCGATAAATAGCTCCTACAAAAACTCTACTGAAATAAACTATTCCTCCTAATAAGGATGAATGACTTAACAACTTACTAATTCCATCTAAAATAAGTTGCACTCATTTTGACAACAAAATGAAACTTCCGATTAAATCCATAATCTATAATCAATCTGGAAACAAATTACCAAACGTAGGAGACAGATACATAATATTTCAGATAAGATTAACAACATCAAATATATTTATACATCGGCACCTGTTCAATGTTCATTTTCTCATAATCTTAGAAATCGATCCACCATAAAGTGAGAGGAGGAGGAGAGAAAGAAAGAATAGAGATACCATGATTAATTGGCTGGCCTTGATAACAGGTCCGGATTTGTTAAAGCCGCTAGAGCTACGAAATCAATCAGAAAGGTTATTTAGCGAACCACGCAGGAAATCGTAGGGGCGAATCGTTGATACGGGGGG
>NW_019272048.1:0-4237 GCF_002738345.1 Cucurbita maxima | reverse complement strand
GGGGCGGGGGTGGGGTTGGTGGTGGTGGGGGGGCTAGGCAGCAAATCAAGGGAGTGAAGAGAGGGAGGGGCGGCGAAAGAACTGATTCAAATTCTAGCACTATATACTATTTTAATAAACATTTACAAATCCATTTGTTATGTTAAAGTATTTACAAATCCATTCTTTTATATTGTTTTATCATTTATTCTGTTTTCTTTCCATTAATATTATTTTTTCTTTTAATGAGTTTTGATAAAAAAAAAAAAACTTGAGCGTTTCTTAGAGATTCGTTGAAAAAGAACGAAAGAAACTTAGGTTATTTACATATTGATTTAAATGCCTCCTTGAGGGTCTTCTCGACAGGGTTGAGGTTGTGAAGTCTTATAGACACGAGTAAATGTTGTTTTTTCTAACACATTTCAAGCTTAGGACAATCTTTAGTCGATATGGTATGATACTAAAAGGAGAAAACAACTTTTCAGATTGAGTTAACAGCCCTGTCTCAAAACGGAAAAAAGTTCCAATGTTAACAACTATGGGATTTGACTCCAAAATGGCCGGGGAGCAAAAGTGCAAAAGTTTAGTCCTTTAACTAAACTATATATATTTTTTACTCTATTTATAGATGAGTAAAATACACAAGTAAAGATAAAGAGGATACATATATAAATATGTAAAGGATGGATATAGATATGTAAAAGAAAAGAATTTTATTTTGTTTCCTCTTCTTTTTTATTTGTTCATACTCTGTCTCCTCACGTTCAATTAATACTTTATACATATTTGAAAGGTTCAATTAGTTCGTTATAAGACCCAAAAGTCTAGTCTAGGGGAGTTGAAAGGCGGGAATGGCCAAGATTCATCTCCGATACAGTACAAATAGAATCCGATTCTCTTTTCATGTATTTTGATTTTTCCTCTTTTCATATTAGATTTCTTCATTTCCCCCTACGTGACTTTCTAAAGCACATCTAAGTGATATGCGTGATACATAGTTCATAATGTAGAACTCATTTAGTTCATCCTATTAGCTCGGCTCATCCAAAATAAGTATCTTAAAAATGTGATAATCTCACCAAATCTCTAATTGTGTTTTTTTCTTTATATTTTTAATTTTAATCCAATATATGTGTAAGATTCATCAAACTTGAGCATTCCTTACAGATAAGTTGAAAAAGATCGAAAGAAACTTGGTTATTCACATAATGATTTAAGTGCCTCCATGAGGGTCTTCTCGATAGGGTTGAGGTTGTGAGGTCTTATAGACACGAGTAAATTTTTTTTTTCTAATATATTTTAAGCTTAGGACAATCTTTAGTCGATATGGTATGATACTAAAAGGAGAAAACAATTTCTAAGATTGAGTTAACGACCCTGTTTCAAATGGGAAAAAAGTTCCAATATTAAAACCTATGGAATTTGACTCCAAAATAGCCCGGGAGCGAAAATTCATAAGTTTCGTATTTTAACCTAACATATGTGTAAGATTCATCAAACTTGAGCGTTCCATATAGATTCGTTGAAAAAGAACGAAAGAAACTTAGGTTATTCACATAATGATTTAAATGCCTCCTCGAGGGTCTTCTCGACAGGGTTGAGGTTGTGAGGTCTTATCGACACGAGTAAATATTTTTTTCTTCCATATTTTAAGCTTCAGACAATCTTTAGTGGAAATGGTATGATACTAAAACGAGAAAACAACTTTTCAGATCGAGTTAACGACCCTGTCTTAAAGAGGAAAAAAGTTCCTATGGTTAACCTATAGAATTTGACTGCAAAATGGTCCGGAAGCGAAAGTGAATAAGTGTCATATTTTAACCCAACGTATGTGTAAGATTCATCAAACTTGAGTGTTCCTTACAGATTCGTTGAAAAAGATCGAAAGAAACAAAGGTTTTTCACATAATGATTTGGGTGCCTCCATGAGGGTCTACTCGACAGGGTTGAGGTTGTGAGGTCTTATAGACAAAGTAAATGTTTTTTTTTTTTTTCCATATTTTGAGCTTAGAAAAATTTTTAGTGGATATTCTATGATACTAAAATGAGAAAACAACTTTCAAATCGAGTTAACGACCCTTTGTCAAAGGGGAAAAACGTTCCTATGTTAACACCTATAGAATTTGACTGCAAAATGGCTCGGAAGCGAAAGTGAATAAGTTTCGTATTTTAACCCAACATATGTGTAAGATTCATCAAACTTGAGAGTTCCTTATAGATTGGTTGAAAAAGATCGAAAGAAACAAAAGTTTTTCACATAATGATTTGGGTGCCTCCATGAGGGTCTACTCGAGAGGGTATAGGTTATGAGGTCTTATCGACACGAGTAAATGTTGTTTTTCTTCCATATTTTAAGCTTAAGACAATCTTTAGTGGATATGGTATGATACTAAAAGGAAAAAATAACTTTTCAGATCGAGTTAACGACCCTGTCTCAAAGGGAAAAAAAGTTCTTATGTTAACACCTATTGAATTTGACTGCAAACTGGCTCGAAAGGGAAAGTGAATAAGTTTCGTATTTTAACCAATCATATGTTTAAGATTTATGGAACTTGAGCGTTCCTTAAAGATTCTTTGATAAAGATCGAAAGAAACTTAGGTATTCACATAATTATTTAAGTGCTTCCATGTATGTCTTTTCGACAGGGTTGAGGTTGTGAGGTCCTATCGACACGAGTAAATGTTTATTTTCTTCAATACTTTAAGGTTAGGAAAATCAAGGAAGTGAGGAATGAAGGAGAGGCCGGCCCAAGGTAGGTTCTCTCGTGAATCCCATGCAGTCATTCATTAAGGTTGAGCATTAAGGTCCTATAGGCCTTAGGTTGTCAGAATAGAGTTCATATGAAGGAAAGAGAAGAAGGTCGATCTTGAATCGAACCTACTCATAAGCTCTCTTTCAAAAGGACCAGAAGAAGATGAATAAAGATCTAGATAGAATGTTTGGCTTTCTCAATCGCTTTCTCGGCCGTGCAGTACGTACTTCTATTTGGAGATTCCTTACTTAGTTAGGACTTTGATTGACTAGAGTAGCCCCTATGTATCCGAAGGTGCCCTTTTGTTTATGCGCCTTAAACGTGATTTGGCTTATAGTTAAGTGGATCTACCCCGTTCAGTAGAATCCCGAAGAAAGAAGAAAATGTCACCAAAGCGGGAGGTAGGAAAACATACCAACCCAGCGCAGTGCCTTTGATGAATGTAAACCGGAAAGGAATAGGACTTTTTAGTAGTTCCTTCTTCGAAAGTCTAAACTTTGTAGATGACTTTAAGGGTAAGAACTAGGAGGTGGGCTTGGTATTCACTGACACAATCTCGGGCCGTACTTTATTCTCGAATTCCTTTGTCTTCCCGGAGCTACCTGTCTTTGAACTTCATTCCTCAATTGATAGATTGAGCTTTCATTTCACACTTCCTCCTAAATCTCCCATATTCCCTACTGGGTGAGCCTCAGATTTCAAATTCTTCTTGTTTGTTAAAGATTGCCGGGCCCCGCTTTGACACCTGCTAACAAAGAGGGTTAGGTTTGACTGGGGGTAAACCACCTGGAATGATTATGGCTTACTTGTTATTAAAAACTGATGAAAGGTAGATTGAGGGTTTAGGGTTTAGGGTTTGGGGTTTAGGGTTTAGGGTTTGGGGTTTAGGGTTTAGGGTTTAGGGTTTAGGGTTTAGGGTTTAGGGTTTAGGGTTTAGGGTTTAGGGTTTAGGGTTTTAGGGTTTAGGGTTTAGGGTTTAGGGTTTAGGGTTTAGGGTTTAGGGTTTAGGGTTTAGGGTTTAGGGTTTAGGGTTTAGGGTTTAGGGTTTAGGGTTTAGGGTTTAGGGTTTTAGGGTTTAGGGTTTAGGGTTTAGGGTTTAGGGTTTGGGGTTTAGGGTTTAGGGTTTAGGGTTTAGGGTTTAGGGTTTGGGGTTTGGGGTTTGGGGTTTAGGGTTTAGGGTTTGGGGTTTAGGGTTTAGGGTTTAGGGTTTGGGGTTTAGGGTTTGGGGTTTGGGGTTTGGGGTTTAGGGTTTGGGGTTTAGGGTTTAGGGTTTAGGGTTTTGGGTTTAGGGTTTAGGGTTTAGGGTTTAGGGTTTAGGGTTTAGGGTTTAGGGTTTAGGGTTTAGGGTTTTAGGGTTTAGGGTTTAGGGTTTAGGGTTTAGGGTTTAGGTTTAGGGGTTTAGGGTTTTAGGGTTTAGGGTTTAGGGTTTAGGGTTTAGGGTTTAGGGTTTAGGGTTTTAGGGTTTAGGGTTTAGGGTTTAGGGTTTTAGGGTTTAGGGTTTAGGG
>NW_019272047.1:2752590-2761351 GCF_002738345.1 Cucurbita maxima | reverse complement strand
TTTGGACGAAAACTGAAGTCGTAGCTGGCCCAGGGTGCCAGCTCGTGGACTCCCAAGTCATCATCGCTAGATTTGCAGTGAATAGTGAGCTGATTTTTAGATTTTAGAGCATTTGTTATCTTGACCAAATATTTGGATTTTGGAGGAATGATCCTTCTACTGTAGTGAATTGGTTAGCAAAGAACAATGAAATTAAGAGAGAAAGTGCAAGCGTTGAAAATAAACTCATATGGTTGAAATGGGAGAGGAAAAGAGATGTGTATGAACACATTTGTGCTTCATTTGTTTCACTTTTTATAGTTGAAAAAGAGTGTAATGGAAGATAACAGTTGATCGATCGGTAATAACCAAAAAATAAATAAATAAATAAACCAACCCATTTGTTTGTATTTCTAATTCTTTCTTTCTTTATTCCTTTTTTTGTAACATATGATTTTGGGAGAAGAGTTTGTTGAGTATTTGAGGGCAGTAGTTGTGTGAGGGTTTGGGGAGGGAAGGGATTAGCTATTATTAATTAATTCTTTTTTACTGTGGTTAAATTGTTTCTAATAAAAATAGAATGATGATTCATAACCGTGTTAGTTTTTAAATTGAAAAATATATGCTTGAAACCTAGTCTCCGTTATTGCTCTTTAAAATTTTGAATTAAAAAAAGTAAAAGTATAATATGGAAATTAATTTTCTATTATGGTCGTTCGGGTCCTTCACCTAGTCTAATTTTCATAATATCTCATGACCTAGCTCAACAGTAGTAGTTGGGGTCCGGTTCAACGCTTTTAAGGGTTGGTTCGGCCTGTTCGTGATCCTCGGGAACGGTTCAAGTTATTTTTAATTATTAATGTACTAATTTAGTTAATTGCTTGCTTTAAAATGCCAAGACCAATCCACTTTAGTGTGTTTAATTAATTATGTATTGTGCATGTATGTTTTAACTAAATAGAAAATGTATATGCATAAAGTATGCCATATAGATTTAAAATCCCACCCTAGGCTAAGCATGTTTCATGCATTACAAGTATGTTATAAGTGTTACAATGTGTAGTATGCATGTTTAGGGTTCCATGCGGGACAAATATAAATTGTTATATTATTGCATGGAATGGATGATTATATAATTGTTATATAAAGCATGTTAGATGCATGTTATAGGTTATATAAAGTAGGAAGGGGAGGGTAACATCTCCCTAACTGGCGTCTCGCCTAGCTCAACAGTATCACACTAGAGTAGGAAGGGAAGCAGAGTATACTCGAATTCTATACTAGATACTGTCGGCTAAGAGGTCATCTCTCTACACCTCGAGGTCCTAATGTTGTTCTCTATATCTCAAGGGTAGTTAAAACTATTGAGTTAGGGCCCTGGCTTCCAGATTCACTAAATCAAGTCTCCCAAGTCCATAACAGTCTATAGGGTTAAAGGGTCTCTCCCTCTAAGCGTCGCTCATGACACTATAGACCGTAACATCGGGAGGGTCCCCTAACTAAACCCAACTCATTCCCTACAAGAGTTCACCTTAGGCATATCACAACACTACAACTTATCAATTATATCATAAGTTCACACAATCATTCAAGAGGAGTTCATGTATGATTAATAATGCATACAATCGTACAAGCTCAACGGGGCGGTAACATCCATCAACACCCGGAGCGCCTCAATCCCAACAAGAGTTCACCCTAGGCATATCACAGCACTACAACTTATCAATCATATCATAAGTTCACACAATCATTCAAGAGGAGTTTATGTATGATTAACAACGCATACAATCATACAAGCTCAACGGGGCGGTAACATCCATCAACACCCGAAGTGCAGATACACAAATTCCCCCGTTCGCCAACATAGTATGAAAAGATAGAAGCAGTAGTAAGATAGTCCCGCAAGCATACAAACAACGAGTACAAAATCTCACTAGGGCAACAAGTCCAACAAATATATATTTAATTCTCTAAGTATAGAGGATCATTAGATCTAGCCACCTACGGGTAATTTTCTCTAGCACGCATGCAAAACCAAGCACACCCTACAAGTATTACTTCCTAAATTCGTATGGTTACTTACAAGTATGTCGCGTGCCTTTTCGAGCTTGATTACAAGCGTAACGGAGTCCAAAATTACAAATTATCTATTTAGACACCTAGTTCAAAGTAAAATAGGATTAGCACTGGAATCGGGATGAAAAACGGGTGAAAATAGGACACTCACGCGCCTACACGCGCTTACAGGGGACTCCCTCGCGCCTACACACTTACCCATGTGCGGGCTCCATGTGCAGGGCGTACGGGCGGTCAACGTGGGCAACGCGTGGGCAGAGGCGCGTTTCGAACCCCAGTAGACGTAGACTTACCCCTTGAATTTTCTAGGCATGACACGCGTCGTACAAGGATTGGCGGAAGGTTTTCGGGTTGGACCGCGGGTCGTCGGACGCGTGTCAGCAGAGGCGTCAGACATGTCTCTCCACCAATTGCTCGACGCATGCCCTCCCTTTCCGGCGGGAGCGTGTCCGTCGCCGGTTGCCTGAGTTCATCCAATTTCCAGATTCCGGTTAAATTCTATATCAACCTATTTATTTTATATTTTTCTATCTTCCAAACCGTAACTCGAATTAAATCAATCCCTTCACAAGAATTCAAGATCTCAAGTCCACCTATCCAGATATATTTTTATTGTATTTTTTTAATACTCACAACGCTTAATAAATGGAGTCGAAAACTGAGAAAAATTCAGTTTCTTATCGAAGTAGGACAGTTTCTCAATTTTGTTTTCCGACACAATTTTTGGCCGCGTTTCCTCTAAAAACTTGAAAGATACCTCACCTAAATTATTGCAACTAGATTATTAAGGTCTAAATCATCTAAAACTCCCAGATCTATAGTGAAATCTTGAAACAAGAGAGGTCGCAGACTTACCTCGTGTTCTTGCCCGTTTCTTGCCGGAAACAAACGATCCAACACTCAGACCACTCCTTTTGATACTCTGATTAGTCCTAGTAGGAAACCTAATATTGAGAGTGCTTCAGTTCGGGTTTGGGCATTTCTCCCTCCTTCCTCTTCTTAAAAAACCCTAACTCTTCCTTTCTCTTTCTCTCCCTATTATTTATTATTATTTTCTTTTCTTTTCCTTCTCTTTTCCTTTCTTCCAGGTCTCCCGACCCCCCTCAAGGTGGTATGTGTGCGGCAAAATTACTTTTTTACCCCAGTTGACTTCGATCCAAATCTTGATGCATCCCGAGCATTTCTTTCTTCTGGACCGATATGAAAATCACACTCTAAGTCCTCCAATAAAATCTAGAAACTCCCAATGGATAAGAAGGTGTTGGTCACAAGAATAGAGCGAATTGTACCTATTGGGCTCGAGGTGTTACATAGACGATGATACATAAGGTGCCAAAGTGGACAAAGCGGACAATATTGACTAGCGACGAATTTGGATGTTTGAACATTCGACCACGCCTTTTAAATTTTGATTTTGTTTTGATTCTCTCCTTCTTATTAACATATCAATTTTTCTTCTCTTTTAACCTAAATAAAAAATTGATAAACATAGTTAAAAGAACCATTTATAACTCTAGTAATTAAGGAAAAAATATAGAAAATTCAACCGTCTAGTTTGTGTTTAACCAACTTTGTTTTTCCAATCTCCACCAAAAATAGAAAATAAAAAAGAATTGATATTTACAACTATGCAACAAATATGATATCCAACCTCAAAAGGTTCATACCAATTTGCATCTTGCATGCCCTACCCTATATTAAGGGTATTAGAAAACACTAACAACCTGAAATAAGGACTTTTTTAACAAAACGAATTGTGCCACATCTTCCTTCTTCAAGACTCATTGGAAACAGCGGACCAAAAACAACCTTTCTCCTGGTGTGAGCTTCAAAAATAATGGAAGTAGGATGCGCGTTCGTTCCTGTCCCATTGGTCGAGCGTCTTCAACCCTCTCCCTTCCGGTCGAGAACTTCATTCCTGACTTGTAGCTTGGGTATTATCTTATTGTTTGCTTTAGAATCAAGCATTAATATTAACACATGTTTTGCAGGATCAAACAGACAAGCGGTAGGGAAAATTGGCATTTACTAGATCGCAAATGGCAAGTAAATATTTACAATTATCAAACAAACTCAGTTTTAAATGCTCATTGCAAGTCAAAAGACAACGATTTGAACGAACGCATTTTGGACAAGCGAGCCCAATTCCACTGGAGGTTCGAAACGAACTTTTGGCATATGACTTTGTATAGGTCAAATTTTAACCGTCTGAATGGACATGCTTGATTTGAGTTATTTTGGCCAAAGAACTCGCATTGGCTTTTTGAACGATGCAACCTTAAAAATTGCATTTGGGCAGCATTTGATGATGAATTTTACTTAAAAAATCTTCATTCCAGGAAGTTTGAATTGATACACCCTTAAAAAAAATGAAATAAAATCTCCCTCATTCATTTTGGTCCCACAAAACCTATGGGGAATTGTGGGGTTTCTTTAAAGACTTTAAGATGTTGCATATTTAAGTCTAATAAAAGTGAGGAATATTTTGGGAATTTATAGTTCTTTGGATGTTGATAATTTGGTTGGGTTTTAAATTTCTACTTGTATCAACCCATGTGCATGCTTTGGAACTCTGGATTATGCAGTTAATGGCCTTGTAAGGTTATTTACTTGTCGCTTCTAAGAGTGAAAACTATCTCCACAGACAAACATGAGTCCTTCCAGCATGTCTTTTTCTCACTCACATGTTTGCTACGAAAATTCTCAAGAGGTCTTCGAACATAAAATTGCTCCAAGAAAGACACAATTAATCTTGAAGTTCTTACGGCTAACCAAACAAAAAGGAAAGTGCATCTAGTTGATATAGGTAGTAAGTTTCAATTCTTTTTAAGCATTTCTTAGTCATCTATACGGTTAAGTATATTTAGTACTAAATTATAGTTTACCATATATATCATATTTGATATTTTACTCTTTTCATGTCCTTGTAATTTATTTAATTATAAACAGATAACTTTCACACTATTTAAGTGCGGTGGATTAAGCAAACATTCTCATGGTATCAGATTCCTTTCTATTTAACAACCCATATCCTTTCTTTCAATGGCTTTTGAGTCCTCTATTGATCTTCCTCACCACCACTACTAGCTTTGACGCCACAGGGACAGTCTCCATGGCTGCCATAGGCGGAGTCGATTGATTACTTTTTAACTCCACCCTTTTGACCTCCAAATCACACTTTGCCATACTCTGTACATATAACCTCACCTTCTCCAACACAATCGGTTTCCCCTTAGCCAACATAGCCTCTCTCGTTTTCTACCCAATCAACCCTTCATCCTTTGCAGAAACCCTAATCTCAAGATCCTCATTAGTGTTCTCTTTGGAAATATACGAAATCTCGATAAGCCAATCAACCTTCTACAGAGATTTACCTTTGAAATCTGGGAGCCGCACTGGCCTCTTCGCCAACCAAGTGTCGCCACCCTTCTCGCCAAAATTGGCTCATTCGTCCACTTTCGCGACTCTTCCGGCTTCAACATTGTCTTTGTCCCTTGCTCTAGGTTCCCCCCTTCTACTTCTTGGGTTATACATATTCTCGCCGGAGCCAAGGAAGCTTCGTCGTTGAGATGTACCCTACTTCTTGGGTTATGCTTCTAAAGATAGAAAAAAACATGTACAAGGAAAATGATCTTTACACGACTATGAAATGAAAGAAACTATGTGGAAACAGGAGGAAGGGATCAAGAAGTACCCTAGTAATTCCAATATTAAGACACTTTCGTGGACGAAAGTTTCTTCTTGACATGTATGATGTATGAACAAAAAATAAAAAAATAAAAAAATAAAAAAGAAATAACAGAAGGGAAACTTTGTGCCACATTGCTAAAGCTTAGAAGTGTCGGGTTGGCCTCCACTATAAAACGGAGGACCCCCACTTCATTTTATCATCCTCAACCAACTCTGAGTACACTTTCTGATGGCTCAAGGCCAAAATTTTAGTTGATCCATTTTGGTTTGATTCGCTCGGACTCTTTCCTCCTAATTTCAATTTTTAGAAAGCGTTCAAAGTTAGTAGGGCTAGTTAAATATTTTTAATCGAGTTTAAATTATTTATGCATTATTTGACCTAGTTTAAATTGAGTAAGTTTCTATGCAGTATTAGGCTTAGTTTAAATTATTAGGAGTAAGTTTCTATGCATAATAGGGCTTAGTTAGTTAAAATTATTGGGAGTAAGTTTTTATGCATAATTAGACTTGGTTTAAATTATTAGAAGTAAGTTTTTACACCTAGGCTTAAGTTAATTTTTTTGAATCCAATTTAAATGATTTATGCGTAATTAGGCATAGTCAGTTTAAATCATTAGGAGTAAGTTTTTATGCATAATAAGATTTAGCTAGTTTATGCATTATGAAACGTTATGTTGAAATCATGAAAATATTACGTTCTGTCTTGTGAATTGTATGTATAGAATGATATGAATGACATGAAGAACGATAAATAGCATGAAATATAACCCCCGTATAAGCATGAATGACTGATATGATATGAATAAAATGAAAGCAAGGGTTATATTTAATAATGTTGAAAATGGAAAAATATTGGGACCTCATGCATTAATGTGTGCTCTTGCATTCGGGGATACCCGTATTCCTTCATGATTGTACGGGCGCGTACACCATTAGACAGGAGAACTATCATTACGTTTTACATAATATAGTTGTAACGACTACTACTTCTAATGGGTATCTGGCATAGAGAGCTACCAGAGCATGCTCGCCTGACAAGGAAAGGGATCAAGGGTGTGCAAACTGACTGGTGGGTCCATACTCGCACATATGAGCCATGTGTAGAGTATATGATACACATACAAGCTGCCCATTAAGATAGTACTATAGGAAAATAAACTATTATGATAGATGTCGTCATTGCATTCACAAGTTCTTACATCAGAACCCAAATAGGGGGTCGCTTACTGAGTATTCTTAAAACGCTCAACCCTTGTGCTACTACATTTTTCACATAAAGGCAAGACGCCCCTTGAATTTAAATATGTTCTTATCTTCTGAACATTCCATTGTCTTTACTTTGTGATGTCACCGTCAACTGTACATGGATGCCTTGACTTTACCTGTAAAATAATCTAGCACACGGCCTGAGTATTTCGAAGAATATGTAGTAAGTGTTCCATCTATAGGGGTCGTGAAGAAATGCCAACACATGTAACAATCCTTCGGACTAACTTGGAATAGTACTTCTTTACACACGACCCACACTTGCGATTGTTAATCCCTAGGCGGTTCGCACCCCTTGGACCCATCATTGTCGAGCTAGCTGTTTGTAGCAACATCTAAAGGTCAGTGAACCCTTGAGTGTCATACTCGACATCATCACCGTCATTATCGTAACATCCTGGTTTTTACTCGTCAAAACGGTAGAAATTAGGTTGAAATTTGAGTACCTGAGCCGAATAAGCCAAAGGGATCGCGAAAACCCAAGTCGAGCTGTCTAAGCTGACCACGTCGAAGGAGTCGTTTGCAGGTGACTTCGATCATGGCGCAATACGAGGGCAACACGTGTGCAGGTGACTTTGATCGAGGTGCGGGTCGAGGCATCAGTCACGAATCGTAGGCTGGGCTGCGATCACAGGTCGAGGCTTGAACAAATACTTTAGGCTCTTCTGGTCCATATATACTTGTATGCTTTCTCGATAAACATAGTGTGCCACATCTTGTCTGGCAATGGAAGGACTGAAGCTGATACCATCATGTCCTTGAGTTCCATGAAGCTCTTTTCGCATGTCGATGTCCAAGTGAATATCTTACCCTTCTTGATGAGTTGGCTTAAAGGTGGTAATATTTTGGAGAAGTTTTTTATAAATCTTATGTAATAACCTGCCAACCTTATGAAACTTCGGACTTCTATGATCGTGTTCAGTTAAGGCATTTTCATTACTACTTCCACTCTAGTCGTGTCTACAGAAATTCCTTCTTTTGTTATGACATGCACAAGGATGGCCACCTCTAAAATTCAAAACTTGCCATCAGAAAACTTAGTGTATAACGACTGGTTTTGCAATCTTGTCAATACCATTAGAGTAGATAAGGATATCAACTATGAATATAATTACAAATGTGTTAAGAAAGTTCTTGAATACGGCGTTAGTTAGTCTAGAGGACAATCGTGAATTTGTAGTGATCATACCTTATTCTGAAGGCAATCTTAGATATGTCTTTCTCTTTGATTCTTAGTTGGTGATATACTGACCTTCATTTATCTTGGAGAATATTGAAGCCCCTTACATGCTTGAAAAATATATGGAAATTAAAAAAAGTATGCTTGAAACCTAGTCTCCGTTATTGCTCTCTAAAATTTTGAATTAAAAAAAGTAAAAGTATAATATGGAAATTAATTTTCTATTATGGTCGTTCGGGTCCTTCACCTAGTCTAATTTTCATAATGTCTCATGACCTAGCTCAACGGTAGCAGTTGGGGTTCGGTTCAACGTTTTTAAGGGTTGTTTAGGCCTGTTCGTGATCCTCGGGAACGGTTCAAGTTATTTTTAATTATTAATGTAATAATTTAGTTAATTGCTTGCTTTAAAATGCCAAGACCAATCCCCTTTAGTGTGTTTAATTAATTATGTATCGTGCATGTAAGTTTTAACTAAATAGAAAATGTATATGCATAAAGTATGCCATATAGATTTAAAATCCCACCCTAGGCTAAGCATGTTTCATGCATTACAAGTATGTTATAAGTGTT
>NW_019272047.1:2748501-2752580 GCF_002738345.1 Cucurbita maxima | reverse complement strand
AAGTTATTTTTAATTATTAATGTAATAATTTAGTTAATTGCTTGCTTTAAAATGCCAAGACCAATCCCCTTTAGTGTGTTTAATTAATTATGTATTGTGAATGTATGTTTTAACTAAATAGAAAATGTATGTACATAAAGTATGCCATATAGATTTAAAATCCCACCATAGGCTAAGCATGTTTCATGCATTACAAGTATGTTATAAGTGTTATAATGTGTAGTATGCATGTTTAGGGATCCATGAGTGACAGATATAAATTGTTATATTATTACATGGAATGGATGATTATATAATTGTTATATAAAGCATGTTAGATGCATGTTATAGGTTATTTTCATCGTCATAAAACGAGTTAGACGTTAAAATCTATAACAAAGATAAATGCATGCTCACTTAAGGTTAACAACCAAGCACGATCGATTTTAATAGTTAAAATAGGTCGATATCTTGTAAAACTGCGGTTACAAGAAGGCTCACCTGGCACGATCTTGTCTAAGGCTGGAGGTACTTAAGTTGATGGTTTATGAAACACCTGCTACCTGGAGATCGAGCCAGTACTTGAGCTTAGTTAGCCCAGTTTTATGAGCATGCGTGAGTGATGTAAGGATTTTTTTTGTTTAAAATGAAAAGCCACCTAGACATCAAAGTTAAAAATCTAGTATAAATGTTATACTTGAAAAAATCACTTAGACTTAGGTTATATTTAATATGCTGGAATATACCTAAGTAATAAGTATACCCAACCGTCTAAAATACCTAGTGGGAGGAAAAATGTATATGAGATACATCGTTTTCTTTTTACGCTCTCTAAAAAATTCACACCGTGAGGTTCATGCTCGGCCTCGTGTCGCCCTGAGAGCGGCCTCCATTCGGAAGGTATTTGCATGAGTCAATAACAAGGTGAATAGAGAAAGTATTTATAGTAAGTGGAAGAAGGAAGTATATCAACACATCCTATGGCCTCCACCACTATGTTGCACCGTGAGAGTCCCATGTTCTGCCTGCATGTTGCCCAAGAGAATCTACCCATTCGGAGGGTCGTAACATGGGAGTCGGAAGTAACGCAAACTCCAGAAACCTACAGTTATGCGAACTACTGCCCATGTGATCAACAAGTTTCCCCAACCAAAGCTCGGATTCATCTTACCATTTGAGATAATAAGGGACATGAAACCTACAGTTAGTTACTTCGGAGTATTTGGTTGTGTTTGCTATGTATTTGTGCCTGACCATCTAGGTAGCAAGTTTGACAAGAAAGCAGTCAAGTGTATATTTGTTGGATACGAAAATCAAAGGAAAGGATGGAAGTGCTGTGATATAACAAGTGGAAAATACGATACATCAAGAGATGTAGTTTTCGATGAAGCATTTTCATGGTGGTCCTCGGAGAAGAAAGTCATACCATATTCAAAGATCGAAGAAATTCTACAACAGATGATGGGGGAGCAAACTACGCAAATTCAATCAAATGTTGATGCGCCTGAAGATCCAAGTGACATTGATATTGACAAGCAAGAGCTGACTCAATCAAGCGAATATGATAAAAATGAAACGACACATCAACAACTTAGGCGATCAAATGGAATCCGAAGACCAAATCTTAAGTATGCAAATGCAGATATGGTAAAAGATAGAGCTTGCGAACCAGAGACATATGAAGAGGCATCATAAAACTAAGTTTGGCAGAAGTAATGAAAGAAGGAACTATAGCCCTGGAGTGGAATCAAACTTGGAAACTAGTGTCAAGACTAGGAGATGTCAAACCCATCTCTTGCAAGTGGGTCTACAAAATAAAGCATCGACTGGATGGATCAATCGAGAGATACAAGGCTCGACTCGTAGCTCAAAGATTTTCTCAACAATATGGACGAGACTATGATGAAACATTAAGTCCAGTGGCAAAGATTACTAGCGTACGAGTCCTGCTAGCACTCGCAGCAAGTAAAGATTAGAAACGGTAGCAAATAAAGGCAAAGAGTTGAACGATAAAACGACATAGCGATGAAGGTGCTACCGACATTGGTTTTCAACTTTAACCGTTGGATCTACGGACCCTTGAGTCTTGTTAAACATATCCAAATAGTAGCTCAATCCAACGATTGGATATGAATATACGATTGATTTTCTTCTGCGGGATGGTTCTGCAACCAAATCTGGTTGCAGATTTTCTTTAATTACAATTTTGTAATTAAGTGGAACTTCAGAGGTATTTTGGTAATTTGGAACTCCTTTCTTTCTTGTTCCGTGCTACGAGTCTGTCAAGATACAAATCTGGTTGCCGTGTCTGTCAAGATAATGTCTCTTACTGTCTTAACTTTAGGTGTGATATCCTTTATATATGGAGTCGTAGCTGAGAACAAGAAGGTAAGCTTCGGTTCATAAATTGTGCATTTGAATAGTTCTTTCTTGGACTTCTTGGATTCATTACAGACTTGAAATTTGAATTTAATATATCATATAATTTGGAACTCCCTTCTTTCTTGTTGTGATTGCTAGGCAGCCTGCATCTAGAACTCCCATCCCAGACAAAGGCACTGTTATCTGTCAGTATCCAGCAGACCCAACTGTGGCCCTGGGATATCTCTCCGTTGGGTTTCTTCTTGCTTCTTCAATTGCAGGATACCTCTCTTTGTTCTATCCTTACCAAGGAAAACCTGTTCCTCGAGGTTCCATGTTTAAGAGCAACACTTCCTCTATCTTCTTCAATATTGCCCTGTAATTTCTCTTTTCAAATCACATCCTTTACTCTTAACTGTTACCTAAAAGTGATTTGGAAACGTTATCAATCAAGCTACCTCTGTGTTTCCAGGTTCACAACTGGGTTGACTATAACTTTGCTCGTTTGGCCTACAATCACCGAGAAAATTCACTTGACTCGCAATGTTCATCAGAATCTCGAGACAGCATGCCTGACTGCTAAGACTGGTCTTCTGGGTGGTGGTGCATTTCTATCCCTTGATTCTTCCCTCTTGTGGTTGGTTGCCCTGATGTGGGCTGGAAATGCTCGAGAGGACTACTTTGATGAAATAGAGGAAAACGGAGACAGTGTTGAGGCTCTTAAGAACAGCGCATGAAATTTCTTTGTTCCGGGAGGATAATAATTCAATTTTGGATTTACTAGTGATTGACTATTAAGGACTTAATTTGAATATGATATTCCAAGGAAAGTTCATAAGTAAAATTATAGCATAATTGTATGAGTTTTTATTTTCACTTTTTATTAACAAATGACAACATTTTTCATTTTCAACTTTGACATAACTCAAACTCAACTCTATTAGAGGAGTGGTAACCTATAATAATTGTAATAAAAAAAATAAAATATAAAATATAAAATTATTTAGTAGTTTTGAACCGAGAAATATGACATGAATTAATATGTAGCACTTGCCTTAAGGTCGATATCTAAAATTCACATTGTCAATTGTACTCGAGTATAAGGAGAATGCTTGCTAATGCAAACCAAGTAAGTGACCTTACTATCGGTTTGGTTAAAAGTTGATGTTTGTATGATGATATGTGTCTTGTGGTTCTATACGTGATATATGCTTGATATGTGTGAAATGTTTACGGAACAATGTGACTATGGTGTGTGTATAAAACGATATGACTAAGATATCTTTATGAAATGATATGACTGGGATATGTTTTTGAAATAATATGACTGGGATATATTTATGAACGACGTGATAAGAATCTGTTTATGAAATGACATGACTATGATACGTTTATGAAATGATATGACTATGATATGTTTATGAAATAATATGATTGGGATATATTTATGAAACGATGTGATAAGAATCTGTTTATGAAATGATATGACTGTGATGTGTTTACAAAAACAATATGACTATGATATGTTTACGAGATGATAATTCCATGATATGTTAGTGATACAACGTGACTATGAGATGATACGTGAATGTTATGACACGTGATATGATGATGTACTAATGATATGATAAATGTTATGGTATATCACGTATTGCGATATAGTACATGATATGTTGATGACATGATGTATGTATGATATGACATAATATGACATGTTGCACGATATGAATGATATACGA
>NW_019272047.1:2694236-2743569 GCF_002738345.1 Cucurbita maxima | reverse complement strand
TTTCTACCCATAACCTAACCGTATTCTTTCATCAATCTCTCCTATCCATAGCAGCACTCCGGTATGTAACCTAACCTTAACGTTTCATGAACATATCTTACTCCTATTGTTACATTTCGTTTTGTGCATCCTTCTTGTATCCTATCTCAAACATATCCTTGAGCACATCGTACCATAATTATTATCATACAATCCACATGTTATAGCATAACATAACATATAGGAAGCATATTGATCCACAAACAATTCACACATATCAATATATATGACACGTGCAGAACCACAGGACACGTGTCAACATCAAATATAACCATGCCGATAGTAAGGTCACTTACCTGGCTCGCTTAAGTCGTTGTCACAAATATATCTTTAATGAAAGTTCGATTCCATCCTTTGAAATCTGAGTCAACCTATATGAGCTCATGACATCTGTTTCAAGTTTGAACTCTATAAAATTATTTCCCTAATTTACATTGACCATGGTAAAGGTCATCGTAAAATTTTGATATTTTCTGTTAGACAATTTAAAGGAGCTCACTGCCCCCGATAAAAATTCTGATCTTTTCTGTTATACGAGATTTAAAGGAGCTCACTACCCTCTGATATTTCATGTTTTATTGTTAAATACCGTTTTAACAAATCTTTCCTCAATCTCCCTCCCTCTCTAGTTATTTTCATCCTATAAATAGGTTTTTCAATTGTGTAAACAGATATTACTGGGCTAACAAAAATCTAATCAATTGTATATGAGATGTGATTATTACAGACGGTTAAGATATGAAAGAAGATTTGATCCTAGATTAATTTCTTATAACCATAATTATAGAGGAAAAGGAAATCTGAGATAGAATTTTACTGTAATTTCTGACAAAAATCTCTAAATCTGCAATATGTTGAAAGTCATTTTACTTTTTCTCAAATCTGACCATTGTTGTTTTTCAGTTTCTTTGGTTTTTTGCAGTTGGGATGGGTCGAGTAGAGATAATTGTGGGGAGCTACGAGAGGTTAGTAGAGAGAGGTGAGGAAATATATATATATATATATATATATATTTTAAATTCTAATTTAATTAATTAATTAATTTATTATTATTATTATTTTAACTATTTTTTTGTTTTGTTTATTTGTTTATTTATTTTTGGGCTATTACAAAAACACTTTACGGGGAAGAAAGTTAAATAAAAATAATTATAAAAATAAATAGTTAAATAATAATAATAAATAAATAAAAATAACATTTTCTCCTTCTCTCCACTAACCTCCAATTCGAGAAAAAGGAGTAAAATGGCTTTCAACATAAACAAATTGCAGATTTAGAGATTTTGGTTAGTCATTATGTAAAATCCTATCTCAGATTTCCTTCTCGTTTATAGTTATGGTTATAAGAAATTAATTTAGGATCAAATCTTCTTTCATATTTTACCAGGTTGATTAAATTTTTGTTAGCATTCTAAGTTATACGCAATAAGGTTAGATTTAATAAAATTTTAGTTGGCAATCTATAAACTGGAAGATTGTAGCCAATCAATCGACTTAAGGTGTTCAATCCTAAGTCTCGACCCACCAACCTACTCGCACATCTATCAAGCTTCTCAGGTCATTTTATTTCATCCGACACTACTTACTCTTCAGTATACATTGGTACATTCATTCCCATCTCTATGGTCATAAGACTGTGTAGTTTATTTATGTTCGAGATGTCTAACTAAAGAATATGACATTTCTTAGAAAAATCATCTTCAAGCATACACTAACATTTAGTAGCTTACAAAAACTATAGCTACTCATTCACAATAACAACCTCAGTAAATCAAAACATCATCAATACAACAATTTGCATTCACATTCCATGCAAGGTAAAACATAACATATTCTACATTCTAATAAATATAGAATTAAGCCAATAATAATGCAGTAAATTATAATACAATCAATGGTGTAAAAGTCCAATTACGAGATATATTTTATAATGACCAAGCATTAACAACATACACAATTAACGACATTTCATTTTTTTTATCTTAAGCAAGACATACCTGATGGAGACAGGGCATCAACGGTGGGACCATGGAACATGCCAAGCCTAGATTGTAGGCTAGTCTACAAGATCTATAACCTGGCTCTGATACCAACTGTAACGACCCAAAATTTTCCACTTAATTTAAGGTCGCTACTGTAAACATAGCATAAACATTGAATGCGGAAGACTTCATTTAAATTCCCTAAAACATAACCTTTATCTTAAAACACAGCTATGGACTTACGTGTTTCGAAAACATTTTTAAAATGACACAAAAAAAGACTAAATAAAAATGAATAAGAATTTAAGTTAAAAAAACATCTACTCTAGCCTAAGACTAAGAAAATAAATACCACTACCCTATGCATGTTTCATGGTCTTGAGTTGCGATGTCGTCGTCAGCCGTACAGGAATACCTTGCCTTAGCCTGAAAAATGTAGTAGCACGTGGCTTGAGTATTGAAAGAAATACTCAGTAAGTGACCCCACTATTGGGGTTAAATGCAACAATCACATGCAATGAAATGATGGGACCTATCTTTTATTTCGTTTCGTTTCGTTTTCCCTACGGTGCTGTCCTAACAGGTAATTGTGGACGTGTACCATATACTCTACACACAGCCCATACGTGCGAGTATGGGTTCACCAGCTAGTTCGCACACCGCTAGGCCACTTTCCTTATCCGGTGGGCATACTCTGGGAGCCCCTTATGTCGGAACCCGTTAAACTAGTAATCGTCACGGCAGCGCTATGCAAAGCATAACGATCGTTGTCATGCCATACCCTCGTGATGTGATAGAGGTATCCCCCCAGATGCATGAACACACATAATGCATGAGGTCCCCACTACTTCTACATTTATCATTAATGAACATAACCCCCCTGTTACGTTCCATGCTTCACCTTCTCATTTTCAATTTACATTTCATACATATTCCTATCGAGGTTATGATTCCAGACAGTTTACCATATTTCATGTCATACAATTCATGCTGTTTACATTCAAACATTCCATACAATAATGTCATAACCATTCAAGAACAACATATTGTTACATGCATTACATATTACACATAGCATACATTCACGTTCACATGACTACATACTTAAGCACAATAATCTAGCATACAATGTATCATATCATAAACAAGTCATAACGTAAACACTTCATAGTCATATCGTCACAAGAACGTATCCTAACGCTATCGTTCTATCAATCTATCACAAACCTATCCCTTTCTACCCATAACTTAACCATATTCTTTCATCAATCTCTCCTATCCATAGCACTCCGGTATGTAACGTAACCTTAACGTTTCATGAATGTATCTTACTCCTATCATTACATTTGGTTTTGTGCATCCTTCTCGTATCCTATCTCAAACATATCCTTGAGCACATCGTACCATAATTATTATCATACAATCCACATGTTATAACATAACATAACATATAGGAAGCATATCGATCCACAGACAATTCACACATATCAATATATATGACACGTGCAGAACCACAGGGCACGTGTCAACTTCAAATATAACCATGCCGATAGTAAGGTCACTTACCTGGCTCGCTTAAGTCGTTGTCACAAATCTATCTTTAATGAAAGTTCGATTCCGTCCTTTGAAATCCGAGTTAACCTATATGAGCTCATGACATCTGTTTCAAGTTTGAACCCTATAAAATTATTTTTCTAATTTACATGGGTCACACTGCCCTCTAATCAAAATTCTGATCTTGTCTTTTACACAAAATTTAAAGAAGCTCACTCCACTCTGATATTTCCTATTTGATTGTTAAATACTGTTTAACAAATCTTTCTCAATCTCTCTCTCTCTCTAGTTATTTTCATTTTGTAAATAGGTTTTGTTTTTCAATTGTGTACACAGATATTACTGGCCAATTTAAGTCTATTGTTTATAGATCTGCCAGCTAAAATTTTATTGAATCTAACCTTATAACCTTCTTTCTTATAATTAAAATACTAACAAAAATCTAATTAATTTTATATGAGAAAAATCCCTAAATATGTAAGATCCTAAATTAATTTCTTTTAACTATAACTATAGAGAAAAAGGAAATCTGAGATAGGATTTTACGGTAATAACTGACAAAAAGAGATAATTGTGGGAAAGGATGAGAGGTTAGTGGAGAGATGTGAGGAATTTTTTTTTTTTTTTAATTCTAATTTTAATTAATTAATTAATTTATTATTATTATTATTTTAACTATTTTTTTTGTTTTATTTATTTCTTTATTTATTTTTTGGCTATTACAAAAATACTTTACCGACAAAGTTTCTTTTAGAGAGATATAAAGTAATAGCCCAAAATAAAATTAATAAATAAAAATAATTATAAAAATAAATAGTTAAATAACAATAATAATAATAAATAAACAAAAACAACATTTTCTCCTTCTCTCCACTAACCTCCCATCCCTCCCCACAATTATCTCCTCAGCCCATCGCCAACGGCAAAAAGAATCAGAAAAAGAAGTAAAATGACTTTCAACATAAATAGATTTGTCATGTGCCTTCTCGAGTAGGATTACAGGACAAAAAGAAAGTCCATGCACGTGCTCACGTGCTTTTCAAGCACAACAGATATTCTCTACGTGCGTTTACCACACGTCTGGCGGTGGTACAATCAGGGGGACGCGTGTCATTGGTTAGTGAACAAGTCGGGTAGGATTTTGAGCACGCGGATCGAATTCCAGTTCTTTGGTACTGTTTGAGTTACAAAGGGAAGACTGGGTCATGTGCGGTTTAGCGAGTAAAGTGGTGTCTCACAATACGTCCTCGTTGACTGGTTGACCCGTCATTCTTGCCACGTTGTGATACATTTCAACTTTTTGCTAATACGCTTCTCTTTCTCGTCGCCAGCAGCGTATCCACAGTCGATTCTTCCAACGTTCAATTTTTCAAGATTTCGCTGAGCAACGCATCTCAATCTATTTTTTTGGATTGCTTTTTATCGTCCAATCGTTAACTAGAGATGACTTGGTTTATTCACGAAAAATAAAGATTTCTAATCAACCAATTTGATGCCATTTTTTTTTAATTTTTAGGGAGAAAGAGACCATAATAATTGAGTTCAAATTTTAAAAAAAATATATTTTCTTATCAAAATTATAAATCTCTCGAATCTAATTCTAAAACAAATCATGGTCGAGTTTCAACACGAAACTTGTAAGAATCCTTTCCTGGAACATCGTAGTCAAATCGAACGATCCTACAACCAAAACTGACACTCATCGATCCTCTTACTAGGACTAGAGATAAATCTTTTGCCAAATTTTTCATTAAAGTGTCTTATTTGCGCGTCCTCTTTACTTTCTTGTTTTTCCTCCTTCCACAAAAACCCAAATTCTCCCTTCCTCTCTCTTCTTTGTTTTCTATACACGTCATCCTAGACCCCTCAAATTATAAGGTAGAAATAATTACCTTTTAGTCCCGTGGATTTTTATCTAAATTTTTCTTAATTTGTTAAATATTGAATTTTTGTTCCAAGGTTTCTCAAGCATTTTTTTTCCTTCTACACTTGGATTCACCCTCTATGTCAATAATAAAATCCAAATATTTCCAAATTTAAGGTATTAAAGTAAGAGTTATGTATCTGTTGCGGCTCGAGTGTTACCACTCAAATCCGTCAAGAATGAATGTAGCGTAGGCAAGCATTTCCTTTTTTCTAATTTAATTTCTTGAAATGAAGTTCTAAACTTTTAGTAGGTTCATATTGGGGGAATTTCACCCAAGATTCATACACGAAGCTAGAGTTCATTACGATCTAAAGGCAGTATGTCATTGAATTTAAAGAAATGGTAAATTTCGTAAGTTTTAAATTATGGACCGAATTTACACTTTATTATTTCTTTTTGTGGCTAAAATAAACTTAAGAGAAAATACCTATGTGTACCCTTAAGAAGTTACAAAATTTAGAAGAAATTAGATAGGAAATAGAAACCTCATCATATTTCTAAAATAATGAATGTTGGCAAAAAGGGAGAAGGCACGCGTTAGACGACGTTGGCAGTAGTGAGTCTGAAGCTCAGTAGGACAAGTGGCAAATGTTGAGCAGAGAGAATCATTCAGCTTCTAATTGTGAGATGCATGTAGGTTAACCCGATCCCTGAACCTGGATTCGATCAAAAGCTTGCGTGTGCAACTCGTTAACCTTCGACCCAAACAAAAAATGCAACCCAAACCCGATGCAATGACTCAATGAGTAACCGAGATCTACAAAAAACCTCCATGCGTGAAATTGCACGTCAAAAGCCTTTCCCGACGTGTGTAAGCGCATGTGAGTCTCATTTTGTTTGTTTGACCTCCGTTTGTCAAATTTTTATCTTGACTTCGATATTAACATAATTATGCTTGAATTAGGATCTATGAGAGAAATTTCATAAATTCTTGAGCTCCAAACACGTGGAATAGCTAGCTCAAGAAGGTAAACATCATTCAAGTAAGTAACCACATAGACTTTAGGCAAGTAATACTTGTAGAGATCGCTAGGACATGATAGCATGCGAGCATTCCTTAACTTAGGTGGTCAAAAATACATGTTAACAACCTCAGAAAAGCTTTTTTTTTTTTTTTTTTATGAGTATGTATTGTATGTATGTCTTTTATGTATTATATGCATGATTAAAATAAAAATTGAGCAATATGGAGGAGTATGTTATGCATGATGGAGGAAATTACCAAAATGCCCCTATGATAAAATTTCGTATGAATGTCGTTTTCTATGCTTTCCATTGCGTAGGAAATTAGAATTGGTAAGAGCGACATGTGCTTCGCAAGCACTAGAGAATCTTGATAAGATTAGGACGCGATAGCATGTGTAGAATCTTGATAAGGTCCATAGATTTCTAGTGGACTAAATATGATAAGAATTAAGAATGATCCTTTGAAATCTAAGTAAACCTATGCAAGTTCACAACACTTAATTAGCACAAATCGAGCAAAATGAAATACAGATGGAAATCCAGAATATTGTTAACAAAATAGAAAAGAAAAATAAAAGAAAAATACAGGAAGAAAAACAAAGAAAAAGGAGATATTGTAAGCCAAACGGTTAACTGAAAAAAATAGAATAGAATAGAAAAGAAATAAAAGAAAGAAATACGATCAGAAAATTTAAGCGAAGATGTGGGAGCAAGAATTAATTAAAAGAAAAAGGGGAATTTGAAGAATTAAAATAAATACGGTTAATTTAAAAAATACATAGATGAAATTTAATAGAGTAAATGGTGAACATAATTAAAATTAATAAAAAGGGAAGTAGATGAAAAAGAGGAAATTTAATAGAGAAAAAATTAAGAATTTGGGAACATTAAAAGATAAAACTGAAGAAATATCATGTCAAGAAACACCATCAAATTCTTTTTAGTAACAATATCTTTCCTAACACAGTAATAATAGAAAATAACATATTTAATGAAAATGGAATTATATATATATAACCCTCCAAGAATATGCTCCTAGAGTCTCTAATGTTCACATGAAGTCTAACACATGGACCATGGTAAAATTCAGAGAATTGAAATTGAAATTGATGTCATGGTTCATATAGGTTGACTTGAATATAAAGGACAAACTCAAACTTTCTAAATGATAAATTGATGACACCAGCCAAAGCTAATCAGGTAAGTGGCCATACTATCGGCATGGTTATATTTGATGTTGACACGTGCCTTGTGGTTCTGCACGTGTCATATATATTGATATGTGTGAATTGTTTATTGATCGATATGCTTATGATATGGTATTCATATGTTATAATATGTGAATTGTATGTTAATACTTATAGTACGATGTGTTCAATAATATGTTTGAGATAGGATGTGAAAAGGATGCATTGAACGTAATCTAATGATAGGAGTAAGATATATTGATGAAACGTTAAGGTTAGGTTACGTATAGAAGTGCTATGGATATGAGAGATTGATAAAAACGATATGGTCACAATCGATTGATAAAAGTACATGGTTAGGTTATTGGGTAGAAAGGGATAAAATTATGATAGATTGATAGAACGATAGCGTTAGAATACGTTCCTGTAATGATATGATTAAGGCACGTTCATGAAACGATATCACTGAGTTAGGTATAAGAATGTTAAGGCTATTATAAACTAAGGAACGATAAGACCATGAAGTGTTTACGATACGATATGATTATGATACGACACGTGAATGACAGATATGTATATATATATATATACATTGTGATATGATATGAGAATGATATGAAATATGTTATGGTACGAGACATGTGATAACTGACATGTTTATGATATGATATATTGTGATGGTATATGTTATGGTATGATAGGTATGAAATGTTACATCTTTCCACGTAAAGTTATGTGATGGATTATGTGATGTTTATCCGTGTATGCGTGATACATACATGAAATATGTTATGGAGGGAAGGAGAAAAGAAATGAAATAAATGTTATCTTATGAATAAAAATCATGGGACATCGTGCATGTATGTATGTCATGTGTATCGGGATACTTCCCCGTTATGTTATGCTAGTACGGATGCATACCTTCGATATTTATGTTCGACATGTTATCATGAAGACCTTTTCTTTTATGAGGGTTCAGTGACGTGTATTGTGTTGTGTCCGACAAAGTCCGGCCTAAGGGGCACGTATACTAATCCGTCTGATGGGTCCATGTATGCGTACGTGGGCGTGTGTTGAAAAGTACCATGCATCCAACTCTGCCAAGAATTGAAAAAAGACACTAGTGGTGGTTCGAAACCTGTTCGTGAGGAAAAAGAAATTTGAACTACAAAAGGTTGGTACGACCTTGAGTTTTAATACTTATGAACATGCTAGTCATTTACTATAATTAATGTTCCAAGAGATCCTAAGATCCAAATTTCTTTGCATTTGTAATATTAACTCCATCAATTGGTATCAGAGTTTTATGCACTTTATTTACATTAATTTGAGCATGGTGGGTACCATTTCATGAATAAAATTTTGTGATTGCTAAAGTGGATGTTTTTGATTTTGGCATTTTTTTTATGCTTCCATTTGATACAATTATTGTAATTGGCCTAATGTGTATGGGCTTTAATGAGTGAAGAAAGGTCTGTAATTTTTATGGAGTCATTAGAGTCCATTTTAGGTTGTAATTGATCGAAAATCGAAGAGAAAGCAAGCTAAACCGAAGAAGAAGATGGAAGAGGTGGTTCGAGTGTTTTTTTTCTGCCATTGGGGTACAGTTCAACGTTTTTAGGGATTGGTTCGCCCAGTTCATGATCCTCGGGGGAGGTTCAAGTTATTTTTAATTATTAATATAATAATTTAGTTAATTGCTTGCTTTAATATGCCAAAACCAATCCACTTTAGCGTGTTTAATTAATTATGCATTATGAATGTATGTTTTAATTAAATAGAAAATGTATATGCATAAAGTATGTCATATAGATTTAAAATCCCACAATAGGCTAAGCATGTTTCATGCATTCCAAGTATGTTATAAGTGTTATAATTTATAATATGCATGTTGAGGGTTCAATGAGTGATAGATATAAATTCTTATATTATTGCATGGAATTGATGATTATATAATTGTTATATAAAGCATGTTAGATGCATGTTATAGGTTATTTTCAACGTCATAAAACGAGAAAGACGTTAAAATCTATAATAAAGATAAGTGCATGCTCACTTAGGGTTAAGAACCAAACAGAATCAATTTTAATAGTTAAAATAGGTCAATGTCTTATAAAATCGCAGTTACAAGAAAGCTCACCTGGCACGATCTTGTCTAAGGCTGGAGGTACTTAAGTTGACGGTTTACGGAACACCTACTACCTGGAGATCGGACCAGTACTTGAACTTAGTTAGCCCAGTTTTATGAGCATGCTTAAGTGATATAAGTTTTAGAAAAATCTCCTAGACTTAAGTTATATTTAATTAGCCGGAATATACCTAAGTAATGAGTGTACCCAACCGTAAAAAATACTTAGTGTGAGGAAAAATGTATATGAGATACATTGTTTTTCTTTCACGCTCTCTGAAAATTTACGCCGTGAGATTCATTCTCGGCCTCATGTCGCCATGGGAGCGTCCTCCATTTGGAAGGTATTTGCACGAGTCAATAACGAGGTGAATAGAGAAAGTATTTATAGTAAGTGTGAGAAGGTAGTATATCAACACGTCCTATGGTCTCCACCACTAGGTTTCACCGTGAGATTCCCATGTTCCACCTGCATGCTGTCCTAGAGCAACTCCCTATTCGGAGGGTCGTAACATGGGAGTCGAAACAATGCAAACTTCAGAAATGGATAGGATTTCTTAGGTCCATTCCCAACTTTGGCTTTTTTATTCGATAGCGTTGTTGGGATCGATCTCTGAGGTTTGAAATTGATGGGTCACATTTACGAAGAATTACTAAGAATTAGTATATTTTTTACCAAAATAGCGATAACTAAAACACTATAGGAACAAGAGTTATTCTGGGATTAGTGTTTAAGTCAAGAATGTCTTGGTTTAGTGGAGTGATTGACTACCCCTCGGTAGCAGTTGTTCTAACTCACTAAAGTATCGTTGCAAATTAATAATTTTTGGGTACATTATTACATTTGCTAAACCTGATTGGATTAAACAGGATTAAATCAAATCACTAATAGAATTTTCTTTATATCACAACATGACAAACTCAATAGTACAATTACTCGCTTCTGATAAATTAAACGACAACAATTACGCAACTTGGAGATCAAACCTAAAGACAATACTTGTAATTGATGATTTAAGGTTTGTTTTAATTGAGGAATGTCCTCCAAACCCCATCTCAAATGCAAACAGAACAGTTCGGGATGTATATGACAGATAGGCAAAGGCAAATTACAAAGCCTGAGTGTACATTTTAGCCAGCCTATCTGATGTTTTGGCTAAGAAACACGACGTCATGGGTACTACTAAAGAGATTAGGGAATCTCTGAAATGGATGTTTGGACAACCGTCCTTCTCTCTTAGACATGACGCCATAAAATACATTTACAACTGCCGTATGAAAGAAGGGACCTCAGTTAGAGAACATGTCCTGGACATCATGGTCCATTTCAATGTGGCAGAAGAAAATGGAGATGTCATTGATGAGAAGAGTCAAGTCAGTTTTATCATGGAGTCTCTTCCTAAGAGCTTCTTCAAGTTCTGCACAAATTTGATGATGAACAAGATAAAATATAACTTGACTGCTCTTCTCAATGAGCTACAGACTTATCAGTCTCTCTTAACGAACAAGGGACAAAGAGGAGAAGCAAATGTTGTTATCTCTAAGAAATTACTACGAGGATCGTCTTCCAAAAATAAGTCCGGACCTTCAACTTCTAAAAGTGTTTTGATAAAGAAGAAGGGTAAGGGGAAAAATAGGATTCCTACTGACCGCAAATACAAGATTCAAAAAGCAGATAAAGGAAAATGTTTCCATTGCAATGAAAACGGGCACAAGAAGAGAAATTGCCCAAAATACCTTTCAGAGAAAAAAGCCAAAAAGGCACAACAAGGTAAATATGATTTACTCATTATAGAAATATGTTTAGTATAGTATGAAACCTCAACTTGGATACTAGATTCAGGGGCGACTAATCATATTTGTTCTTTTTACCAGGAAACTAGCTCCTGAAGAATGCTTGCGGACGGCGAGATAAAACTCAAGGTTGGAACAGGAGAGGTTGTCTCAGCAGGATCAATAGAAAATTTAAAATTGTTTTTTGGAGATAGATTCATTATATTAGATAATGTACTTTTTGTTCCTGGAATAAAAAGAAATGTATTATCTATCTCTTGTTTATTAGAAAAATTGTATAAAGTATCTTTTGAAATCAATAAAGTGTTCATTTGCAAAAGAGGTATTCATATTTGTTCTGCAAAACTAGAAAACAACTTATATATGTTAAAACCGAGTGAAACAAAAGCTATTTTAAATACCGAGATGTTTAAAACAGTTGAAACTCAAAATGTACAACAAAAAATTTCTCCTAATACCTATCTTTGGCACTTAAGACTATGCCACATTAATCTCAATAGGATTGAGATATTGGTTAAAAGAGAACTTCTAAATGAGTTAGAAGACAACTCTTTACCTCCATGTGAGTCTTGTCTTCAGGGTAAAATGACTAAACGATCATTTTTCGAAAAAGGTTATAGAGCCAAAGAAACCTTAGAACTCGTGCATACAGATCTCTGTGGTCCAATGAATGTCAAAGCACGAGGAGGGTATGAATATTTCATCAGTTTTATTGATGATTATTCAAGGTATGACTATCTTTACCTAATGCATCACAAGTCTGAAGCTCTTGAAAAATTCAGAGAGTATAAGACTGAGGTTGAGAATCTATTAGGTAAAACTATTAAAGCACTTCGATCAGATCGAGATGGAGAGTATATGGACTTAAGATTTCAAGACTATATGATAGAACATGTAATAACGTCTCAACTCTCAGCCCCTGGTATGCCTCAACAGAATGATGTATCAGAAAGAAGAAATAGAACTCTGTTAGACATGGTTCGGTCTATGATGAGTTTCGCTCAATTACCTGATCCGTTTTGGGGATATATAGTGGAGACTGCTACATACATTTTGAACATGGTTTCTTCTAAGAGTGTTTCAGAAACAGCTTATCAGTTATGAAAAGGGCGTAAAGGTACTTTACGTCACTTCAGGATTTGGGGATGCCCAGCACATGTGTTGTTGCAAAACTCCAAGAAATTAGAACGTCGTTCAAAATTATGTATATTCGTAGGATACCCCAAGGAGACGAAAGGTGGTTTGTTTTATGACCCTCAAGAAAATAGAGTGTTTGTATCAACAAACGCTACATTCTTAGAGGAAGACCATGTAAGAAATCATCAACCTCGCAGCAAACTAGTATTAAGTGAGATTTCTAAAGAAGCTACTGATAAAACAACAAGAGTTGTTGATTAGGTTTGTCCTTCAACAAGAGTTGTTGATGGAGCTGCACTTCTGGTCAATCACTTCCTTCTCAAGAGTTGAGAATGCCTCGACGTAGTGGGAGGGTTATAACTCAACCCAATCGTTACTTGGGTTTGGCAGAAACACAAGTCATCATACCTGATGATGGCGTTGAGGATCCATTGACCTATAAACAGGCAATGAATGATGAAGATAAAGATTAGTGGATCAAAGTCATGAATCTTGAAATGGAGTCAAAGTACTTCGATTCAGTTTGGGAACTTGTAGATCAACCAGATGGGATAAAACCTATTGGTTGCAAATGGATCTATAAGAGAAAACGAGACTAAATCGGTAAGGTACAGACCTTTAAAAATCGACTTGTAGCAAAGGGTTATACCCAAAGAGAGGGGGTGGACTATGAAGAAACCTTCTTTCGGTTGAATTTTATGTCCTAAAACTCATAGTTTGTAAACAAAAACATATTCTATTTTTAATAAAGTTATTATTGTTGTTTATTTAGTAAATATTGTTATTGAATAAAGTGAACTTTACGATCATTAATCTAAATTCAATAAACTAAGAACACTTTGGCTATAGTACGATTACTTGAACTATATGTAGAGACATAAGAGTTGATCAAGTTCAAGTATATAGTCAAAATGATCTTTAGTATAAGGATAAGGCTGAGTACCTTATTCTGGGGCCCACTTTTGTATATGATATAAACAATGTGATCACTGAAATTGTACAAGTGGAGACATGTGAGTGGGGGCGTCCTATGCAATGAGTATTGCATAAGATCGGACCATGAAGAAAATCACTCTCACTTTATAATGTCGTTTACTGTTGAGACATATTTTCTTTTCATTCGATGACCTAGGTAACTCAATCTTAATCCTAAGCTAACCATGAACTCCAGTTTATTCGGAATTATCCTTGGATTTGCATGGGTGAGAGTGGCTCAAGTTCGCCGACTCAATAGGCCTCCCATTTCAGGGGTAAGACTGGGTAAATTGCTGGGGACGTGAGGTGCAAGATGGAATTCGCTCCTACCCACTTTTAGGGATATAAGAGAGGTAGTTCTCTTAAGTACTGACTCCAGGTCTTGAACAAGGGGCCCCACCCTCTCATTGGCCTGAGAGGGATTCGGTTTACTGGTTGGACCACAAACCAATTGTTCATTAGAGGATCAGTGAGACATAAGAAATAAGAAGTAACTTCAGGGGTAAAACGGTAAATTGACCCAGCTCTAGTTACGAACAACCTGTGAAGGATCGACTTACTAATCATGGTTATATCAAATGAACAGAAATATATCTATAGTGAGGGGAGTGCAACTACTAAGCTATAGTGGAATGTCCTAGTAGTTAACGAATGTTGGTTAACAAGGTTAATGAGTTTAACTGGTTAATCTTGGATCGTTGGAGCCCATGATCTATTGGTCCATTAGGTCCCTCTGCTAGCTCATATCGGACTAAACCATAGAGCAGCGCGACGAGTGAGTTCAAAGTGTTTGAAGTCAAATTAAGGAGAATGCACTACATATATACGATATATTTAGCCACATTTTTGTTCTATTTACGAATTAAACAACAAGAGAGAATCTGAGATATTTAAATAAGATTTAAATATCTTAATCAAATATGTCTCGGAATTAATTGGGTTTGACATTTGAATTAATATTAAATATTACTTAAATAGTTTAATTAATCATTTAATATTACTTTAATTTGAAATTTATAATTCAAATTGATTGTTAAATCAAAATGAAGAAAGTCAAAATGTTGACTTTTATTTAATGGAAAAGTCCATGTTAGTGGAATTTTAAGGTGTCAAAATTTTGTTTAACTAAACTTGCATGCTTGCCAAATAAACCCCACAAGTTTGAGTGCAATTTTGAGTGTCAAAATTTGGTTAACTCAAGCATGCATGCTTGCCACATAATCCCAAACATTTGAGTGGAATTTTGAGTGTCAAAATTTGGTGATCTCAAATTTGCATGAACATGCAAACATGACTCTATAAATAGAGTGATCATAAAACATGAAAGGTCTTTTTCTTTGTGAAAAACCTTGAGAAAAACCTCTCACAAACATTCTCTGCATATATACAAAATCCCTCCAAAGTTTAGTCACTCACCAGATTCCACAATCCCGTTCTAAGGTCGGAGGATAGTGGAGAAGACACTAGTGGTGGTTCAAAACCGGTTCGTGAGGAAAAAGGAATTTTAACAACAAAAGGTTAGTATTCAAACTCATTAAGTTTTAATACTTATGAACATGCTAGTTATTTACTATAATTGATGTTCTAAAAGTGCCTAAGATCCAAATTGCTTCCGCATGTGTTATATTAACACCATCAATTGGTATCAGAGCAAGTTTTAGGCACTTTATTTACATTAATTTCATCATGGTGAGTACCATTTCATGATGTAAAGCGTGTGAATATTATATTTACAATTTAGTGATCACATTGTTTATGTCATATAGAAAAGTGGGCCGCATCCATAATTGTTTATGTCATATAGAAAAGCGGGCCACATCCATAGTGTCTCTAGGATAAGGTACTCAACCTTATCCCTGTACTAAATTATGTCATATAGAAAAGTGGGCCTCATCCATAGTGTCCCCAGGATAAGGTACTTAGCCTTATCACTGTACTATAGATCATTTTGACTATATACTTGAACTTGATCCAAGTACTCAGCCTTATCCCTGTACTATAGATCATTTTGACTATATACTTGAACTTGATCCACTCTTCTATCTCAACATATAATTCAAGTAATCATACTATAGTCAGAGTGTTCTTAGATTATTGAATTTAGATTAATAATCATATAATTCACTTTATTCAATAAAAATCTTTAGTGAATAAACATCAATAATAATTTTATTGAAAATAGAATATGTTTTTATTTACAAATTATGAGTTTTAGGACATAAAACCCAACAAACCTCTCTAGAGTTTTCTTGTATATCATATCATTCTACCATAACTTTTCATGTGAATATCGGGTTTGTTCATTATTTCAATTCATCATGTTGCTTGTCAATCCTATCATATCATATATCTCATAATGTCAAACATATGTCCTATCATAAATATCATACAACATTGTATAGACATCCAATCACAGAATAACATCATCATACATCGTTCATCATCATCATACAATATAGTCACACATCATAAATATAAAGAATAAATGACACATGCAGGGGCTACTAGGCACGTGTCGTCGTCATACATTAAACAAGTCATTCAACCTATCCGACAGTAAGACCACTTACTTGGTTGGCCTTAGCGCCGACTTTCTCCATAAATTCAAGTACGTTTGCTTTTCATCCCTCGAAATTTCTTTTGGCATTATTTGTTGTTATTTCCTATTAGAATGTCCATCTTGTTTTGTTAGAAACTACAATTTCTTAACTCTGTTTAACATAAATCGAGAAAGTGAACCTTATACTGAATTTAATTTCCATAAACAAGTTCAATTTCAGCTTTAGGATAGTTGGAACGGTAAAAATTGGGCAAAATATCCTCTAGTGAGCCAAAGAGATGGATTTTCTGGCTGCAGGTGCGACATGTGGCGCCATGAGGTGTGAACGTGTGTTTTCCAGCGACCATGTTGTTTTTTTTTTGGCCTTTACAGAATCTAATATTGTTTAATTCTCGAGAATGGTGTATAACTTTCAATTTATTTCATTTTTGTGCTTGAAAATTTTCTATAAAATCTAGGCTTTGATATTAAGGCTGTAGTCAATATTTTATTATTCAATAACAACTTTATATTTTATTGAGATGTACTCATTTATATATTAAATGTTTCCATATATTTTAGAACTTAAATGATTAACAGACATTTTGTAACAGTAGTTCTATGCAAGCACACAACTTACGTAGAAAAGAAAAGATTTGATGTGAAGGAAGGCAAAGGTGATGGATTTGTCTAAGGACTCCATGGATGAATGAGTTCGAATACCTTTATTTTGCTATTATATAAAGAAAAACCCTTTTTATCTGCACGCCAAATGCAGTGGGAATAGTTGCATCGTTCTTCAAGCCAAATTTCCTTCTCTGGCCAAAAAACCTCGAACGAAAGCTTCCCATAATTGCTGTTAAAGTTGCACCAAAACAATGTTGTCTGCAAAACATTCTCTTTGAACTCCCAACTGTATTCCTGTTTGAACTGAAGAATATGCTCCCCTATATCAAAAAGTTATGTTAGATGGGCACAAATTCAATTGAAATAATGAAAAAAAATTAGAACTATAACAGCCTATACAATTACACAGTCAAACGTTCAATTAAATAAAAATTCTTAAATACCAATTTGTGCGGAATTCAACTAGTTGAGACACCATATACCCATCCATGAAGAGGTTAAGTATCATTCAACCTCTCCACGCCACATATTTATTAACAAAAAAAGAACTTGTAATTGAATCCTTGAAATTGAGATATACATAAAACAATATGGTCTCATTGAATATTTGTCATAGTGCAACACCCTTATTTACCTAAATCGTCGTTTTTCGATTTGCAATGGGCTAGTAAAGGTACGTCTTGATAATTAAGAATCGTCACTTTCCATTGAGAATGTGGATATTGCATTGCAAAAGAAGTGAAAACGTTAGAAGTTGATGCAAAAGTAAACAATAAAATCATATAGAGATTATTCATAGCCTTCCTTTTTTATCAACTTAGAATTTGTGTGTTTCATTTGGATGGTTTTAAACTATATATATATATATTTATATTTATGATGATTGCACTAAAACAAAGATACTTTTTAACAACTTTTAAAGACAGATTTGTAGGTAAAAAAAATTGAAAGGATATTAAGAGTGTTTGTTTGTTAGGTTAAGCTTTATTTAGCAAGGAATTACACATATCCCCAAACTTAGGTTTCTCTCCCAACTGTCAATCATATACTTTTCCTAACTTGGATGTCTCCTTCTCATATTTTAACATGGCATCACATAGCTTAACACGGTATAACATAGTATCACATAGCATCATATATCATTCATATATATGACACGTGTCGGAGTCACAAGACACGCAAAGTCATACATAATAGAATTCATCCAACCAAGTCGATAATACACTTACTTGGTTGGCCTAAACGAGAATCTCATTGCTAAAGCTAGTTCGACTTCGTCCTTCAAAGTTTGTTTCAACCGAGGTGGACTCACCGCATCACATTAAGAAATAATAACGAACTAAACTTGCTAAAGCTAGTTTGATGGATTCGGGTCGCACGCAGGTTCACAGATCTGGTGGCGGGCGCCGCTCTTCAAGAATTACCTGATGCAATATTTTTTGTAATTTTCCTCTGCCATTCCACGCCTGATAAGTGTCCCATTTTTCCAGCAACTAGCGGCCCTCTCCCTTCCTGACATGCGTCCCTCCGCCGTTCATCTTCTTCCTCTCATCTTTGCGATTTTCTAGATTCTGGTCAAATTCTATATCAATCTATTTATTTTGGATTTTTTTATCTTCTAAACTGTAACTTGAATTAAATTGATTCTTTCACAAGAATTCAAGATCACTAGTCCACCTATCCATATATATTTTTATTGTATTTTTTTTATACTCACTGCGCTTAGTAAATGAAGTTAAAAACCTAGAAAAATTTAGTTTCTTACCGAAGTAGGACGATTTCACGATTTTGTTTTCCGACGCGATTTTTGGTCTTGTTTCCTCTAAAAACTTACAAGACTCCTCACCTAAATTGTTGCAACTAGATTATTATGGTTTAAATCAGCTAAAACTTCCATAAATGAAGTTAAAAACCGAGAAAAATTTAGTTTCTTACCGAAGTAGGACGGTTTAATGATTTTGTTTTCCGACGCGATTTTTGGTCGTGTTTCCTCTAAAAACTTACAAGACTCCTCACCTAAAATGTTGCAACTAGATTATTATGGTTTAAATCAGCTAAAACTTCCATAAATGAAGTTAAAAACCGAGAAAAATTTAGTTTCTTACCGAAGTAGGACGGTTTCATGATTTTGTTTTCCGACGCGATTTTTGGTCGTGTTTCCTCTAAAAACTTACAAGACTCCTCACCTAAAATGTTGCAACTAGATTATTATGGTTTAAATCATCTAAAACTCATGGATCTATGGTAAAATTTTGAAACAAGAGAGGTCGTGGACTTACCTCGCGTTCTTGCCCATTTCTTGCCTGGAACGATCGACCAAACACTCAAGACCACTCCTCTTGATTTTTCTCTTTCTCTTTCTCTCTCTATTTTTTTTTCTTTCCTTTTCTTTTTCGGTTCTTCAAGGTCTATCCAGACCCCCTCAAGGGGTATGTGTGGGGGCAAAATTAACCTTTTGCCCCCAGTTGACTTTGACCCAAATTTCGATTACATTACCGTTTTTTTAAAAAATTTTCCTTATTTCCTTGATGCATCCCGAGCATTTCTTTCTTCTGCACCGATACGAAAATCACATTCTAAGTCCTCCAATAAAATCTAGAAACTCACAATGGTTAAGAAGGTGCTAGTCATAAGGATAGAGCGAACGGTACCTGTTGGGCTCGGGGGTGTTACAAATTCTCCCCTCCTTAAGAACTTTCGTCCCCGAAAGTTGGTTGTTCCTGAAAAAGTTCAGGGTAAAACTTCCTAACGTCATCCTCTCACACCCAAGTAGCCTCACTATCATGATGATTATCCCACATGACTTTGACAACGGAATCTCCTAGTTTTGCAATCGCTTGACTTCTCGTGATATAATTTTGATTGGGGCCTTCTCAAAAGATAGATTCTCACGAAGCGGAAGTATTTCGTGCTCAATGATATGTGTGGGGTCTGGTGTGTACTTTCTCAACATAGATACATGAAAAACATTATGCACAGCGGCAAGAGGGGGTGGTCACGCCAACCTGTACGATACAGCACCAATCCTCTCAAGGATTTCGAACGAACCTATAAACCTAAGGCTAAGCGTTACCCCTTTTCTCGAACCTTAACACCTCTCTCATGGGCGTTACCTACAAGAAAACATGTTCGCCCACTGCAAACTCGAGATCCTTTCTTCGAGTGTCAACGTAACTCTTTTTCCGGCTCTGTGCAGTAAGTATCATGATCTGATTTTCTGGACTGTCGCGTTAGTAACCTGAACTAATTTCGGTCCCATAAGTTATTGGGTTTCATCCTCTTCCTAAAACACTGGTGTCCGACACCTCCTCCCATATAGGACCTCAATGGAGCCATATGAGTTTTTGCTTGATAACTGTTGCTATCAGCAACTTCCATGAGGGATCGGTGGTCATCCCATGAACCCCCGAAATCCATCACACAAGCCTTGTGCATGTCCTCTAATACTTGATTCAACCTTTCCATCTGTCTGATGATGGATGGCTATATTGAGACGAGGTTACCTTCAAAAAAAAAAAAAGCACGTCGAGTCTTAGCTAAATCAGATATGAGATTCATACTCACTTCCTCTCACTTCCACTAGGTATGTTTATGGGTTGCAGGATCCCTGCAGGGCGTTGTCTTGGGGCTTTCACCCACTGAGACGTTAGACAATGTCACACAAAATCTTTGATGTCTTTTTTTCATTCCTAGCCACCATTAACTTTTATACAGGTCCTGATGCATTTTTGTACTACTAGGGTGAAATGTGTAGGACGTGTCGTGTGCTTCAGGCATAATCTCCTTAAGGATATCCTTATCCCTAGGTACACACAAGTATCCCTGCCATAAAAGCCTGCATTCAGATGAAATTAAGAACTCCTGAGATATCTTAGCCTATTGGGTGTCAAAAACTTTGTGGAGCTGAGCATCTATAGACTTTGCATCAATGATGCATTTACGAAGTGTTGCCTGTACTGTCAGCTAAGCGAGATGTGCAGTGATGTTCTTCACTACTAAATCAATCTCAGCTCTTTGGATCTCCTCTGGAAGCTTGCTCTGTTGAGTGACAAATGCAGAGGTGTCGACTATCTTCCTACTCAAGGTATGAGCTACCACATTAGCCTTGCTAGGATGATATAGGATCTCAACATTGTAGTCTTTCACTAGCTCGAGCCACCTCCTTTGTCTCATATTCAACTCCTTTTGGGTGAAAAAAAAATATTTAAGGTTCTTGTGGTCAGTGTACACTTAGTCTCACCATACCGATAATGCTGCCATGACTTCTGTGCGAACACCATGACCGCTAGCTCCAAGTCATCGGTAGGATAATTCCACTCATATTCCTTTAACTGTCTAGAGAAATGAACGTAATTAATTTCTCATTCTGCATAAGCACTCAACTCAAGCACTTAGCTGAGGCGTCACTATACGCTACAAAGAATGGTGCAGTCACCAACTTCTTTTTAAACTCTGGGAAGCTCTCTTCACAATCTCAAGTCTACACAACGTTTTTCTTTTCCTTTTTTTTTTTTTTTGGTCAACTGAGTTATCGCAACCGACATTTTCAAGTAGTCTTGGACAAATCTCATGTAGTAGCCAATCAAGCTCAAAAAGCCTGTTACCTCTAGTTGTCGGCCTTGGCACCCACATGACAGCTTCAACCTTAGTTGGATCCACGATAATTTCCCCTCTTGAGACAACATGTCATAAAAATGCTACTTTTCAAAGCCAAAATTCACACTTAGAAACGTTGTCACTTAGAAACGTTGACTTATTCTCAAAACAGTCAAAACTATTTGCACGCGATCTTCATGCTCTACTTTGGTCTTAGCAAGGTCCACAGTTATTCCCTGCCTGGATACCACGTGTTCAAGGAAGATCACACTCTAAGTCCTCTAATAAAATATAGAAACTCACAATTGTCAAGAAGGTGCTAGTCCCAAGGATATAGCAAACTGTACCTGTTGGGCCCGGGGTGTTGCAAATTCTCCTCTACTTAGGAACTTTCGTCCCCGAAAGTTAGTTGTTCCTTAAAAAGTTCAGGGTAAGACTTCCTAACGTCATCCTCCTGCTCCCATGTAGCCTTGTTATCAAGATGATTACCCCACAAGACTTTAACAAGGAGAATCTCCTTGTTTCGCAATAGCTTGACATCTCGACATATAATTTTGATTGGGGCCTCCTCGTAAGATAGATCCTCACGAAGCGGAAGTGCTTGATGCTCATTAATGTGCGTGGGGTCTGGCGTGTACTTTCTCAACATAGATACATGAAAAATGTTATGCACAGCGACAAGAGTGGGTGGTCACGCCAACCTGTACGCTACAACCCCAATCCTCTCAAGGATTTTGAAGGGACCTATGAACTTAAGGCTAAGCTTACCCCTTTTCCCAAACCTTAACACCTCTTTCATGGTCGTTACCTATAGGAAAACATGTTTGCTCACTACAAACTCGAGATCCTTTCTTCAAGTGTCAGTGTAACTCTTTTGCTGGCTCTGTGCAGTAAGTAACCATGATCCGATTTTCTGGACTGTCGCGTTGGTAACCTGAACTAATTTCGGTCCCATAAGTTGTTAGACTTCATCCTCTTCCTAAAACACTTGTGTCCAACACCTCTTCCCATATAGAACCTGAACGGAGTCATATGAGTTTTTGCTTGATAACTGTTGCAATAAGCAACTTCCATGAGCGATAGGTGGTCATCCCATCAATCAACGAAATCCATTACACACGCCTTAAGCATGTCCTCTAATACTTGATTCAATCTTTCCATCTATCTGATGATGGATAGTTGTATTGAGACGAGGTTGGGTACTCGAGGCTTTCTGCAAAACCTTAAAAAAAAAAAAAATGAAAGGTAAACCTAGCATCCTGAACAAACACAATGGGAGTAGGTTCCCCATACAACCGAACTATTTCTCAAACATACAACTAAGCCAATTGATCCACTCGAAAAGTGCTCTTAACCGGGATGAAGTGAGCTATTTTTTTGTGTCTTTCGACAATGACTCAGATCACATGAAAACCACATTGAGTCTAAGGTAGATCGGATATGAAATTCATATTCACTTCCTTCCACTTCCACTGGGTATGTTTAAGGGTTGCAGCATCCCTGCAGGGCGTTGTCTTGGGACTTTCACCCACTAAGACGTTAGACATTCACTAAGCCAATTGATCCACTCGAAAAGTGCTCTTAATCGGGATGAAGTGAGCTATTTTTTGTGTCTTTCAACAATGTCTCAGATCACATCAAAACCACGTCGAGTCTAAGGTAGATCGAATATGAAATTCATATTGACTTCCTCTCATTTCCACTAGGTATGTTTAAGGGTTGCAGCATCCCTACAGGGCGTTGTCTTGGGGCTTGGGGACAATGTCACACAAAGTCTGTGACGTCTTTTTTTCATTCCTAGCCACCATTAACTGTTCTTCAGGTCCTGATACATTTTTATACTACCAGGTTGAAATGTGTAGGACGTGCCATGTGCTTCAGGCATAACCTCCTTAAGGATTTCCTTATTCCTAGGTACATACAAGTATCACTGCCACCAAAGCCCGCATTCAGATGAAATTAAGAACCCTTGAGCTATCTTAACCTCCTGGGTGTCATATACTTTGTGGATGGGCATCTATAGCCTTTGTATCAATGATGCATTTATGAAGTGTGGACGGTACTGTCAACTGAGCTAGTTGTGCAGTGATGTTCTTAACTATTAAATCAATCTCAGCTCTTAGGATCTCCTCTTGAAGCTTGCCCTGTTGAGTGAACAATGCAGAGGTGTGGGCTGTCTTTCTACTCAAGGTATCAACTACCACATTAGCCTTGCCAGGATGATATAGGATCTCAACATCGTAGTCTTTCACTAGCTCAAGCCACCTCCTTTGTCTCATATTCAACTCCTTCTGAGTGAAAAGAAAATATTTAAGGTTCTTGTGGTCAGTGTACACTTAGTCTCACCATACCGATAATGCCGCCATGACTTCTCTACGAACACCATGACACCTAGCTCCAAGACATCAGTAGGATAATTCCACTCAGATTCCTTTACCTGTCTAGAGAAACGAACGCAATTAATTACTCATTCTACATAAGCACACAACTCAAGCCCTTAGCTGAGGCGTCACTATACACTACGAAGATTGGTGCAGTCACCTTCTTTTTCAACTCTTGGAAGTCCACACAAAATTTTGTTGTTGTTGTTGTTGTTGTTGTTGTCAAATGAATCTTTGCGACTGACATTTTCAAAAAGTCTTGGACAAATCTCATGTAGTAGCCAATCAAGCCAATTACCTCTATCACAGTTGTCGGCCTTGGCCACCACATGACAGCTTCAACCTTAGCTGGATCCACAAAAATTTCCCCTCTTGAGACCGCATGTCATAAAAATGCTACTTCTCATAGCCAAAATTCACACTTAGAAAAGTTGATATACACTAGAGGCATTCTCAAAAAAGTCAAAACCATTTGCAAGCGATCTTCATGCTTTGCTTTGGTCTTAGCAGGGTCCACAGCAATTCCCTGCCTGGATACCACGTGTCCAAGAAAGGCCACCTCTTGCCGTCATAATTCGTACTTAGTGAATCTAGCATATAATAGGTAAGTTCTAAGTAGAATTAAAACTTTCCTCAAGTGTTCCTCGTGCCCCACTTCAGACTTAGAACACTCCAGGATGTTGTTAATGAACATAATCCAGAATTCCTCATTTGTTTATCAACTTCATGAATATTACGAGAGCATTAATTAAACCCAAAGACATGACTATGAACTCATAATGTTCATTGTGGCTTCTAAAGGTTTCTTTACGTATGTATTCTTCTCTAATTCACGTCTGGTGACATCCTTACCTTATCAAGACGATCTTTACTACTCCAAAATAGCCTCGTAGTTTCATCTCATTTGCCCAACTTTCTTCTTAGCGAGACGTCCTATTACGTAACTCGCTTGAGTATTAATACTCATCTAGGCCAAGTACGGATTCTTTTGGAAGTAAAGATCCTTACATAAGTTCTCTACGTTCACCTAGGTTAACCCCCTATCGTATCTTTTATAATTGAGCTAGACACATTTTCTCTCATAGTGATATCTCATCACTGGCTCTTTTTCGAGCACGTGAACCTTTCAAGTTCTTGTACTAGATCTTAGGAAACTCTCTGAAATCTCTTGTATGGTAGCTAGCCTCCCTCGAACTTCGAGGGTGCTACGTCTAGTGTCTTCTCTAAGACATATCATGTCTCTGCTAGTCTTACTTGTTTACAAGTCACCCTGTCACTATCCTTCAGGTAATTTCCAAAATCACATTATTTGGAAGTTCCACCTCTACTTGACAATGCTTCACAAGTCCGGCATTACACTCATGGGTGAAATTGGAGTTCTACTCTTTGTAATCTAGATAACCTAACATAAATGTTGGTTCTCACTATCGCCCATCTGGACTTTCTTCCTTCAGACAACGAAGGCCTAGCCATAGCTCTTTATTTTTTTTTTCTTGCTATTCTCAACCCTAGGGTTCACTAGACTATCTCGACAGTTTAATATCCTACACCTTGTGAGAATGCATGCCCTGACCAAAGGATAGGTTACAACACAGTTTCATGGTCCTGATAACCACGTACTGCTTTAGAACTTGGTCCACTCCACCAAGGTCCAAAGCGACTTGTCATCCCATTAGGTGATCTTTAGTAGGAATATCCTAAACCTCGTGACTCATTAGTTTCATAAAAGCGTACATCTCACTTATTGAAGTCCATAAACCTGAATTTATCTTATGAAGACTCCAACAAACCTTGACCATGACCTCCATAGCTTCACTCTCTCTGTTGGTGAATTTTATTTCTTGACTACCAACTTAACCAAACTCACTCGTGAAAATGGTTTGCTTGAGAGGTGCTTAATTTCTACCGTGGCCGCCCTTACTTGTAAGAATGAATATCGTTTGGGTCTACTATGTGGTTTGCACCAAGACAACTCTATACTGTCTAGGCCTACTACGTGGTCTCCACGGAGGCATGGTCATAGGTATATCATCTCGTACTGGACCTTAAAAAGTCTCATATACATTTCTATAGGTTGGACGTTACGTACTCTGTGGAGTCACCTTTTTGTCTTCCTAAGGCCAGTAAACTAAAACATGACCCCTCTTGACCTCCTCACAATAGCTCGAATCTAGCATTAACATATAGAAGGAATATTCCCTTTTAACACCCTAAGGCGTTAACCCAAAACATAAATCAAGTTCTTAGTGGCGTTACATCATATTATAACCTATTAAACAAGGTTAGACTACATACCTGGTCGCGGCGAGGCATGTCGTCGAGCTGAGTCACAGAGGTGTACGACTCTCTATTCTAGGAAAAAAAAAAGTCTATAGAATAAAAACCACGACTGCCTTGATACCAATCGTAACAGCTCAGATCCACCGCTAGCAGATATTGTCTTCTTTGGGATTTCTCTTTCGAGCTTCCCCTCAAGGCATTAAAACGCGTTTGCTATGGGAAGGTTTCCACCCCTTATAAATGGTGGTTTGTTCTCCTCCCTAACAAATGTGGAACATCAAAAAAAAAAAAAAAAAAAACTCCAAGATCGTACATAGAATAGGAGAAAATTAATTATTTTTAAGTACGAGTTTCTAGTTGTTGGATGGGTTTACCAACAACCACCTTTGGATGATAAGTAGGCTAGCACTCATTGTGCCAACTTGATAGAGAGAAATCGTTAAGGTTGCACGTTAACTTCATATATCGATTACCGCTGCGTAGGTTAAGCTAGCTATCTAAGATAAACACAACAAGAATAATACCCCTCGAGCCCAGTGTTAAGTTTATGGTCTTTTTCTAGATCAAGGCTAAGATAAGAGCCTACAAATAGGTTGGTTTCATAGTATATTTGTATATTCACCCCTTTTCCTTTTTTACGTTGAGGTCTCACAAGTTGTTGGTTGAGATGGAGGAGCATCTAAGAGATGTACAGTCACGGTCTTTTTTGATGTCATGATCCGATTTTCGAGGCTTCGAATGTTGGACCCAACACAAAAGACGAAGACAAAAGGAAAGAAAATAAAAAAAAGTAAATAAAATAAAAGATAAATTTTGATAAAACTTTAATTGAAATAAATACAAGCTAACAGTAAAATTAAATAAAAAGTTATATCCAAAAAGAAGCTACAATATATCAAGTGAAACTTTTAATAAGATATATGAAAGTTGTAGGATTTTTTTTTGTTTCTTGTTAAAATTATAGTACCTAGGTGTGTTGAGTAACTATTTTCAATTTTATTATTCTCTTGTTAAGAAACATTAGCCCACTATCCATAAAAAAAAAAAATCATTGTTTTTTTAACTTTAATTCACTTTATTCAATAACAATCTTTACAGAATAAACATCAATAATAACTTTATTGAAAATAGAATATGTTTTTATTTACAAACTATTAGTTTTAAGACATAAAACCCAACAACATGAGGTCCCTAACATTTTTCCTTTCAATATGCTCTATAACAACCTCTCTAGCATTTTTCTTTATATCATATCATTCTATCATAACTTTTCATGTGTATATCGGGTTTGTTCATTATTTCAATTCATCACGTTGCTCGTCAATCATATCATATCATATATTTAATGATGTCAAACATATGTCATATCATAAATATCATACAACATTGTATAGAATCATCCAATCACAGAAGAACATCATCATACATCGTACATCATCATCATACAATATAGTCACACATCATAAATATAAAGAATAAATGACACATGCAGGGGCCACTAGGCACGTGTCGTCGTCATACATTAAACAAGTCATTAAACCTATCCGATAGTAAGACCACTTACTTGGTTGGCCTTAACGCCGACGTTCTCCATAAATTCGAGTACGTTTGCTTTTCATCCCTCGAAATTTCTTTTGGCATTATTAGTTGTCGTTTCCTATTAGAATGTCCATCTTGTTTCGTTAGAAACTACAATTTCTTACCTTTGTTTAACATAAATCGAGAAAGTGAACCTTATACTGAATTTAATTTCCATAAACAAGGTCCATTTCAGCTTTAGGAAAGTTAGAACGGTAAAAATTGGGCAAAATACCCTTTAACAACCCGAAAAGCTAGATTCTGAGCCGCAAAGCCGAGCCTAGCCATCTGAACTGCATAAGCCGAAGAAGTTTCTGGCTGCAGGAGCGACATGTGGCGCCATAAGGTGTGAACGCATGTTTTCTGGCGATCGTGTTTTTTTTTTTTTGGCCTTTAAAGATTCTATTTTTCTTTCATTCTCGAGAATTGTGTATAACTTTCAAATTTATTTCATTTTTGTGCTTGAAAGTTTTCTAAAAAATCTAGACTTTGATATTAAGGCTGACGTAATATTTTATTCTTCAATAACAACTTTAATATTTTATTGAGATGTACTCATTTATATATTAAATATTTTCATATATTTTAGAACTTAAATGATTAACCGACATTTTGTAACAATAGTACTAGGCAAGCACACAACTTAAGTAGAAAAGAAAAGATTTGATGTGAAGTAAGGCAAAGGCGATGGATTTGTCTAAGGACTCCATGGATGAATGAGCTCGAATACCTTTGTTTTGCTATTATATAAAGAAAAATCCTTCTCATCTGCACGCCAAATGCAGTGGGAATAGTTGCATCGTTCTTCAAGCCAAATTCCCTTCTCTGGCCAAAAAACCTCGAACGAAAACTTCCAATAATTGCTGTTAAAGTTGCACCAAAACAATGTTGTCTGCAAAACATTCTCTTTCAATTCCTCATTGTATTCTTGTTTGAATTGACGAATATGCTCCCCTATATCTGAAAGTTATGTCAGATGGGCACAAATTCAATTGAAAAAATGAAAAAAAAAAAAATTAGAACTATAAGAGCCTATATAATTACATAGTCATACATTATGCGTAATTCAACTAGTTGAGACCATATCAGAATCCATGACGAGGTTAAGTATCATTCAACCTCTCCACGCCATATATTTATTAACAAAAAAATAAAAAATAAATAACCCCAACCTAAAAGAATTTGTAATTAAATCCTTGAAATTGAGATAAAAAATAAACATCTATCTAGATTTTTTTTTTTATGTGGGATATTATACTTTTAAAATTTGTGGAGTTTTGAAATTCCACCACCATGGTTAAATAATTTTTTTTTAAAAAAACTCTCAAATCTATAAATTTAGATATACATAAAACAATATAGTCTCGTTAAATATTTATCGTAGTGCAACACCCTTAGTTACCAAAATCGTTGTTTTTCGATTTGCAATGGGCCAGTAAAGGTACGTCTTGATAATTAAGAATCGTCACTTTCCATTGAGAATGTGGATATTGCATTGCAAAACAAGTGAAAACGTTAGAAGTTGATGCAAAAGTAAACAACAAAATCATATTGAAATTATTCATAGTTTTCATTTTTTATCAACTTAGAATTTGTCTTTGTTTCATTTGGATTCTTTTGAACCCCATATATATATATATTTTAACAACTTTTAAAGATAGATTTTTATGTAAAAAGCTATTAAAAGAAAAATTAAAAAAAAAAAAAAATGAAAGAATATTTAAGAGGATTTGTTTGATAGGTTAAACTTTATTTAGCAAGGAATTACCCACATCCCCAAACTTAAGTTACCCTTTTTTCTCTCTCCCAACTCCATTGGGATATCTCCTTCTCATGTTTCTTCATTTTAGTGCTTCAAATTTTTGAATAAAATTGAGACGTGTATATTCATTTTGAACTCTAGTATTTTATTTTTCGATAACAATTTGGATATTTCATTACCATACATGCACTATTTAGTTAAAAGTCTCGGTATAATTGAGAACTCAAACGTTTAACAGACTTGCTTTTATTAGATAAGTATTGTAGTAAGTACACAACTTCTAAAGAAACGAAAAGATATCATGTGGAGTGGAGGAAAGGTTATGGTTTGGTCTAAGAACTCCATGAATGAATGAGATCAAATAACTTTGTTTTACTATTATAAAAAGCAAAACCCTTCTCATCAACATCCCAAATGCAGAGCCAACAGTTGTATTGTTCTTGAAGCCAAACTTCATTATCCGGCGAAAACATCTCGAACAAAGATGTGCAAGATTGCTACTAAACTTGCACCAAAACATTGTAGTCTACAAAAAAAACTCAACCTGGAATTTAAACTGTATTTGTAAACTTAAAAAAAAAATAAAAAAATAAAGTTGCCTAAAAGGCTCGTGAAATCCTCTCGGAAAAAACCCAGACCTCTCCTCCTTGTTTCTTTGAGTAGTTCCAGAGAGAAATCTTTGGCCAATAGGTACTCCATATTCGAGATTTAACATTTTCCTCTCCTAATTCTTCTTCTTAAAACCCTAGTTCTTTCTCTTTTTCTCTTTTTTTTTTTTTCCTCTTTTCCTTACCTGTCTATCCAGGCTCACTCAAAGTAGTTTGTAGGGGAAAAATTACCTTTTTCCGGTTGAGTTTGACCCAAATTTTCTATTTAATTATTCTTTTCTATGTTCTTTGAGGTGTCCCAAGTATTTTTTTTTTCTTTTGCACCAGTTTGAAAATTACGCTCTAACACAAAAAAAAAAAAAAAAAAAACTCTAAGATCCTACATAGGATAGGAGAAAATTAATTATTTTTAAGTAGGAGTTTGTAGTTGTTGGATGAGTTTACCAACTACCACCTTTGGATGATGAGTATGCTAGCACTCACTGTGCCAACTTGATAGAGAGAAATCGTTAAGGTTGCACGTTAACTTCAGATATCGGTTACCACTGCATAGGTTAAGCTAGCTACCTAAGACTATACACAACAAGAATAATACCCCGGGAGCCCAGTGTTAAGTTTGTGGTCTTTTTCTAGATCAAGGCTAAGATAAGAGCCTACCAATAGGTTAGTTTCATAGTATATTTGTATATTCGCCCCTTTTCCTTTTTTATGTTTAGGTCTCACAAGCTGTTGGTTAAGGTGGAGGAGGGTCTGAGAGCTGTACAGTCACGGAGGACGACTCGTTCCAGAACATAAGTTCATTTTTGTATTTGAGTCTTTCGTTTTTTTTTTCTTCTGTAAACTATATCCCAAACCAATTTTTCCATATTTCCTTTTCGACGCCTCAAAAATCAAATCATGACATCAAGAAAGACCGTGAAGTTACAATATGTCATTTGAAACTTTTAATAAGATATATGAAAGTTGTCGGATTTTTTTTTGAACATCCTATCTTAAGTTTTTTGTTAAAATTATAGTACCTATATGTGTTGAGTACCTATTTTCAATTTTATTATTCTCTTGTTAAGAAACATTAGCCCACTGTCCATAAAAAAAAAAAAAAAAAATCATTGTTTTTTTAGCTTTAATTTATAAAAATATATTAAAATTTTGAAAATAGACATTTCTTCTAAAAATTCCATTGAGCACATGTCCTTTATATTCAAATTAAGAAAATAGTTCAGGTGAGTAATGACACTACTTTTAACTTGGGATTGATACATACTCATTGTGAAATTTTTTAAAACAAGCTTGTAAAAATAGCTTAGATTTTAAAATCTGTATAAGAATTCTAAAATTAGTGTGGGAGTGAAATCTCTCAAAATATTAGAATTAAAAAAAAAAAATGGATAGTCCACTTTGCATAATGCTAAGAGGTGAGAGGTTGGCCTCCACTACAAAAGAGAGGTCCCTCACTCCATTTTAGCATCCCACTTGTCAAGCTAGTCGGATATTATACTTTCTAACGGCTGAAGGCCAGCATTTAGCCTGATTTGGCTTTTGTCTGATACGTTTGGACCTTTTTCTCCTAGTTTCAATTTTTTAGAAGCGTTTAAAGTTATATAACTACCTTGTAGCTAATTTAAATTTTTAGAGTTAGGTGAAGTATCTATGCATCGTAAGACTTAGAAGTTTAAATTATTATGAGTAAATTTAAATTATTTTATACAAAATTAGGCTGGCTTAGTTTAAATTATTAGGAGTAAATTTAAATTACTTTATGCAAAATTAGGCTTAAAAAGTTTAAATTCTTAGGAGTAAGATTAAATTATTTTAGGCTTAACTAGTTGAGTCAATTTCCACAGTAGAATTCTAACCGGTGATTGTTGGACTCCTTAGGCATAATTGAATTTTAGAGAGAAATGCTAAGCCAGCATCAAGGAGTCGTAGTAGCTTCAACCTAAGCAAACCACGTAAGTGACCAATGCACGTGTAACTTAATTATGCATGAGATTCACATAGCTTATTATCATGGCATAATGTATGATACAAGACAAACATCCATTTATGTATGAAATACGTCTGTGAATCATACTTAGTAATTCTCAAAGATTTTGTAGTACATAGCATAGCTTTTATGGCATGGTCTAAAAAGGCCTATAAATCATAGATTATCAATTTCATAACTATACAACATGTCTTGGTCTTATGATAACATATCATAATATGGCAAGACACAGCATAACATATTTTAACATAGCATAACATGGCATCACATAGTTTAACAATGTATAACATAGCATAACATGGCATAACATAACATAGTATCACATAACATGACATAGCATCATATATCATTCATATATATGACACGTGTCGGAGCCACGAGACACGTAATATCATACATAATAGAATTCATCCAACCAAGTCGATAATAAACCCACTTACTTGGTTGGCCTAAACTAGAGTCTCTAAATATTGCTAAAGCTAGTTCGACTTCGTCCTTCAAAGTTCATTTCAACTGAGGTGGACTCACTACATCGCATTAAGACATAGTAACGAACTAAACTTACCTAAATTATCAAATAAATTAAAGTTCTAGCTCAAAATAATTTAAATTGAGCAAGTAGGAGTCGTACTTACTTTCAATGCCTCCCATAAGGTAAAAAATATTTCCAGAAGCATGTCAGTCAAAATTGTGCACCCCGATCAATTTCACCCGATATTCAGGTATTTAGAGTTTTACACATCTACCCGATTTCAAGTTATCCCCTATCGCATTGTCTGACGTTTCTTCGACAACGGGTAGTGCGTCCTTCCATCTTCCACCTTCTTTTTCAATATCACTCTTGTTGTTATCGACAACATGGGTTCGTCCATAGTGCACCTCAAACACTCATTCTCTCCCTCTATTTTAAGAAGATCATGCACAAAATCACTAGAGGAAAGAAATGTTGAGAACCTCTAAATTAACTCATGCGCTTGATTGATGTTATCTTCCCATTGAGCATACGTGTTACTATAAGCAAGACTATCCTATGCATGTGTCATGGTCTCGAATTGCGATACCGTCGTCAGCCGTACAGGAATGTCTTGCCTTAACCTGAAAAATGTAGTAGCACATGGCTCGAGTATTTCTCGCTTGAGTATTTAAAGAAATACTCAGCAAGTGACCCCACTATTGAGGTTAAATGCAACAATCACATGCAAATGAGATGATGGGACCTATCTTTCAATCTATCTGTGCTGTTCTAACAAGTAATTTGGACGTGTACCATATACTCTACACACAGCCTATACATGCGAGTATGGGCTCACCAGTCAGTTTGTACACCGCTGGGCCACTTTCCTTGTTCGGAGAGCATACTGGAGCTCCTTAGGCTGGACACCCGTTAGAACTGTTAGATAAAACCTAAGATTTTTCTTATTTAGATTTACACGTTTTCATTAGTTGATTAAATACATTCGTTTGACCATTTGACAAACACGTCGAATGGATTACCAAAGTTTTAGGTGGCAATTTTGTAGGAGATGTCACCGATTTAGTTGGACACTCTCCAGCTATTTTTAGGATAACTTAGATATTTAAATAGGTAAATCTATTCGGAAGATACTAGATCCTCATTATTTTAAGCAAAAGTCTTCAGCAATTATCTCTCTATTATTTTTCGCATCTTTATTATTGTCTTTATCTTGTTTTAAATATTATTCCAAACACATAAGTCCATGGCAGTGTTTTAAAATGAATTTTATGTTATACGATGACATTTTAAATGTTTAATTTCACATAAGAGCATAAGTTATAATAACAGTAGCGACTTTAGGTTAGTGGAAATCTAGGATTGCTACAGCTTGTATTAGAGCTCTAGGTTATTGATTCTATAGACTAGCCAACGAGATAGGCCTCGTCACCATTAGGTATGTCCTGCATAATATAAGAAAAAAAATGATTTTTATTGTATCTACCTTGATTATTTATTGATGTTGAATGTAATATAGTATTGAATATGATGAACTGTGAGTATATTGCTGATTTTAGCCTGATGATTGACCTAATATCATATTCATGTGTTTGCCGAACTAGGGAGAACCCCCTATTAGAGGTAGAGGAAGAGGTGGGGGTAAAGGGAGCCAAACTCGGGAAAGTTTAGTCACCAAGACGGGTACAGCTGCACCGCCCCAAATTTTACTGCCCCAAGCTGTGCTACCTTCAGCAACACTGGTAGCTGGTATGTATCCTACTACAAACCTGATTTAGGAAATCATTCAAAGCCATGATGCATGCTATGTTGATCACCCAACAAGAAAATAGCTTGCAGTACACTAGAGACGTGAGATAATTAAAAGACATCAAGGGGTATGACCCGTGCTGATATGGAATGGAAATTACTACAAGGGGAGTAAAATTCGGATTACCTTGTTGATCGAATATCTCAAGGCAAGAACATTGTTTAAGATTCGAATCACTCCACAAGAAAGATCGATCATGTCTAGCTTGAATGATTCTTGTTGATCAAATATCTCAACGCAAGAACACTTGTTTGAGATTCGAATCACTCCACAAGCAAGATTGATCAAGTCAAGCTTGAATGATTCTACATGCAACCTAAACTACATAGAATTGCAAAGAAACTTAGTCATTAGCTAAAGAAAGCACAAATGCTTTTTTTACTATATTTTCAAGTTTTTCTATAAATACAACATACATAGTTTTATATAGCCTCAAAATGAAACTACTAAAGGCATTCCAAGATTTGTAACATTCATACTTAATGGCCATAATTAACCATTATGTAATTGTAACCTAAAGTAAATTAAAAGTTTTAAAATACATTAATGAAATACAATAACTCTAAATTACTCTAAATTGTAATCCACCCAAAATTTATAACATGAAACTTCATTCTTCTTCAATGTGGCATGAATTGAAATATCTTTTGATAATTTCAACAATATTTTCTTCTCATCTTCATTGAAGCATATTGTATGATTGACGTCTCTTGGTTCATATCACATGCACAATTAGTGGAACTGCAGGATATCCCACTGAAGTTCAAATGTCTCTATCATCTATAGAGACGATACTTTTACTATTTGAATTCCTTGATTATTAGAAAGTGCCATGTGCGTCTTTCATGCTGAAGAAGAACGTAGAGTTGAGGTGGATAGACACTAGAGAAATTCTCACCCCCAAGGGAAGCGTTATAGCATGGACACGATTCAAGGAGAATTTTAGGAAAAAGTTCTCTCCCAAGGGAGCTCGACTTAAGAAACAACAAGAGTTCACCCACTTAACACAAGGTGAAGTTTCAATGTACACCCAGGAATTTACGAAACTGAAGAGATTTGTGCCTTCCCTAGTAGACATTGACCAAATATGGCAGAGAAATTTGTCATGGGTCTAGACTCGGAGATCCGCTGCATGGTGTTAACTATAGACCCGAAGACTTATGAAGAGCCGTTGAGAATAGTGAAGACTGTAAAGAAGCCTAGATATGAGGTGCGTCGAGAGCCAACAATTATAGTTTGGCGCAAGTGGCCATATGATTTGAGGCACTCAGCTCGACCACCAGTGCGTAGACCTCGCTATGCAAACTGACCTCCCAATGCTGACAGGTACCCTCCTCAACGTATTTATAGACACCATAGAAACCAAGATGGGCTAGAGGAAGAGGAGAGATAGGATAGAACATATGTGGGAAGCTACATAGGGGAAGATGTATGCCCAGAACAAGGGCTTGGTTTCGGTGTGGTCAAGAAGGTCACATTGCCATCAATTGTACGACAACAAATATTGAAAATCTACCACCAAGAGCATTGGAAGAGACTGACAAACAAGTGAATTCTTGTCCTCAAACTAGGTCATATGTGTCTACCAAAAGAGATGAAGTCCGACACAATTGTGACAGTCACATTACCTGTCCTAGGACATTATGCTTTCACTATATTTGATTAAGATTCTATGCATTCTTTCATATTTGTTCCATTTGTTATACAAGCAAGGTTTGAACTAGAACTCTGATTGCATATATTGTCTGTAAGCACCCGAACGGGGGTAGACTTAGTATCTAAGGATAGTGTAAAAGATTACCAAGTAACTATAGTTGAACGAACCTTAACCATATATCTGATTGTTGTTAGCATGACGGACTTCAATGTAATACTAGGGATGGATTGGTTAGCTGAAATCCATGCTAGTATAGATTGTCATAAAAAAATAAGTAATATTTTCACCGTTGTCTGAACCAAGTTTTATGTTCTAGGGTACGTGCACTAAGACTACCAGAAGGTAGTCTCGATGATTAAAGTCAAGAGATTAGTCCAACAAGGTGGTTGAACTATATTAGCATGTGTCGTAGATATAAGAGGAAAGGAGAACACCTTAGACACGGTACTAGTAGTAAAAGAGTTTTCAAGTTATTTTTTAGAAGACCTACCATGAATACCCCCTTCTCGAGCTATAGATTTTTCTATAGATGTCGAATTGGGAACTGGGCCTATTTACAAAGCTTCTTACCTCATGGATCTAGCAGAGTTGAAAGAGCTCAAGGCCCAACTACAAGAACTACTAGACAAGAGCTTCATTTGTCCTAGCGTATCGCCTTGGGGTGTGCCGGTGTTGTTTGTCAAGAAGATTGATGGCTTCATGCACTATGCATCAATTACATAGAACTGAATAAGAGGACAATAAAGAATAAGTATCAACTTCCTCATATTGAAGATCTATTTGACCAACTCAGGGAAGAAACAATATTTTCTAAGATAGACCTTCAGTCAGGATACCATCAAATTACGATTAAAGAGAGGGATGTACCAAAGATAGAATTTACGACAAAATAAGGTCACTATGAGTTTGTAGTGATGTCGTTTGACTTCACAAACACCCTAACTATGCTCATGGAGTTAATGAACCAAACGTTTATTATCGTGTTCAAAGACGACATCCTAGTATACTAAAAAATACACCAAGAATACCTCCGGAAAAGAATAAGAGGATGATAAAGAATAACACACCAAGATCGATTACATAGAACTAAATAAGAGGATGATAAAGAATAAGTATCAACTTCCTCATATTGAAGATCTATTTGACCAACTCAGGGAAGAAACAATATTTTCTAAGATAGACCTTCCGTCACGATACCATCAAATTATGATTAAAGAGAGGGATGTACCAAAGATAAAATTTAGGACAGAGTAAGGTCACTATGAGTTTGTAGTGATGTCGTTTGGCCTCACAAACACCCTAACTATGCTCATGCAGTTAATGAACCGAACGTTTATTATCGTGTTCAAAGACGACATCCTAGTATACTAAAAAACACACCAAGAACACTTTTGAAAAGTTCTAACCACCTTCAGAGAGAACAAGTTGTAAGCAAAGTTCTCCAAGTGAAAATTTTTGCTACGAAAAGTCTCATTCATTGGACATGTGTTGTCAAAGGACGGAATGATCATAGATCCTACCAAGATTGAAGTGGTTACTAAGTGGGAATGCCCAACTACGGTTACAGAGATACGAAGTTTTCTTGGGTTAGTAGGGTACTATCGAAGAATTTTGCATGACTTTTCTAGAATAGCCTCACCACTTACACAATTGACAAGAAAGAACGTACAATTAATATAGAATTACATGTGTGAGGCAAACTTCCAAAACCTAAAATAATAGTTGGTAACAACCCTAGTTTGGTATCAGAGAGTTCAGAAGGGTACGTGATTTATAGTGATGCTTCCAAGAAGGTATTAGGATGTGTGTTGATGCAACATTACAAGGTTGTTACGTATGCATCCTGTCAAGGGTACGTGATTTATAGTGGCCACGATATTGTTTGCATAAAAAAATTGGCGACACTACTATGGAGAGAAGACTGAAATCTATACCAACGACAACAGTTTAAAGTATTTCTTCACCTAGAAATGGTCAGAACGTATGAAGAATTACGACATAGACATCCAGTACTACCCTTGAAAAGCAAACATGGTCGTTGAGGCACTAATTCAAAAAAGTATGTACTTGTCAACCCTGATTACTAGGGTAGCACGAGTACAAAGACATTTGGAGCGAACGAACGTAGTTGTAGTAGTTGAGGGAATCATATCACAGATGGCTCGAGTCATAGTAAAACCCACACACCGATAAGGATTATTAAATCCCAATGAGAGCACCCTAGCTTACAAAAGATTCTGAGTCAACTACTAAAGGGCTTAGTGGACTGATCGCTTATGGATGTATATAATAAAATGATGTAAAATTCACAAGAATAAATACAAGTAAACACTATCACAAGTAGCAAGTAATAAATAAATTATCAATTCCACATAGAACCTATCTTTTTGGTTAATTTTATCACTGAAAATTAAGTAAGTTTTTGGGTAACATTCAAATGGGTGTAGGTGATTTTGACTAATTAAACAAAATTAAAGCAGAGTGCTCACTACTGTCGAAAAACAGAAAATGATGAGAAAATCAACTATAATGAGGTGGGTTTGGGTAAGAGAGATTAAATAGATAAGTTGTTGAGTTTTGTAGTAGATTTTAGTTCCTTTTAATAGATTCCCAAGCCCACTTCCGAGGGTCCTGCATGATGATTATTTTCATAATCGTTTTTAATTTCTATTAACAAGGCTCTAGGAGAAGAATCATTCATAACCCTTATATTACCTTCAAGTCTCCTTGTAATGGAACTAGAGTATTAAAGAGGATTACATTACTCTCTCTTCTCCAGAATAAGAGAACAACTATGTATGTAAAGTAGCTAATTAAACACACATGTAAATCATTAACCACAACTCTTTAATAAACTAAAATCATTCCGTTAACATACTTAAACTATATAAAACTCTCTTGCCTCCCCTATAAAGTTTAGCTCTCCATGCAATTTGAATTAAACAGAGGAACCCACGTCTCAATCATGTAAAATTGATAGAATAAGAAAAGAGAATAATATAAAGTTATCCCGCTTTGTTGTTGTTTGTCAATGGAAGTTCCCTTCCCTTGAGCTCTCACGTCCACCTCTTTGCCCTAATTTATGCTTCTTGGTCTTCTTTTCCTTCTGCTATCAACAGCGGCTGGATTAGGGTTTTCTTCTTCTTCTCTAGTTTCATATCAGCAGATGTTTCTTCACTAAAATGTGGCTTTCTCCTTTTTAGGTATCATTTTCCTTCTATAATGTTGGTTTCTTCTCATTTAGGGCAGAGAAAGGATAAAATTGTCTACCTAGGATGTTTTTAATTTGGTAGTCAATGACCCACGTGAAGTGCTGATGTGGATTAAAATTTCTATGTCATTCTCAAAAAGTTTGCTTTCTGGATTGCTTGAGCGTTAGGCAGCAATGTATTTCCAGATTTGCTACAACATCATGGTTCAGCATAAATGTTCTGGAATTTTACCAAATAACTCAATGAAGTGTACAATTAAGCTTAGAATTATCCAAATTAATCTTCTTTTCATATTAAACCACAATTGACTATTTCATGTATACTAATTACAATAAATTGAGCAATTAATGAGAAAATGGTGAGTATGAGTGCAAAATTAACTAAAAAAAATTCGATATAACTCTACACCCCAAAACTTAGATGGCTCATTCTCAAGCAATCATTCTCTCAATTTTTTTTTCTCTCATTAACAAATTTTTTTCAACATATATTTATGTTTGTAGAGTATTCATCAAAGGCATGATTTAGATCACATTCCTTATATTCCTTCCTCAATTCAGTTTTTCCCACATTTCACCCTACAATTAGAACCAAATCTTACCAACACATTTCTCACTTCCACGGTATACCCCAAAACACTTCTAGAATGATTATCATTCCTTTTACCTTTGCTTGTGTGACTTGGTTTCATTAATTTATTTCATTAACTTTCTCTTATCATGACATTTGTTTTTCTCCCCAGAATCTTTCAAGTCATCCCCTTATTCTCTTGGTGCCTCCACTTGTGGTGCAAATCACCTAAATCTTCAATGGATGACTATATAGGTTAACACTCTTTCTCCCTTAGCTTGACTCTCTTGCTAGCATTTTGTAGTTTTTAGTGTGGCCACATTTGTGATGCAACTCACCTGAACAATAAGGATTGCTTTCTTTTTTTTTATTATTTGCATCCCCATTACCTTCAATTCAGACACCTCTATTGCTGATGCAGATTTCTTGACAATGAGCAATTGAGAGAATTTGTTTACTTTCCGATTTTTTAGCATTGGGAGTTCAAGCTTTAGGTTTAAGAGAAGTGGTCTTGCGAATTGACTTTTTCTCCCTCTCTCTCTTTTTTTTTTTTTTTTTTAATTTTCATTTTGCATGGGGTGATAGAATTGCTATACCCTCAAACTTATACTAGCCATTGTCCTCAATGAGATTGAGGTGCAGAAACTTTTGGTTATTGTTTTTGTTGGAAAAATGATCTAAGGATGGGTGAATTATGGGAATTCTTGCTTTTGAAGATGTATCATAATAGATTGGATCCTCACCTTAACTTTGATGAATACTCTTCAATTTGAGCTTTAATTTCCTTAATTTTTTTTTTCAAGTTGTATATTTTTTTTAAGGAAACACACCCTCACTGTTTTATTCATCACTGAAGCACTTTACATTAGATTCCTTGTTCTTGCACAAAACATCCCTACTGCATATTAAAAAATGCATGATATATTACCCTATCTAATATAGCTCATGTTTCTAGGGTACATGCATGGACATCATTCAAAATTATATGCAGTCAACAAAACAAAAATAGGCAACAACATATGGATGCATGCTTCTAAATATGACAATAAGATTGTAAATGGTGTGTTCAAAGAATTCCCTTATCTTTAGGCATCGTGAAGATTATTTGCAACTTCATTCTTTTAGAATTTTCTCCAGAAAACTTGGAAATATTGCGGCTGTAATCTGCTATCTGTCCAGTTGCTATTGTAAGTCTATCTGTTCACCTACAGTCGTTGTAGGTCTGTTGTAGCATGTGAATTCTCATGTATAACATCCCATTTCTTACCATTTCAAGCCTACCTGAGAATGTACAAGGATTATTGTCACAACCCGATTTTCAAGGCTGCGAAAATCAGACCGTGACCCAAAAGACGAAATCGAAAACAAACAAAAAGAAAAGAAAATGAGAGTAAAAGATAAAGATAAAAATATCATTGAATTAAAACAAAGGAGAGAGAAGTTTTGTTTCAAATTATTCCAAAATGAATTACAAATATAAAATGAAATACAAAAGACTCTAAAAGACCGACAAGAAACTGACACTCCAGAACGACCCTCTCTGTGACCGCACAGCTCTCGAACTCTCCTCCACCACAACCGGTACCTGAAAAAAAGAGTAAAAAGGACTTCTCTTGTAGGCTCTCATTGCATCCTATGCTTAACAGATTTCCACGGACTTCTCTTTGGCTCTAAGACATTTGGTTCTGGTCATAGCTCTTTAGGGCATGCTCCTTAGGACTTGTCCCTTGGGGCTTCTTTGGTTCTTCGTCCTTTCATTTAAACCCTAAGAGTTCCCTTATGCCAACCTGTGATTGACTGGTGCACTGAGAGTAGCTACCTCGACATGGCTATGAGACTACTTGGTATCTTACCTAGAAGGTGAGCTACAACCCCCTAGTCCCATTGTAATCCCCCTTTGTTTAGGGAGGGCTACCTCCCCCATTCCCATCCAGCTAAATGGTCCGTTACAACGTGGGTCTCCCGTTTTCCATGCTAAAACGACCTTAGAGCAATTGAGTCCTGATCAGGAACCCCCCGGTCTCCCACGAAGAAATAACACCAATCACACACAAGTAACCTAAGGGTACTCTAGAGGTAGTTCATATGCTGTGGTAGTTTCATAGACCCCTAGGGGACATGTTAGGTCTATACTTAGTGATTCGTCCCTCTAACCACAAATCCCTAGACTTTATCATAAATGTGGGTCATGAAAATTAACTGAGTGACACAAGTATCATTTAGCATCATCATACATAATTCATGCAAAGTAAACATACATGCTCAACGGGACGCAGAGTTCACAAGTTCCCATCTTCCTTTCAACGTGAATTAAACATATACATATAAAGCAGAAGCTTAAAACATAATTGCAACACTCAGATAATTCTCAAAATACTTCACATAAGACATCCACACTCTTAGCAAACAAGTTACCTACATTCAATCATGGAAAGCTACCACCTAAGTTAATTAAACTAGCATGCATGTATTGAGTTTTATGTCCTAAAACTAATAGTTTGTAAACAAAAACATATTATATTTTCAATAAAGTTATTATTGTTGATTATTCAGTAAAGATTGTTATTGAATAAAGTGAACTTTACGATCATTAATCTAAATCCAATAAACTAAGAACACTCTGACTATAATATGATTACTTGAACTATATGTAGAGACATAAGATTTGATCAAGTTCAAGTATATAGTCAAAATGATCTATAGTATAAGAATAAGGTTGAGTACCTTATTCTGGGGACACTATGGATGCGGCCCACTTTTGTATATGATATAAACAATGTGATCACTAAAATTGTACATGTGGAGACATGTGAGTGAGAGCGTCCTATGCAATGAGTATTGCATAAGATCGAACCATGAAGAAAATCACTCACTTTATAATGTCGTTTACTAATGAGACTTATTTTCTTTTCATTCGATGATCTAGGTAACTCGAACTTAATCCTGAGCTAATCATGAACTCTTGTTTATTCAAAATTATCCTTAGATTTGCATGGGTGAGAGTGGCTCGAGTTCACCGACTTAATAGACTTCCCATTTCAAGGGTAAGACTGGGTAAATGGCTGGGGACGTGGGGTGCAAGATGGAATTCACTCCTACCCTCTTTTAGGGATAGAAGAGAGGTAGTTCCCTCAAGTACTGACTCCAGGTCTTGAACAAGGGGCCCCACCCTCTCATTGGCTTGAGAGGGATTCGGTTTACTTGTTGAACCACAAACCAATTGTTCATTAGAGGATCAGTGAGATATAAGGAACAAGATGTAACTTCAGGGGTAAAACGATAAATTGACCCAGCTCTAGTTACGAACAACCTGTGAGGTATGAACTTACTAATCATGGTTATATCAAATGGATAGAAATATATCTATAGTGAGGGGAGTGCAACTACTAGGCTATAGTGGAATGTCCTAGTAGTTAACGAATGTTGGTTAACAAGGTTAATGAGTTTAACCGGTTAATCTTGGATCGTTGGAGCCCATGATCTATAGGTTCATTAGGTTCCTCTGCTAGCTCATATCGAACTAAACCATAGAACAGTGTGACAAGTGAGTTCAAAGTGTTCGAATTCAAATTAGGGAGAATGCGCTACATATATACGATATATTTAACCGCATTTTTGTTTTATTTACGAATTAAACAAAAAGAGAGAATCTGCGATATTTAAAGAAGATTTAAATATCTTAATCAAATATGTGTCGGAATTAATTGAGATTGACATTTGAATTAATATTAAATATTAATTAAATAGTTTAATTAATCATTTAATATTACTTTAATTTGAAATTAATAATTCAAATTGATTGTTGAATAAAAATGAAAGAAAATCAAAATGTTGACTTTATTTAATGGAAAAATCCATGTTAGTGGAATTTTGAGGTGTCAAAATTTGGTTTAACAAAACTTGCATGCTTGCCAAATAAACCCTACAAATTTAAGTGGAATTTTGAGTGTCAAAATTTGGTTAACTCATGCATGCATGCCACATAATCCCAAACATTTGAGTGGAATTTTGAGTGTCAAAATTTGGTGATCTCAAATTTGCATGAACATGCAAACATGACTCTATAAATAAAGTGATCATAATACATGAAAGGTCTTCTTCTTGGTGAAAAACCTTAAGAAAAATCTCTCACAAACACTCTCTTCATATATACAAAATCTCTCCCAAGTTTAGTTACTCACCGGATTCCACAATCCAGTTCTAAGGCCAGAGGATAGTGGAGAAGACACTATTGGTGGTTCAAAATCGGTTCGTGAGAAAAAAGGAATTTGAACTACAAAAGGTTAGTATTCAAAATCATTAAGTTTTAATACTTATGAACATGCTAGTTATTTACTATAATTGATGTTCTAAAAGTGCCTAAGATCCAAATTGCTTCTGCACGTGTTATATTAACACCATCAGCATGCATAACCAAGCGACTCCTACAAGTATTTCTTCCTAAAGTTCCATGTGGGGACTTACATGATTGACACGTATTCTTCGTTTAGCGTTTCTACACCAATAACGTGTCCACAAATACTGATTTTCTCCATTTAGGTCCTATTTCATATAACAATAGGGTTAGAGTCGGAATCGAGAGGAAAATTTGTCAAACAAAAGTCGAACAGGCTGAAAACAGCACCTTACGTGCATGAATGCGCTCACACACGCCTGGGAAGGTGTTACACGTGCACAGCCACGCGCAACGTGAGGGAGGGATGACGCGCGCTGAGGTATTGCCACGCGACACCCACTGAACGATCAGCCGAGGTCGAGGTTGTTGGTTCGAAATCAAAAGGACGCACTGAAATCCAAATTCTTTTATGCTGACGCGTGGCAACGAGAAGCCAGGTCGGTGGTCCGGGTTGTGCGCGGGTCATCGGGTCATGGACTCAGGTAGTAGGCCACCGACCTTCGATTCCTGCTCAATGCGAAGTATTTAGTTGAATTTTCTCTGCCGTTGAATGATTGACACATGTCCATTCTTGGACGGCAATGCGCGGGTCCTTCGCCGCCTGACACGTGTCTTGGCCGCCGTTTACCTTCTGCAATTTCCAGAATATGATTATTTTTCCATTATCTTTGCATTTCCATATTTCTTTCTACATAACTCGAACTAACACGGTTTCTTCATGAGATTTGTAGAGTGTATATCTCATCTTTAAGTAGAATTTGGTATTTTTCTTGCAATTTACTTCTTATCTCATAGATAATTATCTTAGTCTAAAGATAGCAAGAAACGTCAATACCTACCTACTTTGACGAACGCCGGAACTCCTACTTCTAATCCTAATCAACTATAACTTCCTTTACAGGATTTGAGCGTAATACTCCCTAGATTAACATACTCAAATTTTAGATTCTAACTCTTACTATATCTCACAGATTTGAAGGAAATCCGAGAATCTAGATTCAAGAACTTTACCTTTTGATTTTCCTCGTTTCTCGACAGTTTTGGATGATTTAAGAGTCAAGAATGTTCTTCTCTAAGTTATATGAAGATTTCATGAAGAAGGCTTGGCCGCAGCAGCAGTTACCTCACTTTCTCTCTCTAGAACTTTTTTCTCTCTCTAGAACTTTCTTTTTTTCTATAGAACTTTCTTTCTCTCCCTCTTTCCTTTTCTATTCTTTTCTTTTCCCCTCTTTTCCTCCTTTTTCTTTTAATCATATGTCACTCACCACAACTTCAGGTTCACATGTTACTAACCTCCATTTAAGGTGATTAATGAGGAGGGAGGGTATAATGACCAAATTACCCTCCGAGGTTGACTCTAACCATATTTCTAATTTTCTACAAGTTTTATATTTTTTCTAAGTTCCTCATTATTTCCAAGCATATTTCTCTACTGCCTCATCTCCAAATTTAGTCTCTAAGACCCTCAATAAAATTTTAGAAGCTAGACATAAAAGGAAAATTAGATTTAACACTTTCCATTCGTGCTCGGGCCTTACAATTATTTATGTCCATTTCTCTTTTTCATATGAATTTCTTTCCTTGGAGGGATTAGAAAATCTTTTAGGATTGTTCCTAAAAAAAATTATTTAATGGTGGTGCCTTGCATGAAGTTGGATGAGAAAGTGTAACATTTAAATAAAATAAAACCACATGCAGATGAAAATGAACAAGACAACTATGTGACAACGTGCACTCTAAGAGAATAATATTTGTCATCAATCACATCCTAGCATGCACTAAGTGTAATTAGCCTCCTTAATATGTTGAAATTAGCATTCCTAACCCCATCTAAATCCTCTTAATTCATCTACAAAATTGGCTAACTTCCTTAAGACATGCAGTTATTCATGACAAAAAGTGAAATAAAATCTAAAAAACTATCATTGTAAAGAAAGTGAAGATAACTATTTAAAACAACTATGTGAATGCATAAATAACAAGAGAACAAAAACTAACTTGATTTACTCGAAGCTTCATATATTTGTTTGCAAATTGTGACTAGCTCCCTCTTTCTCTTTTCATTAGCTCCCTCTTACTCTTTTCATTAGCTCCCTCTTACTCTTTTCATTTCTTTTAGTTATCCATTGTCAAAGAAATGATGATCCTTCAGAACTCTCCATCTTACATTGGGTGGGAACAATTTTGTGAAGTCTATCTCTCATATATCAATTAATTCTTCTTCTAATATGTAGTTCAAGGTGTGTCATCAATAAATAATTTCATTGATTAATTTATTCTTTCCTCTAATTCCAATGATTCAAAAATTCTTACACTTTTCTTCAATTCTGCTTGTTGTATAGTGTAATTATTCCAGTTGCTGTCTTCTTCTTGTTGCTGTTTCCAATTATTAGCTGAGTATTCCTCTACTATTGCTGGATATTTAAGTCTAAGAAACTAAATACCACTACCCTATGCATGTGTCATGGTCTCGAATTGTGATGTCATCGTCAGCCGTACAAGAATGTCTTGCCTTAACCTAAAAAAATGTATTAGCACATGACTTGAGTATTTAAAGAAATACTCAATAAGTGACCCCACTATTGGGGTTAAATGCAAGAACATGCGAATGCAATGATAGGACCTATCCTTTCAATCTATTTTCCTACGATACTGTCCTAACGGGTAACTTAGATGTGTACCGTATACTTTACACACAGCCCATTCGTGCGAGTATGGACTCACCAGTTAGTTCGCACACTGCTGGGCCACTTTCCTTGTCGGACGAGTATACTCTGGGAGCTCCTTAGGCCAGACACCCATTAGAACTAGTAACCGCCACGACATCATTATGTAAAACAAAATGATCGTACCCCTACCAGCAGCATTATGTAAAACGTAATGATCGTACCCCTGTCCATCATGATGAAATAGGGTATCCCCAATGCATGGGCACACATAATGCATGAAGTCCCAATATTTTTCTATTTTTGATGTTATTAAATATAACCCAGCCATCGTTTTACATTCATATCATATCTTTTCTCATTTTTCAGTTCTCATATCATGCATAATTCTAACGGGGTTATATTTCATTTCATTTATCGTGATATCATGTCATTTATAACATGTTGTATACATACAATTTAGAAAACATAACATAATGCTCCATGCTTTTAACATGTCATTTCATAATGTGCAATTCATACAACAATTACCTCAATGGTCACACAAAACAATCTAAACATAACATATCACATCACAATATATCGTGTCATAAACATGTCACATCATAAACACTACGTGGTCATATGGTTCCCTAACTTATTATAGCCTTAACGTTCTTATACCTATCACAGTCATATCGTTACATGAACGTACCTTAGTCATATCATCACAGGAACGTATCCTAACGCTATCGTTCTATCAATCTATCACAAACCTATCAATCTATCACAAACCTATCCCTTCCTACCCATAATCGAACCGTATTCTTTCATCAATCTCTCCTATCAATAGCACTCAGGAATGTAACCTAACCTTAACTTTTCATGAACGTATCTTACTCCTATCGTTACATTTCGTTTTGTGCATCTTTCTCGTATCCTTATCTCAAACATATTATTAAACACGTCGTACCGTAATTATTTCATACGATTCATATATTATAACGCATACATAACATATAAGAAGCATATCGATCCACAGACAATTCACACATATCAATATATGTGACACGTGCAGAACCATGGGGCATGTGTCAACATCAAATATAACCATGTCGATAGTAAGGCCACTTACCTGATTAGCTTAGGCTGGTGTCACTGATTTATCCTTAAGAAAGTTCGATTTTGTCCTTTGTATCCAAGTCAATCTATATGAACCATGACATTAATTTCAATTTCAATTCTCTAAATTTTAGAATGCTCCATGTTAACGACTTCTCACATGAACATTAGAGACTTTATGATTAGAGTTCGGATATATATATATATATATATATATATATATATATAATTCTATTTTCATTAAATATTTACCTCTTAATCCAACCACGGACAATTTTGCTAATTGATTCTTCCTTCCACAATTTTATCTTCTTTCTGTATTTTCTTATTTTCTTACTTACACTAATCTAAGTTTAATTAAGACAAGTATTCTTGGGCGTGTATTTCCCTATTTTATTTTAATTCTTGTTTATTATATTCAAGGACTGATTTATTTTTTTTAATATTGTTTGACTACTCATCTTACATGGTGATTTACTAACTCTTAACTAAAATCTTATTGATTTGGAGTGATTTGAATTCAAGAACAAAAAAATTTAAATAATTGTATAGGAAGAAAAAAAAAAATCTAAATGAGGGGGAAAAAGATCTAAATTTATTTTTTATAACAACTTCCTACATATAAAAGAAATCTTTTTGTAAGGTAGATCTAACTTAGACTAAATCGGTTTCCAAGTAGATCTAACCTAAATAAATCTGTTTCCAAGGTAGATCTGGTGTTGTAAATCCTATTTCTGTTTCCTCCCCTGACATTTTTTTTTGGTTTAAAATACTCATAGACATTTTTGTATCCTCACACCTGACATTTTTTGTTTCATGGGCAGGAATGGTGAGGTGGGGGAAATGGATGGCCATAGAGAAGTGGGGAAGAATTGTTTTTTTTTTTATTATTAATTTATTATTTTTTTTTTAAAATCTAATAATAATTTTTATTTGTTTATTTACTTTTTTATTTTTGGGCTATTACACCAAGATATGAGTACAAAACGAGATGACTATGATATGTTTATGAAATAATATGACAAGAATATTTTTATGAAATGATACGACTATGATACGTTTATGAAATGAGATGACCACGATATGTTTGTGAAATAATATGACTCGATTATGTTTATGAAACAATATGACTGACTATTATATGTTTACAAGATGATAAGTCCATGATATGTGTGTGCTACAACGTGACTATGAGATGATACGTAAATGTTATGACACGTGTTCTGATGATGTACTAAAGATATGATAAATTTTATGGTATAACACATTTGACGATGCAAAATCAAGAAATTAGTAATACTTCTTCTCTTTGGGCTACCTAACCCAATTCTAGTAGATTTTTGGAGTCAAACTCATGACATGAAACCGGTTAAAAATTTCACCCTAACTCAATGTAAATTGA
>NW_019272047.1:2656878-2692083 GCF_002738345.1 Cucurbita maxima | reverse complement strand
ATTCTATCTCTTATATATACATGAATATAGCCAAAATGAGTGGTACGTAGTTATATTTAAACACAATTAGTTAAAAGTGTTGGTAAATTTTGGTTATTACAACATATCTTCTATAACATGGTGGGACTGTCACCTAAACTTTCTTAATTTTCTCCCTACTTCACTGTTAGCTTTTGTAACTGATTTTTTATTTTATTAGTTCCTTTTAGATAAAGTTTAAAGTTTGACCCATCCTTATTTAGAATCAGGTTCACTTTTAAAATAAAAAAAAAAAAAAATTAAGAAAATAATGATAAAAGATGGTTAAATATTTTAAAATAAAGGTTATGGCCTTGAATATTGTGTCACTACTAAAATTATATTTTATTTAAATACATATATTCCCAAAATATTATTATAATTATTATATAGATTTATTGGTAAAAAATTTTAAAATATATTGATTAATGCTAAAATCAATAACATTCCAGTTCCCCTTGATGCATGGGTTGATAGAACTAAAATCCCATGAGTCTCTGAGCTTGGACTTAGGTGAATTGGCATGTGTACTTTCGACTCCAATTGGATTCATCTTTTATTACTTTACTAATTTTAATTTCGTTTATATATATATATTTTTTAAATTTCTCCTACCTCAATATTTTATACTATTTTTAAACCATTCATTCACTTTATTTTTAAATACATATATTATAAATTTTGGGTGAATTACCATTTAGAGTAATTTAGAGTTATTGTATTTCATTAATGTATTTTAAGACTTTTTATTTATTTAAGTTACCATTAAAAATAATTAATTATGGCCATTAAGTATGAATGTTACAACTCTTGTAATGTCTGTTTCATTTTGAGGCTATATAAAGTCATGTATGTTGTATTTGTAAGTAGATTTGAAAAATATAGTAAAAGAAGCATTTCTGCTCTTCTTTAGCCAATGACTAAGTTCCTTTGCAATTCTATGTAGTTTAGGTTGCATGTAGAATCATTCAAGCTCGACATGATCAATCTTTCTTGTGAAGTGATTCGAATCTCAAACAAGTGTTTGAGATATTTGATCAACAAGAATCATTCAAGCTAGACATGATCGATCTTGCTTGTGGAGTGATTCGAATCTTAAGCAATGTTCTTGCCTTGAGATATTCAATTAACAAGGTAATCCGAATCTTTCTCTCCTTGTAGTGATTTCCACTTATCATATAATGTTGAATATTCACAGAATATACATATATTTGAAAGTATATAATGTTCAGTGTTCATCATCCCTCTCTTCAAAAGGATTCGTCCTCGAATCAAGAAAATTATCACCTACACTAAAAGGACTCAAGTCATTAACATTGAAAATAGAACATACTAAAGATTCTTGTTATTAATTCTTTTAAGGACTTGATAAGGCATCCTCCTTTGATGTAACTTGGTCTTTTTTGAGATGAGAATCGTTATTTATGAAAATGTATCCAAATCCCGTCACCGGGTTGAAAAATAATTTTCTTCTATTCTTTGTTAATTTCGAAAGCAACCCTTCACCTCTTTGTGCAATACTTTGATCAAATTTGCCTTACTTGTGGCTGCTTCAGTCACAAAAAAAATATTAGAAGGAATAGGAAGAAAATCAAGAAGCGTAAGTGGAATAAATTCATAAACAACTTCAAAAGAGAACAATGAGTGGTACTGTGAATTGCTTTATTATATGCAAACTCTACCAACAACAAACTTTCGTCTCAAGATTTATTATTCTTATAAATAATACCCCATCAATCTATCAATCTGAGGATGACATGTAGTTGAAAACAACAACTTGGTACCCAACTTACCCTACAATACATTCCAAAAGTGACTTACCCTATCTCTAACAATTATTCTTGGGTTTTCATGTAATCTTACTACTTCCTTAAAGAATAAGCAAGCAACATGCTTTGCATCATCCTTAAACAATTATTCTTGACTACAAAACTTGTGAACATCGTGCTTCATCTCCGGTCAAAAGAAGTGTTCATGCAACATATTATAAGTTTTATTAATCCCAAAATGTCCCTTTAAGCCACCACCAAATTAGACTAGCTCCAAAGATAAACTAACAACCCTTGCTAAACCTATCAAGTGACTCTATTATTTCCTTGGTTGGATGAATTGTATTGCGTATTATAACGTATACGTGTGACCCTTGAGCATGTCATAATTATGATTGTTATGCTATCCAATGTTGTGTTATGCCATGTTTATAAGCTAGACTATAGTGTGACTATACTATGTTATAATAATATGTTATTATGATGATAATCGATGATGTGTTATGACGTGTATATGAGAGATTTGATAAGAATTATGTCTGCATAATTACGTTATAAATGGAATGGAGGTTTGACTTGTATTATAATTTTATGTCATTATTTTAAGGCATGGGAACCTCATGAATTTTTGTGTGTCATATGCATCATGATACTTTTCTATTATGATTAGTACAAATGTGTACTTTACGACTTAGGACAATTATGTTCGTCATGATGTTACGCAGGCCCTTTCCCTCCATGGTGTCTAAAAGCACATTAGCGAGTGCTAGTCCATTGAGACAAGCCTAGATAGTACATGAGCTCTTAGGTGGGTCCTTGTGCTCGTGGTTCGATCGTGTGTAGGAAAATACTATACATCCAACCTTGCCAGAATTGGAAAGCTACCTAAGACAATGTCATGTTGTTTTTTAAATAATAGAACCTATCATGTCACATGTGTTTGTATTTCTAGACACCAAATGTGCAGTCACTTACTAAGTATTTCTTAAACTACTTAAACCACGTAATACTCTTATTTTTTCAGATAAAGGTTAGGCACCAAGATACGGGTGGCAACGCCGTGACGAAAGTCATGGAATTAGAGGTAGGGTAGACATAATTTATGTCTATTTAGTAGTCCTTAGGTTAGTTCAGGTCAATGTTTTTATTTTTCATTACATGATTTATTTTTCGCATTATTGTTTTAGATATTTTATTAGGAATGTGGGAGCCCATGACACCTTTTATGAAATATTTTATATGAATATTTTGCGTACACATTAATCACGTCATGTATGTAGTAACAACTTTATTGTAGTATGTCATGTGAAGGCCACCCTTACCTTATGTTTAAAAGAAAACCCAAAATTAGAGGAAAAATGTGAATGCGGCTTGAGTTCCCTTAGTGCTTGTCATGATTGTGTCAAGCACTCCCACATCTCAATAAGTGGCATCATTCACCTAAAAAAAATAAAAGTAGAAAGAGGTGAATATGAAAATACTCACAAGAGAGATAGAGGTGAGATCTGAAACTCCAGCCAAGCCAAACCCCACAAAGATCGATGTCAAAACCATCGTGTTTTGCCACGAAAAGAACCGTGGAGGTCTGTACAAATATCAAGGATGAGTTTCGGCATCCCATATATGTCGTACACCGTCGTGAGAGGAAGAAAGAATTTCAAGCCTTTCGAACCTTCACAGATTTGAGAATTTCAAGCCTCTACGATTCAAACTGACACAAGAAAAGGCAAGAGGGAGGAGAGACGACGTGAAACCAAGGGAAAACGGACACCGAAACGGCGTTACAAAAGAGAGAGAAAGGAAACGGGTAGAGAAGACGATGTTCGTGGACTTCCGGTCGACTTGGATCCGTAACCCATCCAGACCAATCTCTCAGCTCAATCTAGAGTCTTGCAACCCGTGCCCAACCCACACACCAAAACTGTGACCCAATCCATTCTAGCTCAGAACCCTCGATAACCTTCTTCAACCCTCGCCAAGCACGCAAACTAAAACCGTTACTCGATCCAATCTTCAGTCGATCTACCTTCCACGGATCAGTCGATTTTCTGCAGTCACAGAAACCCAACCGACAACTCAGCCCGGTTTACCAGGCACAATTAGCCCACAATCGAACTTGCAACTGACCCATAATCCGTGTTAAGGATATTTAGTAATAAAAATTATAGTTTACCATATATATTATATTTAATATTTTATTATGAGGCAAATATCTAATATTTGCCTTATTATCATAGGTATCTTTCCATTTATTGTTATTTCCATTTATTACTATTTTCATATCCTTGTAATTTATTTGATTATAAATAAGATAACTTTCACACCATTTAAGAATGGTGGATTAATCAAACATTCACAATTCGCATGCGACCCACGCCTCGACCTTAAATAGCCTAAACATGCAGAATCTCCCTATTGCACCAAGTGTCACCATCCGATGCAAAAATCCCTTGCTCTCAAGCGCGACTTCTCATCTTGAGAATCCCTTTTTGGACCTAACTGCACTGTTTTGACCCTTCCAAACAAATTTTCGACCTCAATTAAGGTAAATAAGGTTGTTTTAATGCCGTATTTCAAAATTTCGGGTCAATAATTTTTTCTTTTTGGACCCATCTACACTGATTATTTTCTTTGTATTTGTATATTCCAAGTCATGCAAATAATGAAATATGATAAGGCCCAATAAAGTAGTAACGCATTAAATGTTCACGATTAAATGTATAGTAGCTACTTTAGTTAAGTAGAAAAATTTAGGGTGGTTACCTCCAATGACTCATCTTAAGATGGATTTACATCACAGTGATCATGTCTAGCTCAATTTTCCACACGACAGGTGCTAAAAATTTCTAAAATTCTTCTAGTTGGACGTAATTTCCCATTAAAATTAGGTCAATATCGAAATCGAGAAAAAACATAGACAAATAAAGATCAAACAGATGGAAAAAGAAATATCACTCACTGGTTATGAACCAGCATATACACAAAGGGGTCGACATGCACAACTACATATGCGCAGAGGCGATCTCATGCACAAAGGTGGTATGAATCTCAAGGTGAATAGGATGCGAAGTCAGACACCTTATCCATTAGGCCATGGGCTCTTCTCATAATATAAGCAATCGTATGCAAATTGAATTTTCAAGAGTTTATTATAAGATTTGTCCCAAACGTGGAGTCCATTGATTACAGGTGAGTCCTCCTGATATGAAGATCAAATAGGCCAAAGAATGATCAACCGTCAAAAGAACCATTCAGGTAAATTAAAATTCCATCAATTTTGTAACCAAAATGCACGTTCTCAGAAATTACATCATGAATCTTTCATAAAAAAGAGTTAAAATGGATTCGAAGTGGTCATATTTTTCTTAGAAAGACTTAAAAAAAAAAAAAAAAAGAGAAATTAAGAAAAAAAAAAAGCTAGAAAGTATTTCTCTCCACCAAAAGAGATCATTTGTAAAAGGCATATTAATATTTCAACCAACACTCCACTTAAAAGTTAAAACATTAAAATTTTGTTAAATACTTCATAAAATTTAGTAACTAGTTTTAATTTAGGCTAATTATAAATATGAACTTATTATACTTAATCAACTTCAACTGAAAAATTTAAGAATAAAAAATAGAATTTGATCCTAAGTTTTAATATTATAAATTTATTATGATTTTATATTTTTTAATAGAAATTATATTAGGAAATGTAAATAGAGGGGTTATTTTAGTGTTACTTAAACCTCGAGCAATTTGATCGGTAAGGGCCTTAACTCACATTTCTTTGTATTTTTCTTTCATCTACCCTTAATTCATACTTGGTTTAAGATGCATACAAAAATCTAAATTATTGCTACAAGTATTTCTTAAGAAAAGTCCAAGATGGCTACTTACCTTATCGTTGATGTTCAGGACCTTTGTTTTCGAGCTTTCGCGAATTACCTCAAATTTTCTTCCACATTTTCCTTATTGTGTACAGTTTCTAGAACCATAAATTTTTTCATAAGAATCGGTCTGGAAGGAAGAGCTAGGGATTGACTTACAATGTTTCTTCCCTCATTTCTAAAGGAAACTAAAGTTGGTGTTACAAAGAAGAGCTAGTGATTGATTTCATACCTTCTCGTGTATCGTATTCTAAGATATGCGCCTCCAAAGTTTGTCTCAAATCTGTTTTCTCGTGATTCATTATTGGGTAGCCGATTCTAGGAGTTTTCAAGGCCCGATTATTTCATAGAACCTCTTCTTTATCGTTTCCTCAAGCTAAAAGAATTTGTTTGGAGGAATGTCTTTTTGAATGATACCTTAATTTTGAAAAATAGTCCTCTGTCTACTACTCATCTAAAAACGTGAATTTTTCTTTTCTTAAATAGCTCATTCTACAACGTTTTGACTCTGGATTCCTACGTCAAAGTTACTCAACTTGATCCTCTTAATCTAAAGAAATTTTTAATTTGAAAGAAAAGGGATCGTAGAAAGGAATTCAACACTTACTCCCAAATTCTACAAGAAACGGATTTCCTTCAATTGGGCACATTTATGAGGTTATTTTTCTTTGCGATCTTCTATGAAAATACTTCTTGGAGGTGCGGAAACTTGTTAGAATTTGTCTTGGTCGACGAACTTGTGTGTAGGCTTTCAAGCTTACTTTGAAGTTCTTCAATGACGAATCGGATTGGGGGAATGGCTTTTAGGCATTTTTAATGCTCAATTACTTCATAAATCTTGTTTGTAACCTTGTTTAGAAGTTGTAGTAACAAGCTTAAAGGGGAATAAGGGAGAATTGCTCTCGAATTTGAAAGAAATCTGAGAGTAGGAGACCCAAAATCTAAACTCTTATTACTTGTGATTAAGAGATCGATTCAACTTCAGGCTTTATAGAGAAAACTTACACCGATGCTGAAACCTTCATCATTGTCGTGATTTAGAGATTAATTTTCTAGATAATCCATTAGAAACATCCTCTTTGATTAGCGAGCTATTGACTTCCAATTTTAATTCTGAGGTGATCTGTCAACATTCTAGACTTTGTCCAATTTTAGAGGGATCCAATGCTGGTGAGATTCAATAGATTGTGTGTAGGTCATTGTGGAAGTTATGATTGTGGAAAGAAGGGCATTTTCATAATTATCCCTATTTTAAGGGTTACTTTGGTAATGTGTTATTTTCTTAATATTTTATTATTATTTTTCTAAATAAATATAAATTTTTTGTATAAATTTTTTCATCCTCAGCTGGTCATTTTTCCTTTCTTGAGCATATTAAAATTCATTCTAGATAATGAACTAAACATTCGGAAAGTTCTTTATAAATTGGAAAGAAATGTCATTTTTTGTCTTTTTCGTTTGCCTCCTCTTTTCCAATCCTTTTTCTAATGTCTTAAATCCTTAAATTAATTCTTAGGGTACAGAAATCTCTTGCTCAAGACTGTTGTCCTTACATAAATGCAATAAATCATTCTCTTGGTTTCCTTGAGTTAGTTTTATCCTTACTTTGGGTTGTTGCACTTTGTTTTATGATACATAATACTTCTCTATGTTGTGCTACACACACCATGTTAACATGTTTAGGATTATGAAATACTGTTAAACAAAATATGTTATTCATGAAAGTTATTTATGAAAGAACAAAGTTATGATCTGCATCATACGTATATGCCATGATTTATGTCAAGTTTTTTTGTGGCGTGAGGGTACACTAGTTGAAGGCTAGGTCAAATGATATGTATACGAGCTCGCTTTGGAGTTCATGCAGACATGCAAGGGTTGTATGTAGAACAGTAATTTGCATCCAATTTAAGTCCGAACTTGAAAGTGAGACCAAGGCCATGATGATAAATAAAGGACTGGTCTCAATCATGATTACATAAAATTGCATTTTCCAATCCCAATAGTGAGTTTACTTACTAAATATATCATAAAATACTCAAATCATGTTCTACTCTTATTTTGCAGGGAAAGATAAGGTACCCTTGTACGGATGACGAAGTTGCTGTGGTTGAGATATGATTCAAAGTATTCAAAATGAAGATATGATTTAAAGCAGTTGAGATATGATTCAAATATTCAAAGTACCAAGATTTTAGAAGATTGTTAGTAGATTTGAATTTATCTAGATTTCCATAATTTACTATTTCTAGTACGCCGTATTAGCATATAAATACTGGAATTGTGTAACCCTTTAAGCATGGAGTCACAAAACGATAATAAAGCACCTTTGATCCATTTTATCTTTTCATATCTCTTTCACTGTCCCTTTTCCCAACAAATTTGGTATTAGAGCCAAGTTCGTTCAACACGAGGGTGAGTGATTATTTTCTTCATAAAACAAAAATGGTAGTAGTTGGTTTTTCTTCCTCCGCACCGTTTACTAATCTTTAATGGTGAGAAATATGAGTGGTGGATTAAGATGAAAACCTTGCTTAGATCGCAGGAACTATGGGACTTGGTGTAGCACGGGTTTGTTGATCTATTAGAACCCACAATAGAAGAAAAGGAGAGACTAAGAGAAACCAAGAAAAATGATGCCAAGACTATCTTTTCACGAATTGCAGTAGCAACCACATCAAAGCAAGCATGGTCAATTCTACATAAGAAGTTTCTAGGAGATTCAAAGGTCATAACAGTGAAATTGCAATCTCTAAGACGTGATTATAAAACTCTACTCATGACGAATGGCAAATCAATTGCTGATTTTTTGTCAAGAGCAATGGCAATAGTCAGTCAGATGCGTACCTATGGAGAAAAAATCTCAAACGAAACAATTGTTGCAAAGGTGTTGAGAAGCTTGATTCCAAAGTTTGACCATGTGTTGGCTACCATAGAAGAGGCTAAGGATCCATACTCTCAGTTGATGAACTGATGAGCTCGTTTCAAGCTCATGAGGCAAGAATCAAAGATCATTAGAAAGGAACAAAGAAAAGGCACTACAAGTGAAGGAGACAACCAACAATGAAAACAATAAAAGAGAAAATATTTATTTAGCAGGTAGAGGTAGAAGTCGTGGAAGAGAAGGATTTTGCAGCTTCCATGGTGGTCGTGATAACAGGGGTAGATGGAGAAGTGATGAATAAAGACAATTCAATGAACAAAGGAATGTCATACAATGTTACCATTGTAGAAGTCATGGGCAAACAAAATCTAATTGTTGGTATAAAAATCAACGAATGAATTTTGCAGCAGAGAATGAAGAAGAAGAAGAAAAGTTGTTTGTGGCGTACATGGATACTAATCCCAAAAAAGGTGACTTATGGTTTGTTGATAGCGGATGCTCGAACCATATAATAGGCATCAAATCCTTATTCAAAGAGCTTGATGAGACACAAAAAATTAAGGTGCAACTTGGAAATACAAAAGAGATACAAGTTGAAGGAAAAGATACAGTGAAAGTTGAAACCCGTCATGGTAAGATAAAACAATTAGATAATGTTCAATTTTTACTTGATTTAGGGTACAATTTATTGAGTGTTGAACAATTGATGACTAGAGGACATTCAGTTCTATTTGATGACAACACATCTGTCATTACACATAAGAAATCAGGCCATAAAGTTCAAAATGTCAGTACTTCAAATAAGATGTTTCGACCAGATGTTTCTAACATGGAGGATTTTGCTTTTACTGCTAGCACGAAAGATGACTCAACATTATAGCATCTCAGATATGGACATCTTCATATGAATAGCCTGAAAATACTCAGGGATAAAGGTTGTTAAATAAAAGTTATGTTCCTTATTCAGTTAGGATGTTTTGACGTCTCAAAACTTCTGAATTCACGCCAATGAAAGAGTGTAATTCTAGCTGCAATTTTTGGCAAACTTGGGCGAAGTCTTCACCCACTTTTCTTTTTTTTGTAATTAGTTTTTCTATTTTTGTAATTAGATTTGTTATTTAAAGAATTCAACTGAAGAGAAATAAAACATCGAGTATGGAGCAAATCTCTTTCCCTCTCTCCTTTTACTTCTGCTATTTTTCTTTCGAAGAAACCTTCGGCCAGTTTTTTCGTCGACATTTTCCTCCAAATTGCAAGAGTCAACAAGTGGTAACGGAGGAGGAATGGCTTGAGGAGGACAAGCAAGTGCATGCGTCCCCAATTTTGATTACAAATCCACGGAGGTGGAGGTAATCGACGACGATGTCGAACACGAGAAAGAGCTCCAGTTGGGAGGAGAAGCGAGTGTTCACTCAGATTGGCGAGAGGGACGTGAGCAACATGAGCACCAGCGACGGCTCGATCGGCATATCACCGGGGATAGATCTGCATTCTCCGAGCTCGACTCGGGAATTCGCAGGACGGTGAAATTTGGTGACGGCTTCGTCGTCGAGATCGAAGGGTGCGGAACCATCCTATTCGTCAGCAAGGGAGGCGAGCATCGCAAGCTGACTGACGTCTACTTCATCCCGAGGCTCAAGGCTAACCTTGTGAGCCTGGGTCAACTCGATGAGACAGACTGCTTCATTTCCATCGAGCGCGGACTACTCAAAATCTGCGATAATCAACGACGACTGCTCAAGCAAGTTCGGCGCACGACAAACCGTCTTTACATTCTCTGGAGTTAGTGATAGAGCAACCCGTTAGCCTCTCGGCCAAGACCGAAGAGGTATATTGTAGGACGTCTACATATGACCGGGGCTAGATCTACATTCTTCGAGCTCGACTCGGGGATTCGCGGGACGGTGAAATTCAGCAACGGCTCCGTCGTCGAGATCGAAGAGCGCGGCACCATCCTGTTTGTCAGCAAGGGAGGCGAGCACCGCAAGATGACCACGTCTACTTCATCCCGAGGCTCAAGGCTAACCTTGTGAGCCTGGGTTAACTCGATGAGACAGGCTTCTTAATTTCCATCGAGCGTGGACTACTCAAAGTCTGTGATAATCAACGACGGCTACTCACGCAGGTTCGGCGCATGACAAACCGTCTTTACATCCTCTGGAGTTAGAGATAGAGCAACTCGTTAGCCTCTCGACCAAGACCGAAGAGGTATCTTGGAGGACGTCTACATATGACCAGGGCTAGATCTGCATTCTCCGAGCTCGACTCAAGGATTCGTAAGACGGTGAAATTCGGCGACGGCTCCGTCGTCGAGATCGAAGGGCACGACACCATCCTGTTCGTCAGCAAGGGAGGCGAGCACCACAAGCTAACCGACGTCTACTTCATCTCGAGGCTCAAGGCTAACCTTATGAGCCTGGCTAAATTCGATGAAACAGGCTGCTTCATTTCCATCAAGCGCGGACTACTCAAAATCTGCGATAATCAACGATGCTTCTCACGATGGTTCGGGGCACGACAAACCGTTTTTATATCCTGGAGTTATAGATAGAGCAACCCGTTAGCCTCTCGGCCAAGACCGAAGAGGTATCATGGAGGTGGCACACAAGATACGGGCACTTAAACTTTCCTGTTCTAGAGAAGCTACAAAAGGAGGAGATAGTGCACAGTTTGCCGACAATCAAAGGCATGAACAAGCTGTGCGACGGGTGCCTCATCGGCAAACAGAGGAGCATACCCTTTCCGTCTCGAACATCCTATCGCGCCGATGAGCCGTTGGAGCTTGTACATGGTGATGACAAAAGCTGCTTCATGTTGCTGACACTGCTACAAGAGAAAAGTGAAGTGGCAGAGGCAGTTAAGCACATTAAAGCGCGAGCGGAGGCCGAATATGAGAAGAAGATGTGAGTGCTGCGCACCGGCCGAGGTGGAGAATTCACCCCGGCAAGTTTTGGTAAGTACTGCGACGAGATCGGCATACAACGGCACCTAACGGCGCTCTACTCCCCCCAACAGAACGGAGTGGTGGAGCGCAAAAATCAGATCATCGATGGGACAGTGAGGTCATTGCTAGTGACGGTCGGGATGCCTAGGAGATTCTGGGGAGAGGCGATAATGAAGGCTGTCTATCTCCTCAATTTGTTACCAACCAGAAGCCTCAATGGGAAGACGCCATATGAGGCCTGGTACAACCAAAAGCCAGCGGTACATCATTTCCACGTTCTACTGCGCCGATGAGCCGTTGGAGCTTGTACACGACGATGACAAAAGCTGCTTCATGTGGCTTACCTTGTTGCAAGTGAAAAGTGAGGCGGCAGAGGCGGTTAAGCGCATTAAAGCGCAAGCGGAAGTCGAATGTGAGAAGAAGATGCGAGTGCTGCGCACAGACTGAGGCAGAGAATTCACCTCGGCAAGTTTCTGTAAGTACTGCGACGAGATCGATATACAATGGCACCTAACGACACTCTACTCCCCCCAACAGAATGTAGTGGTGGAGCGCCAAAATAAGACCATCGTCGGGATAGCGACGTCATTGCTGGTGACGGCTGGGATGCCTGGGAGATTCTAGGGAGAGGCGATAATGACGACCGTCTATCTCCTCAATCGGTCACCAACCCGAAGCCTCGACGGGAAGACGCCATATGAGGCCTGGTACAACAAAAAGTCAGTGGTATATCATTTCCACGTCCTACTGCACCGATGAGCCGTTGGAGCTTGTACACGACGATGACAAAAGCTGCTTCATGTGGCTGACCCTGCTGCAAGCGAAAAGTGAGGCGGTTAAGCGTATTAAAGCGCAAGCGGAGGCCGAATGTGAGAAGAAGATGTGAGTGTTGTACTTAGACCGAGGCGAAGAATTCGCCTCGGCAAGTTTTGGTAAGTACTGTGACGAGATCGGCATACAACGACACCTAACGGCGCCCTACTTCTCCCAACAGAATGGAGTGGTGGAGTGCCAAAATCAGATCATCGTCAGGACAACGAGGTCATTGCTAGTGACGGTCGGGATACCTGAGAGATTATGGGGAGAGGCGGTAATGACGACCATCTATCTCCTCAATCGGTCACCAACCCGAAGCTTCGACGGGAAGACGCCATATGAGGCTTGGTACAACAAAAAGCCAGCGGTACATCATTTCTGCGTGTTCGGCTGCATCGCATACATGAAGGTAACACGTCCCCACCACGCCAAGCTCGATCCTAGGTGGCTGAAGGTCGTCTTCATCGGCTAAGAACCCGGGAGCAAGGCGTACAGACTCTATGATCCTGAAGGTGGGCGAGCTCACGTGTCTCTCGACGTTGTCTTCGATGAAAGCACCTTCTGGAAGTGGAATGACGTGATCGAGGCAGACCATAATCCAAATCAATTCACGGTGGAGTACCTCTTCACCGAGCCGGAAGAAGGAGGAGCCCAGCATCATGAGCCGTCACCGCCGCTAGTAGGTGCAACCCCTGAACCAGTGGAATTCACAACACCACGGACTGCGGATTCGACGCTTGATGCCGATCACGATGCTGATCTGGAGGCCAGGTACCAGAGGATGGACGACCTAGTGGGAGGAGGTGAACCGAACACCTTCGGCGAAGCAGAAATGAACCCATGCTGGCTGAAGGCAATGCAGGAGAAGATGAAATCCATCACCGAGAACCAGACGTGGAGATTGAAGGATATGCCACCGGGACACCGAGCCATAGGGCTTAAATGGGTCTTCAAACTGAAGCACAACGAAAAAGGAGAAGTTGTGAAGCACAAAGCCCGTCTGGTGGCGAAGGGCTACGTCCAGAAGCAAGGAGTGGACTTCGAAGAGGAATTTGCACCAGTGGCAAGGTTAGAATTCGTCTGTCTCTTGCTGGAAATTGAAGCCCATTACTCTTGTGAGGTTCACCATATGGACGTGAAGTCTACTTTTCTTAACGGAGAGCTGAAAGAGACCGCTACGTCTGACAACCACTTGGCTTCCTGGACAACGACAACCCCAATAAGGTACTGCTTCTGCACAAAGCACTCTACGGGCTTCGACAAGCCCCACGAGCCTGGAACGCGAAGCTTGACAGTACCATACTGTCAGTGAAATTCAAGCGTTGTGCCTCTGAGTATGGCATGTACACGCACGACCATGGCAAGCAGACTCTGATCGTGGGAGTGTATGTCAACGACCTCATAATTACTAGAGGCGACGTGGAATTCCTCGGAAGGTTCAAGAAGGAGATGTCAAAGAACTTCGAGATGAGCGATCTTGGCGTGCTCAGCTACTACCTCGGCATCGAAGTGCTACAGAACTCTACCGGCATCTCCATCTGCCAAAGTGCATACGCAAAGAAGCTGCTGGACACAACTGGGCTTGTGGACAGTAATCCTACAAGGATGCCAATGGAGGCCCGGCTCCAACTAAGGAAGGCCGGTATTACGACGACAGTCGACTCCACCAATTATCGCAGCATTGTTGGGTGTCTGCGCTATCTAGTAAACTCTCGTCCTGGTCTTGCTTATTATGTTGGATATGTGAGCAGGTTTATGGAAGCACCTAGGGAGGAGCATCTAATTGCTGTCAAGCGCATCCTGCGCTATGTAGCCGGAACCAGAGGCTGGGGTGTAAGATATTGCGCAGGGAGAGGAAAGGAGAAACTCAAGCTGGTCAGCTACAGTGATAGTGACATGGCCGGTGACGTTGATGATCATAAGAGCACCAGTGGAATGATCTACTTCTTCTCAGACGGGGCGATCTGCTGGCAATCAATAAAACAGAAGGTAGTTGTTTTGTCTTTTTTCGAAGCAGAATACATCGCTGATTCGATGATAGCAACACAAGGGGTCTGGCTTGCGCGACTAATGGAAGAACTCATCGGGAGAGAAAGCGGTCCACCAATGTTATACGTAGACAACAAAGCTACGATCTCCCTGATCAAAAATCAAATTTTGCACTACCGGAGTAAGCACGTAGAAATCAGATTCCACAACATTCGAGAATGTGCAGATCGAGGGCTCATCAAGATTGATTTAATACGAACAGAGGAACAACTTGGAGACATTTTCACCAAGTCCCTAGCGCTAGTAAAATTTGAAGAACTACATTCAAAGATCGGAGTTCAAATAATAAGGTAGATATAGCACAGTTTTAGGAGGAGATTGTTAAATAAAAGCTATGTTCCTTATTCAGTTAGGTTGTTTTGACGTCTCAAAACTTCTGAATTCACGCCAATGGAATAGCGTAATTCTTGCTGCAATTTTTGGCCAACTTGGGCGAAGTCTTCCCCCACTTTTCTATTTTTGTAATTAGTTTTTCTATTTTTGTAATTAGATTTGTTATTTAAAGAATTCAACTAAAGAGAAATAAAACATCGAGTCTTGATCAAATCTCTCTCCCTGAAGATTAAAAGAATTAAGGAAAAGGCCATGAAAATTAGATAATCTGATATGCTACAATAGTTGTGGGCAGAAAATCAAATCAAAGCAAAATCAAATCTGATATGCTACAATAGCTATCAATCATGAAATATCAGAGTTTAGTTTTTGGGTTTTCCTTTCTCAAATTTCTTCTAAATGTGAGATCCTCCTACCATTTTCCTTCGAACTTTTCTCTACACCTTCCAAATAATATTACTCACCAGTTTGGTGAAGTAACCAAACACTAAAAATGCACCTAACTTGTAAGCTAATTTGATTTGCCGTTGAGGGAGCTCGAGAAAAACTTAGAAATTCAATTCAAGGCTCCAAGTAAATTAATCGTGGAAGATATATTTCAAGCAATTTTTGGACGGAAGGAAGAAGTTTCAAGAAGACACAAGGAGTGGAGATCAGGACAAGTTTTAGACTACGTTGCTTAGAGCATATGAAGCCTTGAGCATAGGTATTCAAACTATGTTGCTTGTAACGTATGAAACCTTGAATATATGTTATCAGACTGCATCGCTTTGAACATGAGAAGTCTTGGATAGATTTCAGACTATATCACTTGGAATGTGTGAAGCCTTGAGCATAGGTTTTCAAACTATGCTGCTAAGAACCTTTGAAACCATAGATGCAGTTTTTACACTACACTGCTTGAAATGTCAGAAGCCTTGAATATTGATTTAAGACTGTATCACAAGGAATGCATGAAACCCTGGATGCAAGTTCAAACTCCATCACTTGAAATGCAGGAAACATTGTACATAGGTTACGACTGTCTCACTTTGAACACATGAAGTCTTAGATACATGTTCTCAAGTTTAAGTCTACTACCATAAATCCTAAAGGGAAGGTTGTAGAGAATAGAACGAGAAGCAAGAGCAAGAACAAGAACTAAGAACAAAGAACAATAACCACGAACAAAACTAATGATAAGGACAAGGACAAGAACTATACATTATATATTTAATATTTCATATATCAAATTAAATAAATATAATTTTTCTCATCTATCTTTAATATATATAATATATTAAATTTCAATTTGAACCCTGAAAATATACTTTTCATTTAATATATCTAAAATATTATATTAATTTGTACCCTTCAAATTATAATATATTTTCTCCACAAATATTTAATTTGTTGGATATATTAAATATTAATGAGAACACTTCCCATTTTTATTTCAACTAAATTGAACTTTTTAGTTTTAGTATGGGGATCTTATGGACCAATAGATTATAAGATTTAATAGTTAAGTAATTAAACACTTTAATTAATCAATTTTCATTCAATAACGGTAGGTCACTCCACCATAAACTTAAAGCTGCATATGCACTATAGGATAACTTATATCCATTGATATAATCATTACAAGCAAGTTTTCCGGTCACGAGTTGTTTGTAATTATAGCTATGTCAAAATCCCATTTTACTCCTATGATTATATCTCTAATGAACAATTTTTTTATGATCTAATAATAAACAAAGTTCGTCTCGGTCAAGTGAGAGTATATGTCCCCATTGTTTGTGTCTCGAAATTAGAACTTAAGGAAACTACTCAACTATGTTCCCTATATAGGAAGAAGGAAATTTTCTCTTTGAAATTATATTCCAAGCTCTTTATTTGGTGAAGTTCCTAAAATTGCAGGCATATTGATTCAACTATAAAAGTCATTCTGGCCTATGCACATCAAAGGACAAACCCTAGCAGATAGGAGTTCATAACTCACTCAGAGTTAATATTGAGTCACATATGGTCATCTTGTGAAATATTAATCTTCTTCATTAACGAACTATTAAAAGATATTAAATATTTCATGATCAATTCTTATAGAAACTCATTGTATAAGTTACCCCCACTCACATGTCTCCACATGAACGATTTAGCTCAAACAATTTGTAACAATTACAAAGTGGGTCATATCAATAGTGTTACTAGGTTAAGGCACCCAGCCTTATCCCTATACTATAGACCCTTTAGGTTATTACTTGAACATTATCCTCTGGTATGTAAACCATATATGGTTCAGGATTACATTAATAACATTTGATTTTTCATACCATATTAAATTAATTAAAATAATCAAAATTATTATTAAAAATTAAATAATTAATTACGAGGCTTTAGGGCATAAATTCCAATATGTACCATGATTTGAAACAAATGTCACATGTATTGAGATACATCCCCATTTGATTAGTACAGACGCGTAGACCATGATAATATACACGCTCCTTTCCCTCTGTGGCTTTCGACAGTGTGAGCTTATGCAAGCCTGTAGTGAAGCTCGGGGTACATATCTGAGCTAGTCTAGTCGTTCCATGTTCACGTGCATGATTCATGTATAGAAAAGTATTACACAAACAATCCTACATGGACTGGAAAGTAGAGACAAGGGAAAAGTTTTATGAAAAGATAGGTCCCACTATGATTGCATGTGATTGTATTTTCCGACATCAACAGTTGGGCTAATTACTTAGTACATTTAAATACTCAAGGCACGTGCTACTTTTTCTCCACGTATTGGCAACGCACCCATGTACGGATGGCAACATCTTTGTAGAGGTCATGAAAATAAAGTTAGAGTAGTCGCATTTGCATTATATGTTGTAGTTCTTAGGTTGGATCAGGGCGTTTGATTTTCTTTTTCGTTTGATTTTGATTTTGTTGTTTTCTTAAATCAATTGTTAGTTTAAATCAATTTTATGAACGTTTTAGTCCGTGACAACATTTTATTATATTATTTTAAAGATTTTTATTTTATTTTTGTACATATTAGGCATTTCATGCATGTTATAATGACTTTATTTTTTAAAGGAAAAATAGGTTCGCTACACAAAGTGCCACTTATGCATTACTTTAAACTTATTTTACTACTTTGTAGACTTTAGAGGGAAGGCCAGAGAAGATTAATATTTCACAAGTTAATCATATGTGATTTGATTTTAATCCTAATCATAGTTTGAATCATGAATATGGTTTACCGTGGGAAGTTTAGGGGTTTCTTTGGTTTCGGAGTCTTGGTCCTTTGTTCTTAGCAATTTTTGTGTCTTGGCATTGCGTGGGTGTGTGATAGCTCATGAATGTATATAATAAATTGGTGTAAAATTCACAAGAAAAAATGCAAGTATGCACAAATAACCTATTTTTTTTTTTTGTTAATTTTGTTTATGGAAATTCACTGAATTTATTGTCTTGTTCAAATTATTTTTGATGATTTAAAACTAATTAAACAAAATTATGCAAAGTGTCACTACTGTCCAAAAATAAAGACAGAGCAATGAAAAAATCAACAAGAGGAAGGTTTGACCAAGAGAGATTAAATAGATATGTTGTTGAACTTTGTTCTTGATTTTAGTTACTTTTAATAGATTTTCAAGCCCACTTTCAAGTGTCATGCATGGTGATTACTTCTATAATGTTTTGTAATTTCTATTAACAAGAGTGAATCAAGTTAAAGTATAGAGTCAAAATGATCTATAGTACGGGGATAAGGCTGAGTACCTTATTCTGGGGATACGATGGATGCGACCCACTTTTGTATATGATATAAACAATATGATCACTATATTGTACATGCGGAGACATGTGAGTGGGAGCATCCTATGCAATGAGTAATGCATAAGATCAGACTATGAAGAAAATCACTCTCACTTTATAATATCGTTTAATGTTGAGACTAATTTTTTTCTTCGATGACCTAGGTAACTCGATCTTAATTCTAAGCTAACCATGAACTCTTGTTTTTGGAATTATCCTTTGATTTACATGGGTGAGAGTGGCTCGAGTTCGCCGACTCAATAGGCCTCCCATTTCAGAAGTAAAACTGGGTGAATGGCTGGGGACGTGGGGTGCAAAATGGAATACACTCCTACCCACTTTTAGGGATAGTAGAGAGGTAGTTCTCTTAAGTACTGACTCTAGGTCTTGAACAAATGGCCCCACCCTCTCATTGGCCTGAGAGGGATTCGGTTTACTGTTGGACCACAAATCAATTGTTCATTAAAGGATCAGTGGAACATAAGGAACAAGAAGTAACTTCAAGGTTTAAAACGGTAAATTGACCGAGCTCTAGTTACGAACAACCTTTGAAGGATCGACTTATTAATCATGGTTATATCAAATGGACTGAAATATATCTATATAGTAAAGGGAATGCAACTATTAGGCTATAGTGGAGTGTCCTAGTAGTTAACGAATGTTGGTTAACAAGGTTAATGAGTTTAGCCGGTTAATCTCGGATCGTTGGAGCCCATGATCTATAGGTCCATTAGGTCCCCCTACTAGCTCATATCGAACTAAACCATAGAATAGTATGACGAGTGAGTTCAAAGTGTTTGAATTCAAATCATGGAATATGCGCTAAATATATACGATATATTTAACCTCATTTTTATTTTATTTACGAATTTAACAAAAAGAGAGAATCAGAAATTTGTTTTATTTGATTGGGATTGACATTTGATCTAACGTTAATATTCATTAAATTGTTTAATTAATCATTTAATATTATTTTAATTTAAAAATAATTATTTAAATTAATTGTTGAATTTAAATGAAGAAAGTCAAAATGTTGACTTTACTTAAATGGAAAAATCCAGGTTTGGGTTAGTGAAATTTTGAGTGTCAAAATTTGGTTTAACCAAACTTGCTTGATTTCCTACGTTTGAGGATGAGGTGCTCCCTCATATCTACATGTACCACTCGTACAACCCAGCTAGAATTAGTCACTGCATGGTCAACATCCTTCCACAGGACTGATCCATCATGCAGGCGACTTTGACCCACTAGCATGATCAACATCTTACCATGAGATGGATCCCCATGCAGAGTAGTCGATCTACCACTAAGCAACATTTCCCTAATAGGTGTCTCACCAAGCTCAACAGTACCACACTAGAGTAGGAAGGGAAGAATAACATCTTCCTAACTAGCGTCTAGCCGAGCTCAACGGTACCACACCGGAGTAGGAAGGGGAGGGTAACATCTCCCTAACTGGCGTCTCGCCTAGCTCAACAGTACCACACTAGAGTAGGAAGGGAAGGAGAGTATACTCGAATTCTATACCAGATACTGTCGGCTAAGAGATCATCTCTCTACACCTCGAGGTCCTAATGTGGTTCTCTATATCTCAAGGGTAGTTAAAAATATTGAGTTAGGGTCGTGGCTTCCAGATTCACTAAATCAAGTCTCCCAAGTCCATAACAGTCTATAGGGTTAAAGGGTCTCTCCCTCTAAGCGTCGCTCATGACACTATAGACCGTAACATGGGGAGGGTCCCCTAACTAAACCCAACTCATTCCCTACAAGAGTTCACCTTAGGCATATCACAACACTACAGCTTATCAATTATATCATAAGTTCACACAATCATTCAAGAGGAGTTCATGTATGATTAATAATGCATACAATCGTACAAGCTCAACGGGGCGGTAACATCCATCAACACCCGGAGCGCCTCAATCCCTACAAGAGTTCACCCTAGGCATATCACAACACTACAACCTATCAATCATATCATAAGTTCACACAATCATTCAAGAGGAGTTTATGTATGATTAACAACGCATACAAACATACAAGCTCAACGGGGCGGTAACATCCATCAACACCCGGAGTGCAGATACACAAATTCCCCCGTTCGCCAACATAGTATGAACAGATAGAAGCAGTAGTAAGATAGTCCAGCAAGCATACAAACAACAAGTACAAAATCTCACTAGGACAACAAGTCCAACAGATATATATTTAATTCTCTAAGTAGAAAGGATCATTAGATCTAGCCACCTACGGGTAATTTTCTCTAGCATGCATGCAAAACCAAGCGCACCCTACAAGTATTACTTCCTAAATTTGTATGATTACTTACAAGTATGTCGTGTGCCTTCCCGAGCTTGATTACAAGCGTAACGGAGTCCAAAATTACAAATTATCTATTTAGACACCTAGTTTAAAGTAAAATAGGATTAGCACTGGAATCGGGATGAAAAACGGGTGAAAACAGGACACTCACGCGCCTACACGCGCTTACAGGGGACTCCCTCGTGCCTGCACACTTACCCATGTGTGGGCTCCAGGCACAGGGCGTACGCGCGGTCAACGTGGGCAACGCGTGGATAGAGGCGCGTTTCGAACCCCAGTAGACGTAGACTTACCCCTCGAATTTTCTGGGCGTGACACGCGTCGTACAGGGATTGGCGGAAGGTTTTCGGGTTGGACCGCGGGTCGTCAGACGCGTGTCAGCAGAGGCATCAGACGCGTCTCTCCACCAATTTCTCGACGTGTGCCCTCCCTTTCCGGCGGCAGCGTGTCCGTCGCAGGTTGCCTGAGTTCATCCAATTTCCAGATTCCGGTTAAATTCTATATCAACCTATTTATTTTAGATTTTTCTATCTTCCAAACCGTAACTCGAATTAAATCGATTCCTTCACAAGAATTCAAGATCTCAAGTCCACCTATCCAGATATATTTTTATTGTATTTTTTTGATACTCACAACGCTTAATAAATGGAGTCGAAAACTGAGAAAAATTCAGTTTCTTACCGAAGTAGGACAGTTTCTCAATTTTGTTTTCCGACGCAATTTTTGGCCGCGTTTCCTCTAAAAACTTGCAAAAAACCTCACCTAAATTATTGCAACTAGATTATTAAGGTCTAAATCATCTAAAACTCCCCGATCTATGGTGAAATCTTGAAACAAGAGAGGTCGCAGACTTACCTCGTGTTCTTGCCCGTTTCTTGCCGAAAACAAACGATCCAACGCTCAGACCACTCCTTTTGATACTCTGATTAGCCCTAGTAGGAGACCTAATATTGAGAGTGCTTCAGTTTGGGCATTTCTCCCTCTTTCCTCTTCTTAAAAAACCCTAACTTTTCCTTTCTCTTTCTTTCTTTATTATTTATTATTATTTTCTTTTCTTTTCTTTTCCTTCTCTTTTCCTTTCTTCCAGGTCTCCCGACCCCCCTCAAGGTGGTATGTGTGCGGAAAAATTACCCCAATTGACTTCGATCCAAATTTCGATTACATTATCATTTTTTTTAATTTATTTTCCCAAGTTCCTTGATGCATCCCAAGCATTTCTTTCTTCTGGACCGATATGAAAATCACACTCTAAGTCCTCGAATAAAATTTAGAAACTCCCAATGGATAAGAAGGTGCTCGTCACAAGAATAGAGCGAATTGTACCTATTGGGCTCGGGGTGTTACATAGACGATGATACATAAGGTGCCAAAGTGGACAAAGCGAACAATATCGACTAGCGACGAATTTAGATGTTTGAACATTAGACCACGCCTTTTAAATTTTGATTTTGTTTTGATTCTCTCCTTCTTATTAACATATCTATTTTTCTTCTCTTTTAACCTAAATAAAAAATTGATAAACATAGTTAAAAGAACCATTTATAACTCTAGTAATTAAGGAGAAAATATAGAAAATTCAATTGTCTAGTTTGTGTTTAACCCAACTTTGTTTTTCCATCTCCACCAAAAATAGCAAATAAAAAAGAATTGATATTTACAACTATGCAACAAATATGATATCCAACCTCAAAACTTTCATAGAAATTAATTTTTATAATAGATATTAACCTTAAATCACCTTCTCAAACTGCTGGTTCAAAACAAGTATTTATTTATTTATTTTTTTGCTATATAATGAACCAAAATCCAAATGATTAAACATCAACAAAATTAAATTTGAATATTTTAAAAAAATGAAGACTCTAACCGTCGACTATTGATTCAATTCCCGAAAACCTGACACCAGCAAGCAAGGGAAAGATAGTTGGCTAGGGTCTCTCTCGCTATTTGCAGTTCCGTTCTGACTTTCCTTTGGCAGAATGAAGTGACTTTGATTTCCTACTTTTCTTAGTCTTCCACTTCCTTTCCCTACACTTTGTAATTCTGTTTGCCAATGCATGCTTTTCTTTCTGGGCAAAACCATGCTAAGATTGCTTATTCACCATATTCCATACCAATTTGCATCTTGCATGCCCTACCCTATATTAAGGGTATTAGAAAACACGAACAACATGAAATAAGAACTTTTTAACAAAACGAATTGTGCCACATCTTCCTTCTTCAAGACTTATTGGAAACAGCGGACCAAAAACAATCTTTCTCCTGGTGTGAGCTTAAAAAAGAACGGAAGTAGGATGCGCGTTCGTTCCTGTCCCATTGGTCGAGCGTCTTCAACCCTCTCCCTTCCGGTCGAGCACTTCGTTCCTGACTTGTAGCTTGGGTGTTATTTTATTGTTTGCTTTAGAATCAAGCATTAATATTAACACATGTTTTGCAGGATCAAACGGACAAGCTGTAAGGAAAATTGGCATTTACCAGATCGCAAATGGCAAGTAAACAATTATCAAACAAACTCAGTTTTAAATGCTCATTGCAAGTCAAAAGACAACGATTTAAACGAACGCATTTTGGACAAGCGAGCCCAATTCCACTGGAGGTTCGAAACGAACTTTTGGCATATGAATTTGTATAGGTCAAATTTTAACAGTTTGAATGGACATGCTTCATTTGAGTTATTTTGGCCAAAGAACTCGCATTGGCTTTTTGAACGATGCAACCTTAAAAATTGCATTTGGGCAGCATTTGATGATGAATTTTACTTAAAAAATCTTCATTCAAGGAAGTTTGAATTGATACACCCTTAGAAAAAATGAGGTAAAATCTCCCTCGTTCATTTTGGTCCCACAAAACCTATGGGGAGTTGTGGGGTTTCTTTAAAGACTTTAAGATGTTGCATATTTAAGTCTAATAAAAGTGAGAGGAATATTTTGGTTATTTATAGTTCTTTGGATGTTGATAATTTGGTTGGGTTTTAAATTTCTACTTGTATCAACCCATGTGCATGCTTTGGAACTCTGGATTCCGCAGTTAATGTCCTTGTAAGGTTATTTACTTGTCTCTTCTAAGAGTGAAAACTATCTCCACTGACAAACATGAGCCCTTCCAGCATGTCTTTTCCTCACTCACATGTTTACTACGAAAATTCTCAAGAGGTCTTCGAACATAAAATTGCTCCAAGAAAGACACAATTAATCTTGAAGTTCTTACGGCTAACCAAACAAAAAGGAAAGTGCATCTAGTTGATATAGGTAGTAAGTTTCAATTCTTTTTAAGAATTTCTTAGTCATCTCAAGATCTCAAGATCTTCATTAGTGTTCTCTTTGGAAATATACGAAATCTCGATAAGCCAATCAATCTTCTACAGAGATTTACCTTTGGAATCTGGGAGCTGCATTGGCCTCTTCGCCACCCTTCTCGCCAAAATTGGCTCATTCGTCCACTTTCGCGACTCTTCCGGCTTCAACATTGTCTTTGTCCCTTGCTCTAGGTTCCACCCTTCTACTTTTTGGGTTATACATATTCTCGCCGGAGCCAAGGCAGCTTTGTCGCTGAGTGACGATCCCTCTTCATTGATTAGACATATTCTCGCGGAAGCCAAGATAGCATTGTTGCTGAGCGACGATCCCTCTGCAATTTGCGAAGGCCAAGAAAGTGTTTCTCTATGCCTCCTGAGAATCAGGTTGTTGACATTTTTACGAAAAGTGTTTCTCGATCTCTCTTTGAATTTTTAGATCCAAGCTTCACGTTCGTTCAAATTTGACGCTAAGCTTGCCGAGGGGGAGTTAAGGATATTTAGTACTAAATTATAGTTTATCATATATATCATATTCGATATTTTATTATAAATATTTTTCTTCTTATCATAGGTATCTTTTCATATCCTTGTAATTTATTTGATTATAAATAGATAACTTTCACACCATTTAGGAGTGGTGGAATAGGCCAACATTCTCATATACTCTGGATCACTTTATCGGATATAATCTTGGTTCATTCATGTACTCTCTTTTACTCGGGTATGGCTCTACTCAAAACCCTTTCAAGATTAAGGAATATTTCAAGTTTTAATATTGAAAGGGTAACAAATTAGAACAAAAAGAAAATATGTATAATAATTGAAAATGGAAAGGTTAAAATCATAAAAGGGATATATGCAAAGAACTCAGGTCAATTTTCTTAAAAAAACATGATGGTCAATTCTAATATGAAACCAACAAACTGGCCCAATTTTTTTTAGTAAAAAATATCATTAAAGATTATTTGTTATGCTTGTAAAGATAGAAAAAAACATGTACAAGGAAAATGATCTTTACACGACTATGAAATGAAAGAAACTATGTGGAAACAGGAGGAAGGGATCAAGAAGTACCCTAGTAATTCCAATATTAAGACACTTTCGTGGACGAAAGTTTCTTCTTGACATGTATGATGTATGAACAAAAAATAAAAAAATAAAAAAATAAAAAAGAAATAACAGAAGAGAAACTTTGTGCCACATTGCTAAAGCTTAGAAGTGTCGGGTTGGCCTCCACTATAAAACGGAGGACCCCCACTTCATTTTATCATCCTCAACCAACTCTGAGTACACTTTCTGATGGCTCAAGGCCAAAATTTTAGTTGATCCATTTTGGTTTGATTCGCTCGGACTCTTTCCTCCTAATTTCAATTTTTAGAAAGCGTTCAAAGTTAGTAGGGCTAGTTAAATATTTTTAATCGAGTTTAAATTATTTATGCATTATTTGACCTATTTTAAATTGAGTAAGTTTCTATGCAGTATTAGGCTTAGTTTAAATTATTAGGAGTAAGTTTCTATGCATAATAGGGCTTAGTTAGTTAAAATTATTGGGAGTAAGTTTTTATGCATAATTAGACTTGGTTTAAATTATTAGAAGTAAGTTTTAACACCTAGGCTTAAGTTAAATTTTTTGAATCCAATTTAAATGATTTATGCGTAATTAGGCATAGTCAGTTTAAATCATTAGGAGTAAGTTTTTATGCATAATAAAATTTAGCTAGTTTATGCATTATGAAACGTTATGTTGAAATCATGAAAATATTACGTTCTGTCTTGTGAATTGTATGTATAGAATGATATGAATGACATGAAGAACGATAAATAGCATGAAATATAACCCCCGTATAAGCATGAATGACTGATATGATATGAATAAAATGAAAGCAGGGGTTATATTTAATAATGTTGAAAATGGAAAAATATTGGGACCTCATGCATTAATGTGTGCTCTTGCATTCGGGGATACCCGTATTCCTTCATGATTGTACGGGCGCGTACACCATTAGACAAGAGAACTATCATTACGTTTTACATAATATAGTTGTAACGACTACTACTTCCAATGGGTATCTGGCATAGAGAGCTACCAGAGCATGCTCGCCTGACAAGGAAAGGGATCAAGGGTGTGCAAACCGACTGGTGGGTCCATACTCGCACATATGAGCCATGTGTAGAGTATATGATACACATACAAGCTGCCCATTAAGATAGTACTATAGGAAAATAAACTATTATGATAGATGTCGTCATTGCATTCACAAGTTCTTGCATCAGAACCCAAATAGGGGGTCGCTTACTGAGTATTCTTAAAACGCTCAACCCTTGTGCTACTACATTTTTCACATAAAGGCAAGACGCCCCTTGAATTTAAATATGTTCTTATCTTCTGAACATTCCATTGTCTTTACTTTGTGATGTCACCGTCAACTGTACATGGATGCCTTGACTTTACCTGTAAAATAATCTAGCACACGGCCTGAGTATTTCGAAGAATATGTAGTAAGTGTTCCATCTATAGGGGTCGTGAAGAAATGCCAACACATGTAACAATCCTTCGGACTAACTTGGATGAATAGTACTTCTTTACACACGACCCACACTTGCGATTGTTAATCCCTAGGCGGTTCGCACCCCTTGGACCCATCATCGTCGAGCTAGCTGTTTGTAGCAACATCTAAAGGTCAGTGAACCCCTGAGTGTCATACTCGACATCATCACCGTCATTATCGTAACATGCTGGTTTTTACTCGTCATCATAAAAGGGGAAGAATCTCAATGCTTATGTACATACAGAAATGCATGAAGTCCCTCTATTTCTCGTCCTTAAAACGCCTTTTTAACACAACCTTAGTTTCATCTCTATATTACTATTAGTAATACATGCGCATTAAACATTCATCTTTAACATCGTTGCTCATATTTTGTAGGGTTGAGTCCTAGGTCGAATTCTCGACATGATGCAAAATGACATTCATAACATACATCTTACTTAACATAGAAAACATCATCATATTATGGTAACAATATCATGCATCATAATCAACAGATATCGCCATCATAATGCCAACAAATACATCATAATCATCATAGCATGTCATCAAACATCATCAAACATCATCGTATATCTCATACATGTCATCATACATCATATCTCATATAACATACGTCATACAGCAAACAAGTCTCTAGTCTATTCTATAGTAAGGCCACTTACTTTATTGGCCTAGCTGGCGTTCTCCCTAAATTATTATCGTTGGCTCTAGTTCTCAAAAGCTGCTCCAAAGTATTACGGGAAATCGTTTCCTATTAGATCTTTTGTCACCTTTCGTTAGTATTTCACAATTAATAATATTTCTAATTGACATTTGTGAAATATGACATTAAAACGACATCGATTCGCTTACTTGAGGTTAAAAACAGGTTTGCGAGGGTCAAAACGGTAGAAATTAGGTTGAAATTTGAGTACCTGAGCCGAATAAGCCAAAGGGATCGCGAAAACCCAAGCCGAGCTGTCTAAGCTGACCACGTCGAAGGAGTCATTTGCAGGTGACTTCGATCATGGCACAATTTGAGGGCAACACGTGTGCAGGTGACTTTGATCGAGGTGCAGGTCGAGGCATCAGTCACGAATCGTAGGCTGGGCTGCGATCACGGGTCGAGACTTAAACAAATACTTTAGGCTCTTCTGGTCCATATATACTTGTATGCTTTCTCGATAAACATAGTATGCCACATCTTATGGGTGAACACGACGGTTGCTAGCTCCAAGAAGTTTCACAAGTTGTCTGGCAATGGAAGGACTGAAGCTGATACCAACATGTCCTTGAGTTCCATGAAGCTCTTTTCGCATGTCGATGTCCAAGTGAATATCTTACCCTTCTTGATGAGTTGGCTTAAAGGTGGTAATATTTTGGAGAAGTTTTTTATAAATCTTATGTAATAACCTGCCAACCTTATGAAACTTCGGACTTCTATGATCGTGTTCAGTTAAGGCATTTTCATTACTACTTCCACTCTAGTCGTGTCTACAAAAATTCCTTCTTTTGTTATGACATGCACAAGGATGGCCACCTCTAAAATCCAAAACTTGCCATCAGAAAACTTAGCGTATAACGGCTGGTTTTGCAATCTTGTCAATACCATTAGAGTAGATAAGGATATCAACTATGAATATAATTACAAATGTGTTAAGAAAGTTCTTGAATACGGCGTTAGTTAGTCTAGAGGACAATCGTGAATTTGTAGTGATCATACCTTATTCTGAAGGCAATTTTAGGTATGTCTTTCTCTTTGATTCTTAGTTGGTGATATACTGACCTTCATTTATCTTGGAGAATATTGAAGCCCCTTAGATGCTTGAAAAATATATGGAAATTAAAAAAAGTATGCTTGAAACCTAGTCTCCGTTATTGCTCTCTAAAATTTTGAATTAAAAAAAGTAAAAGTATAATATGGAAATTAATTTTCTATTATGGTCGTTCGGGTCCTTCACCTAGTCTAATTTTCATAATGTCTCATGACCTAGCTCAACGGTAGTAGTTGGGGTTCGGTTCAACGTTTTTAAGGGTTGGTTCGGCCTATTCGTGATCCTCGGGAACAGTTCAAGTTATTTTTAATTATTAATGTAATAATTTAGTTAATTGCTTGCTTTAAAATGCCAAGACCAATCCACTTTAGTGTGTTTAATTAATTATGTATTGTGAATGTATGTTTTAACTAAATAGAAAATGTATATACATAAAGTATGCCATATAGATTTAAAATCCCACCATAGGCTAAGCATGTTTCATGCATTACAAGTATGTTATAAGTGTTATAATGTGTAGTATGCATGTTTAGGGATCCATGAGTGACAGATATAAATTGTTATATTATTGCATGGAATGGATGATTATATAATTGTTATATAAAGCATGTTAGATGCATGTTATAGGTTATTTTCATCGTCATAAAACGAGTTAGACGTTAAAATCTATAACAAAGATAAATGCATGCTCACTTAAGGTTAACAACCAAGCACGATCGATTTTAATAGTTAAAATAGGTCGATATCTTGTAAAACTGCGGTTACAAGAAGGCTCACCTGGCACGATCTTGTCTAAGGCTGGAGGTACTTAAGTTGATGGTTTATGGAACACCTGCTACCTGGAGATCGGGCCAGTACTTGAGCTTAGTTAGCCCAGTTTTATGAGCATGCGTGAGTGATGTAATTATTTTTTTTTAAATGAATAATCACCTAGACATCATAGTTAAAAATCTAGTATAAATGTTATACTTGAAAAAATCACTTAGACTTAGGTTATATTTAATTAGCCGGAATATACCTAAGTAATAAGTATACCCAACCGTCTAAAATATCTAGTGGGAGGAAAAAGGTATATGAGATACATCGTGTGGAAGGTATTTGCATGAGTCAATAACAAGGTGAATAGAGAAAGTATTTATAGTAAGTGGAAGAAGGAAGTATATCAACACATCCTATGGCCTCCACCACTATGTTGCACCGTGAGAGTCCCATGTTCTGCCTGCATATTGCCCAAGAGAAGCTACCCATTCGGAGGGTCGTAACATGGGAGTCGGAAGTAACGCAAACTCCAGAAACCTACAGTTATGCGAACTACTGCCCATGTGATCAACAAGTTTCCCCAACCAAAGCTCGGATTCATCTTACCATTTGAGATACTAAGGGACATGAAACCTACAGTTAGTTACTTCGGAGTATTTGGTTGTGTTTGCTATGTATTTGTGCCTGACCATCTAGGTAGCAAGTTTGACAAGAAAGCAGTCAAGTGTATATTTGTTGGATACGAAAATCAAAGGAAAGGATGGAAGTGCTGTGATATAACAAGTGGAAAATACAATACATCAAGAGATGTAGTTTTCGATGAAGCATTTTCATGGTGGTCCTCGGAGAAGAAAGTCATACCATATTCAAAGATCGAAGAAATTCTACAACAGATGATGGGGGAGCAAACTACGCAAATTCAATCAAATGTTGATGCGCCTGAAGATCCAAGTGACATTGATATTGACAAGCAAGAGCTGACTCAATCAAGCGAATATGATAAAAATGAAACGACACATCAACAACTTAGGCGATCAAATAGAATCCGAAGACCAAATCTTAAGTATGCAAATGCAGATATGGTAGAAGATAGAGCTTGCGAACCATAGACATATGAAGAGGCATCATAAAACTAAGTTTGGCAGAAGTAATGAAAGAAGGAACTATAGCCCTGGAGTAGAATCAAACTTGGAAACTAGTGCCAAGACTAGGAGATGTCAAACCCATCTCTTGCAAGTGGGTCTACAAAATAAAGCATCGACTGAATGGATCAATCGAGAGATACAAGGCTCGACTCGTAGCTCGAGGATTTTCTCAACAATATGGACGAGACTATGATGAAACATTAAGTCCAGTGGCAAAGATTACTAGCGTACGAGTCCTGCTAGCACTCGCAGCAAGTAAAGATTAGAAACGGTAGCAAATAAAGGCAAAGAGTTGAACGATGAAACGACATAGCGATGAAGGTGCTACCGACATTGGTTTTCAACAACCGTTGGATCTACGGACCCTTGAGTCTTGTTAAACATATCCAAATAGCAGCTCAATCCAACAATTGGATGTGATATACGATTGATTTTCTTCTGCGGGATGGTTCTGCAACCAAATCTGGTTGCAGATTTTCTTTAATTACAATTTTGTAATTAAGTGGAACTTCTGAGGTATTTTGGTAATTTGGAACTCCCTTCTTTCTTGTTCCGTGCTACGAGTCTGTCAAGATACAAATCTGGTTGCCGTGTCTGTCAAGATAATGTCTCTTACTGTCTTAACTTTAGGTGTGATATTCTTTATATATGGAGTCGTAGCTGAGAACAAGAAGGTAAGCTTCGGTTCATAAATTGTGCATTTGAATAGTTCTTTCTTGGACTTCTTGGATTCATTACAGACTTGAAATTTGAATTTAATATATCATATAATTTGGAACTCCCTTCTTTCTTGTTGTGATTGCTAGGCAGCCTGCATCTAGAACTCCCATCCCAGGCAAAGGCACTGTTATCTGTCAGTATCCAGCGGACCCAACTGTGGCCCTGGGATATCTCTCCGTTGGGTTTCTTCTTGCTTCTTCAACTGCAGGATACCTCTCTTTGTTCTATCCTTACCAAGGAAAACCCGTTCCTCGAGGTTCCATGTTTAAGAGCAGCACTTCCTCTATCTTCTTCAACATTGCCCTGTAATTTCTCTTTTCAAATCACATCCTTTACTCTTAACTGTTACCTAAAAGTGATTTGGAAACGTTATCAATCAAGCTACCTCTGTGTTTCCAGGCTCACAACTGGGTTGACTATAACTTTGCTCGTTTGGCCTACAATCACCGAGAAAATTCACTTGACTCGCAATGTTCATCAGAATCTCAAGACAGCATGCCTGACTGCTAAGACTGGTCTTCTGGGTGGTGGTGCATTTCTATCCCTGGATTCTTCTCTCTTCTGGTTGGTTGCCCTGATGTGGGCTGGAAATGCTCGAGAGGACTACTTTGATGAAATAGAGGAAAACAGAGACAGTGTTGAGGCTCTTAAGAACAGCGCATGAAATTTCTTTGTTCCGGGAGGATAATAATTCAATTTTGGATTTACTAGTGATTGACTATTAAGGACTTAATTTGAATATGATATTCCAAGGAAAGTTCATAAGTAAAATTATAGCATAATTGTATGAGTTTTTATTTTCACTTTTTATTAACAAATGACAACATTTTTCATTTTCAACTTTGACATAACTCAAACTCAACTCTATTAGAGGAGTTGTAACTTATAATAATTGTAATAAAAAAAATAAAATATAAAATATAAAATTATTTAGTAGTTTTGAACCGAGTAATATGACATGAATTAATATGTAGCACTTGCCTTAAGGTCGATATCTAAAATTCACATTGTCAATTGTACTCGAGTATAAGGAGAATGCTTGCTAATGCAAACCAAGTAAGTGACCTTACTATCGGTTTGGTTAAAAGTTGAAGTTTGTATGATGATATGTGTCTTGTGGTTCTATACGTGATATATGCTTGATATGTGTGAAATGTTTACGGAACAATGTGACTATGGTGTGTGTATAAAACGATATGACTAAGATATCTTTATGAAATGATATGACTGGGATATGTTTTTGAAATAATATGACTGGGATATATTTATGAAACGATGTGATAAGAATCTGTTTATGAAATGACATGACTATGATACGTTTATGAAATGATATGACTATGATACGTTTATGAAATGATATGATTGGGATATATTTATGAAACGATGTGATAAGAATCTGTTTATGAAATGATATGACTGTGATGTGTTTACAAAAACAATATGACTATGATATGTTTACGAGATGATAATTCCATGATATATTAGTGATACAACGTGACTATGAGATGATACGTGAATGTTATGACACGTGATATGATGATGTACTAATGATATGATAAATGTTATGGTATATCACGTATTGCGATATAGTACATGATATGTTGATGACATGATGTATGTATGATATGACATAATATGACATGTTGCACGATATGAATGATATACGACACAAATGTATGGACATAATGCACAACCCCAATTTATGTAAGGAAACTATAATAAAAATTATATGATATGAATGAAAAATGGAAGGGGTTGTCTTTCATGATAATGAATAAAAATGTTGGAATCTCATGCATCATTGTATGTTAATGCATCCAGGAATATCCCTCTTTTACGATGATACGAACACGTACATGACGAGGCAGAAAAATGATCATTATGTTTATTATAATACTACGACAGTCGCTATGTCTGACGGTGTCCGACATCAATAGCTCTAGAGAATACTCGTCTAACCATGAAAGGGGCCTAGGAGGTGTGCGAACCGACTGGTGGGTTCATACTGGCAGGTGTGGATCGTTTGTAGAACAGTAAATACACTTCCCATTAACTCGTTTAGTATAGACACATAAGGAATATAGACTTTTACAACATGTCCTACACATGATTGTATGTGTTTGCATCTAACCCCAAGGTCACTTACTGAGTATTGCTTATAATACTCAAGTCACGTGCTACTGCTATTTTAGGTAAAGACAAGACACCTCTATACAACTAACAACTACATAGCCGTTGAGACCATGAAACATGCAAAGGGTAGTAGTATTTATTTTCTTAGAGTTAGATTAGAATAGAGTGTTTTTAACTATAATGCTAATTTATTTTATTTAATATTTTGTTGTGTCGTTTTAAAGATGTTTTTGAACACGTAACTCTATTGCAGTGTTTTAAGATGAAGTCTAAATTTTATGATAAAGTTTAAACGCTTATTTCTTCACAAAATGATTAAGTTATGATTACGATAGTGACTCTAGGTAAGTAAAAATCTACGGTCGTTACAGTATTCTTGTTTGAATGGAAGGATATGCTCCTTGTATTAGAAATTTATGTCAGATGGGTACAAATTAAGTTACAAAGTTGAGAATATATGAAGTTCTATAAACCATTAAGTATTAAATAATTCTTGGCTTTTGAACTTAAAGTATTAAACTTCTAATTTAACATTCAAACTACAATTATTTTTTTTATAAATCGCCATAGAAGTTGAATATCGATAATAACTTTTTTTTTATGTTGTATATTATACTTTCAATGGTTGATTTTTTTTTTTTTTTAAACCTATCAATTATATAAATGTAGATATATATATATATATAAAGAAGGCGTGGTTGAAAATTTTGCATCATGCAACACCCTTATTACCTAAATCATTGGCCTTCGACTTGCAATAGATCGTTAGAGGTTCTCCTTCTTTTTAATTAAGAATCGTCACTTTCTAAGGTGACCCTGGATATTGGAGAGATAAACAAGTGAAGACATTCAAAGTTGATGCAAAATTAAACAACAAATCAAATAAAGACAATTTTGACATTCATTTTTTTTATGTGTTTAGAATCTGTAACGACCGTAGCTATCCTAAGCGGGTTAATTTGATGTGTATTTACTATTTTACATACGGTCTACACGTACGAGTATGGACTCACCAGTTGGTTCGCACACCTCTTGGGCCCCTTTCTTGTCAGACGAGCATTATCTAGGAGCTGTTGATGTAAGACACCCGTTAGGAATATTGAATTTCGTAGCATTATAACAAATATAATGATAGTTTTCTTGTCTTGTAGTGTATGCATTCATACCATCGTAAAAGATGAAGGGGTATCCCCGATGCATGAACACACAATGATACATGAGGTATAACGACCCTAAATTTCCATTTATCTCGAGTTGTTACCGTCATCATCATCTAAACTCGTATGCAAAATTAAACATTTAAAAACTTCATCATAAAACATAACCTTCATCTTTAAACACAGTCATGGACTTACGTTTTTTGAAAACACCTTTAAAATGACACGATAAAAGACTAAAGAAAATAAATAAACCTTTATATTAAAAACATTCTATTCTAGCCTAAGTCTAAGAAAAATAAATGCGACTACCCTATGCATTTGTCATGGTCTCAAGTTGCGATGTCATCGCCAGCCGTACAGGGACACCTTGCCTTTACTCGAAAAAAAAGTAGCTCATGACTTGAGTATTTTAAGAAATACTCAGTAAAGACACCTTGCCTTTACTCGAAAAAAAAGTAGCTCATGACTTGAGTATTTTAAGAAATACTCAGTAAATGACCCACTATTGGGGTCAGGGAAAGCAAACACATGTAAGTCATGATCTAGGGACTTATCATTTAAAAACCATCATAGGGATGACCTCAAGTCTCGGATAAATTGGATGGATCCACACGTGCGAGTGTGAATCCTCAGGGTTGTGTCTTTAAATTTTTTTTGTTATAATGCATCGTGACATTTAATAAAAAACATCGTCATATTAAGTCATTTCATTATCATACGTGTCGCATCATCTTATTATTATGCATCATCAACATCATGTCAACATCATGTACATCAGAACATCATCACATCATTATCTAACGTCATCAAGTCATCATATAAAATCATTACATCATCATATAATGTCATCACGTCATCACATGACATTATCACATCATTATATAACAT
>NW_019272047.1:2654351-2655108 GCF_002738345.1 Cucurbita maxima | reverse complement strand
AAATAAAATAAAATAAATAATTAAATGTCCTCATGTAATCTCCTCGAAAATCGAGTGACTTCCTGCGAGACATTTATTGCCTAATAGAAACATTCCTATTTCTCTTAGTTTACTTATCCTAAAACACTAGAATGCCTTATTGGAAAATGTCTTGAGATTACTTTTATATTCTTATGCCCAACCTTTTACATCCCTTGAAGACAATTTTCTCTCGGACATTAGTGTTGATATTTCGAAAAAAGGATTCGAATGGAAGTAAGATATAGACGTTGGGATCGCCGTGCTTGTGTCGAAGATGCTGTGTGATCGATGGAACTCAGCTTGGCGTGTACGTCAGCTCAACTCCGTCAATTCCCACGACTTGGCTTGATGGCTTAGTTGGTCGGCTCGGCGGCTCGACTTAGCGGCTTAGTATCACTATAATATATTTATTCCTAGGTTTTCAGCCCTTCTGAAGCCGTTTCTGCCCTTAGTTTTACTATCTAAGGTCAGTATGGTTCCTAAACGTCAAAGACAGATTGTGTTGGGAGTTTTTTTGATAAATCACATGAGATTTAGCTAGGGTATGGTATGAAAGGTTCCTAAGTTTTTATGTGGTTATTATAAGACACATTTAATCATTGGGATTAGCTTGTTGTGAGTGACCTCAGTCAAGGCCATCAAGGTAAGTGACCTTACTGTTGAAGTTATCTTACTATGTGTTGTATGATGGTGCGTGCCTTGTGGCCCCTGCATGCACCATATTTATGTGATATTA
>NW_019272047.1:2637807-2654341 GCF_002738345.1 Cucurbita maxima | reverse complement strand
GGATGAGAAAGATCGAGAGTAGCAACAGTGTTGAAAGAATAAAAAGAAAACCAAAAAGTGGAAGGTTGAAGCTCAAAGTATTGGACCCGGCTTGGTTCGTGTTGGCCGAAAATTTTCTTCTTTGAGCCCAAAAACCAAACCAAAGAAAAAATAACCACCCAACTCAATATTCTATGTAACCCAACTTTGAGTTAGCTTGGTCGGATTTTTCAAGTTTTTCGACTTTTTAGGTTTTCTATACAACTGTAATCAGTATGTTTAAGTCAATCTAGATGTACCAATAAGATGATAATTGATATCTTATCTCGTTTGTTTTTGTTGGAATCAATTTTAAGATTTTTTTTTATTCTAGGTAACATAAATGAAAGCAAAGGACATCGTTTTAGGAGCATGGGGACTGCAANGGCTTAGTATCACTATAATATATTTATTCCTAGGTTTTCAGCCCTTCTGAAGCCGTTTCTGCCCTTAGTTTTACTATCTAAGGTCAGTATGGTTCCTAAACGTCAAAGACAGATTGTGTTGGGAGTTTTTTTGATAAATCACATGAGATTTAGCTAGGGTATGGTATGAAAGGTTCCTAAGTTTTTATGTGGTTATTATAAGACACATTTAATCATTGGGATTAGCTTGTTGTGAGTGACCTCAGTCAAGGCCATCAAGGTAAGTGACCTTACTGTTGAAGTTATCTTACTATGTGTTGTATGATGGTGCGTGCCTTGTGGCCCCTGCATGCACCATATTTATGTGATATTACTATCTGATGTATAGATTGTGTTGACTGTCGNAAGAACAAGATTCAATAGCAAAAGAGAAAAGTACGTCTTGGGTTTGCATATTTTGGGCATGGAGCACTTGTTTTGGAAGTTAAATACAAGAACAATTTGAAGGAGTACAAATAAGAGTGTTTCTCGGTGTAAGTAAAAGATTGTAATTTGTAGTTTTATTTGTTGATGTTATTTTTAGGATAATTGTTTAGAAGTTATTGGCTTGAATTGATTTAGGAAAATAGTTAGTCTTTGATCCGTAAGAATTATCAGTAGTCGTGCTTCCTTCACTATAAATACGTATGCTATTTTAAAAACAACAAAGAGAATTGAAAAACTAAGTGTTTAAGTTTCCNGAAGTTATAAATGATATGTTAGTAATATATGCCATGAAAATGTTGGTTGATGCCATGTATACACATAGTATTCTCGAGTCATGTCATGAAATGCATATGGAACTTAAATGTATTTTCATGTTATGTAAAATGTCATGTAATGTAGGTTATGTGATATGTCATGTAATGTAAGAAATGCATATGTGATGTTGGCAATGCTTATTTAATGCCATGTTAGGTATGTTAAGGGACCTCATGCATATATATGTATGTCACTTGCATCGGGATTCTTCCCCTTTATGATACAAAATAATGAATTATGATATTTATGTTCGTCATGATATCATGCGGGACCTTTCCTATTCTGTGGTGTCCGGCNCGATCGTGGGTCATTTCCAACATTTGGTATCAGAGCTAGGATGCCGAAGAAAATGTTGTCGCCATACAAAGTTGCCGGAGGAGATGTGACAACGATAAGAAGCGGAAGGGAGGGAGTGTAACGCTCCAATACCTGTTACTCACGAAGAGTAACTATGCAACATGGTCGATAAAGATGCGTATTAACTTACAGGCCCAAGGCATGTGAGATGCCATCGAACATGGTGAGGACGCTGAGAAGCGTAAAGACAGGATGACTCTTGCCGCCATNTGTCCGGCGACGTGTAACACATTGTGTTCAACCAAGTCAGGCCCAGGAGGTATGTATACGAGCCCACCTGGTAGGTCCATGTACGCGTACATGGGCCGTGTGTGATGGTGTACCACACATCCAACCCTGCCCAAAATAGAAAAGTGCCCAAGGCCATGTAAAGTTTGTGAAAAGTTAGGTCTCGCTCATATGTTGCATGTGTTTGCATTTCTAACCCTAACCATGGGGTGACTTACTAAGTATTTCATAAAATAGTCAAGCCACGTGCTACCTACATTTTTTAGGTAAAGGCAAGACACCAATGTACTGTTGACGCAGAGCTGAGGACACCATGGAAGTTGGAGAGGGAATATTTTTGGGGGTTTACTTTTATTTGATTGTTTTAAGTTAAAGTATTGAATATTGTTTTATTTAGATTTATTTTTAATTAGTTACTGAAGGTTTTATTTTTGGAGATAGGTTTGTTTTGAATTTAGGAATCAATACAAAAGACTTTGTTGTGTTTTCCAAGGTTATTTNCAATCGTCAACGACACCCGTTCATTAGGCGACATGGTGGAGGAGATCTCTGTCGTTAAAAAGTTTCTTCGAGATGTTCCCCCAAGATTCATGCAAACTGTTACCTCCATCAAGCAATCCGGCGACCTCGAGAACATGTCGGTTGAGGAGGTTGTAGGTCGTCTTTAGGTCCATGAGGACAAACTTCTTGGCTACGAAGACAAAGAAGAAGATGGAGATGACTCTTCTTTCAGGTACGAGCGAATGTGACTATCTCCTTCTTCTATTCATCTGAGTAATCTGCTACAGCAAAAATCCCAGACTCATCTACTTGCCAATATTCTCTAAAGCGAAGAAAGTTCTACATTAACATCCTCCAACGATTATAGTGCCCAACAAGTTTGGGTATTACTGGTTGAACAAAGCTGCCTTCAGTAGCCATCTTTAGCTGCAGCTGAAAGAGACAAGACTCTGATACCAAATGATAAATTTAATGAAGATAAGTTTGCAGAAGGAAGGAAATTTAGTACTTTGTTAGGTGAAGAATGACTATATTTATAGCTAGTACATTGCTTAACAGAAGATTAAAAATAAAATTCTAACAAAAAGTAGAATATCATGCCAAAACAAAGNTGTCTTCTTCCTATCTAGACGATGATTCAAATAAAAAAATTACTCTCCATTAACTTTTCTCAATTTTAATCCTCTTCTAGACCATTTCTCATGAAATGTTTTTTGTTCCGGAAACTACACACCCTCAAGATTCTGTCAATTTTTTTTTAAATAATTTAGATATTGGAAGCTTCAGAACGGAGGTCCCGAACATCGACAACGAGGTAAGTACCCATCATAGACTTTTCTTAAGAAATACTTGTAGGAACTACTTAAATCCTTGTATGAATCATAAATTAAGTATGATTTAAAGGATTATGAAAGAAAAACAACAAGAATCGAAAGTTAAGGCTCTAAACCGATCAAATTGCTTGGAATTTAAGTAACGTTAAAATAACTCACTAAATGAACTCTACTGCCTATGAAACTTTAATGATGGACATATTATGACATGTTAAGATTATATATGAAATTTGGCCGCAATTGGATAAGGTTAAGTAAATCGACCAAGAAACGATGTAAAATTACCATAATACCCTTAAGGTAACTTATCTTCGGTTCATGCTCTAAATGACATTAAAAAATTATGAAACTTTGTAGTAGATCTTATTTTATGATGTTTGATGATTTTGTAAAATTTGAAAGTCATTGGAGCACGTTAAGTAGCGAAACAAAGAATTAGAGGGTAAAATGATCAAATGCCCCTCGAACTCTTTATAATATTCAAGGTGTAAACATACTCCAAATGACCTACTACTTTTTATCTGGTCTATTCCTAAGGACATACAGGTACGTTCAAGATTTCATGTTGATTAGAGAAAGATTGAAACCTAAACCAAGTTAGGGCCTTATAAACACTTAAAGGAAAGTACCTCAAAGAATTCTTACTGAATATTTAAGATTATTCTAGAACTCTTTAAAGAATATATTATGACTCAATGAATTTTTAGAATAACTCATGCATGTTACTAGGTTGGATTCATAAGCTTAAGATGACATGTTACCACTTATTCCTCAAGAAATAAAGAACCTTAGAAACTCACAAGATTAAAAACTAAGGAAAATACTACACAAGCTCTACAACTAACAATAAAAAGGATGCTAGGTACTACTCAAGGGTAAGCTCCTAAGACTTCTCGCCATACAGAATATTCATGACTCAGACTACGCTGCTTAAAACGTAGGAAGACTTAAGCGTAGGTATTCAGACTATGTCACTTGGAATGTATGAAGCCTTGAACATAAGTATTCAGGTTGTATCACATGGCAAACACTAGATGAAAGATTTTAGACTACGCTACTTGGAACATGTGAAACTTTGAGTGTAGGTATTCAGACTATGCCTCTTGGAACGCAGGAAGCCTTGGGCATAGACATTCAAGCTGTATCACAAGGCAAGCCTTGATGTAGAATCAGACTACATTGCTTAGAATGTAAGAAGTTTTAGATGTAGATTTCCAGATCGTATCACATGGTAAGCCCTAGATGCGAGTTCAAACTACGTTCCTTGGAACGCTTGAAGTCTTGGACACAGGTTATCAGGTTTGTGACTGATACCATAAATCCTATGGAGAGTGTCTTGGAGAACGAACTAAGAACCTAAAAAGTAACCATAAACGAGACAACGATTCAAGACGAGAACATGGATCAATTACTAAATTTTGAAAACAAGAACCCAGAGCCATAGTACTAAGGCCCTTAGATCAAGACCAAGGTTGAGACCTCATAATCATAGGACCAAGGTCCTCAAGATAGATCACGATAAGAATTCAATGTCAAGAACATGACTAAAGGGGTCTAAGTACTTGCAACAAGAACCAAAACAAGAAAAGAAAGAGTATGTTACCCTAGCATACCTAGGACCCGATTAAGAGCCTACAAGTAGGCTACTTATTGAGTCTACTATCATCCTACTTGCTACCGTGAAAACCACTGGCAACCCACATGATCAACGTCCTCTTATAGGATAGAGCCATTTGGCAGGGCAATCAAATAAACTATCAAGTGACACATCCCTAACCAACCTCACGCCTAATTCAAAGGTTACATACAGGAGTTGAAAGGGTAGTGGAAGCTTTGCACACACTGTATCGACTACAATTACCTACATACGACTTTTTTTTCTTCAAGACACTTGCTTTAATTATTTTTTTTTTCCTAGAAGCGACTCTACCCACTTTTATTGATTGAGCAATGCATTTAATAAATAGGAACTATATAGATAAATATCTAATTTTATCCCTTATCACAGTTATAGGTGACATGATGAGATTTATTTTAATAAAAAATAAAATTTTTTCGCGATTGAATAACATAAATTAGTACCCAATAATTTTCACAAATCTATAATTATCCTCTTTCTCCATATATTTCTATCCAACCTAAGAAAAAAAAAAAAACAAGAATTTGAACCTATAGACTATAAGTAGTGAGTAAAACTATAGGTAGAGGAGTAATCACTTGGGTACTAAAAAAAATATAGATTTTAATCAATTGAAATCGTCTATCTAAATCTTAACATTTTATAATTGTATAAACTAAAAGATAGGATTATAATAGTTGCACATGGATTCTCTTTTAGGGTGTGAGAGGTCCCAAGTTTCAATTCTCGAAATGCCCCAAACTTTTTTCTAAATCATGTTTATCTTCTCTTACTAATTCTCCTTCCTATTCGGGTACCATGTATATAGTAGATGCAAAATATGATACCATATCTAAGTCTTGACAATCTATATTTTATTTATATGTACTTGAAATGCATGGTTGAGTGAATTCAATTAAAGTTTTAAAAAATATGGAGGAAAAAACTTATTAAATAAGTATATTTTTTTAATGTTAAATTTGTTTCAAAATAACCTTTTGGTCAACTCTGTTAAAGTATGATGAGTGACGAAGAATGGTCGAATAATTTTACACACAAATTATATAAATATTTGTGTTCCCATGGTCTAATAGTTGAATGATAGTACACATGATCTAATAGATTAATTGATTTTAATGTGTTGAAACCCTATCAAATACAATACAAAAAACAAGACACATCAATTATTTTCAAAATTTAGAGATCTATAAGAAACAAATAAGATAGTTGTTTTTATAAGTTCATATATTTATTTGGTTTCATAAGTGAGTGGTTAGGACATTGAACTTTGAACTTACTTTAGTATCATCTCTAAGATCTAAAACTTTTTAAGTTTTTAAGTTTAATAGATTTTTTACATTATCTATATTTCTTTATTTAAAATCCGCCTACATAATAGGTATAAAATTGAAAGTTTAGGAGGTTAGAAGCAAAACTCAATTTTATACTCAATAAAGTAATTGATTTTATTGGGTTGAAACTCTATTAGATACAATGAAGAAAGTTATGGTTCCAAGATCTATAAGATATAAACTTGAACGTATATAAAAATATTATATATTTTTTATATTTCAGAAACTTTAAGACATAAATTTTATGAACATCTACGGTTTCATTGTTTATTAGAGACAAAGATGAAACCAATGCATATTAGGAGATTGCGCCGCGGTCTGGAATCTAGTCTCCCAAGCTTCGCTTTGGGCGTTTCTCCCCTCGATTTCTTCATGAAACTTAAAAATGGTGCTACAGGGAAGAGTTAAAGAATTATTTTATAACTTCTCATGGATAAGTATACACTTCCAAATTTGGTGGAAACATATCGTTTTACCGCATATAAGAACATTTATTATGCTTATGCAATATCAATCTTAGATGAGAGTTTTATTAAGTCACTCCTTAGGGTTACAAGGAAATTAGAGGAAATAACACTATTTTTGGAGATGTTTATGTGCCACGATGGTAGGAGGAAATATTAAGAGGAAGCTTTGAGGTTGTATGAGCAAAGTGGTCAATGATTGGATACTATAGCAAGATTTGGAGTTCGTGACTTAAAAAGATAAAGTAATACATAAAGACTAATCAAGTCATGATCTAGTTAAAGGAACCAAGTCACCTTGAAGAAATTAGGAAGGTTTGAATTAAAGTTGAATGTTATATCTAAGTTATTCCAACAATAATATCAACCCGAGATTTGACCCTGAATCTACTTGAATTTTTTTAGATTATGGCCAGGACAACTTAGTAGAGTTGAGGTAGACCGAGCTATAGGCACATGAGCTACTAAGTCAAGACTTCACACTCCTTAACATTTGTTTTAGAGAGCAATAGCTCTAGTCATTAAGTGTAACGACCCAAAATTTTCTACTTAATTTAAGGTCGCTACTGTATACGTACCATAAACATTGAATGCGGAAGACTTCATTTAAATTCCATAAAACATAACCTTTAACTTAAAATACAATCATGGACTTACGTGTTTCGAAAACATCTTTAAAACGACACAACAAAAGACCCGAAATAAAATAAATAAGCGTTTAAGTTTAAAACATCATATTCTAGCCTAAGTTTAAGAAAATAAATACCACTATCCTATGTATGTACCATGATCTCGAGTTGCGATGTCGTCGTCAGCCGTACAGGAATGTCTTGCCTTAACCTGAAAAATATAGTAGCACATGGCTTGAGTATTTAAAGAAATACTCTAAGTGACCCCACTATTGGGGTTAAATGCAACAATCACATGCAATGAAATGATGGGATCTATCTTTCGTTTCGTTTCATTTTGTTTTCCCTACGGTATTGTCCTAACGAGTAATCGTGGACGTGTACCATATACTCTACACACTGCCCATATGTGCGAGTATGGGCTCACCAGCTAGTTCGCACATCGCTGGGCCACTTTCCTTATCCGGTGGGCATACTCTGGGAGCCCCTTATGCCGGGACCCGTTAAAACTAGTAACCGTCACGACAGCGCTATGCAAGCAAAACGATCGTTGTCCTGCCATTGGATGTACGCGTCCTTACCCTCGTGATGGGATAGGAGTATCACCTAGATGCATGAACACACATAATGCATGAGGTCCCCCCTACTTCTACATTTATCATTAATGAACATAACCCCCCTGTCACGTTCCATGGTTCATGTCATTCTCATTTTCAATTTACATTTCATAAATGTTCCTATAGGGGTTATGATTCCAGACAGTTTATCGTGTTTCATGTCATACAATTCATGCTATTTACATTCAAATATAAGAGACCTAACATAACATTCTATGCTTTTAACATAACATTTCATCATATGCACATCATACCATGACATATTGCATCACAATGTATCATATCATAAACAAGTCATAACATAAATCGTAGTCATATTGTTTTCTAACTTATCATAGCCTTAACATTCTTATATCTATCACAGACATATCATTACGTGAACGTACCTCAGTCATATCATCACAAGAACGTAACCTAATGTTATCATTCTATCAGTCCTAACGCTATCGTTCTATCAATCCTAACGCTATCGTTCTATCAATCTATCACAAACCTATCCCTTTCTACCCGTAGCCTAATTGTATTCTTTCATCAATCTCTCTTATCCATATCACTTCGGTATGTAACCTAACCTTAACGTTTCATGAACGTATTTGACTTCTATCGTTACATTTCGTTTTGTGCATCCTTCTCGTATCCTATCTCAAACATATCATTGAACACATCGTACCATAATTATTATCAAACAATTCACATATTATAACATATACATAACAAATAAGATGCATATCGATCCACATAAAATTCACTCATACCAATATATATGACACGTGCAGAACCACAGAGCATGTGTCAACAGCAAATATAACCATGCCGATAGTAAGGTCACTTACCTGGCTCGCTTAAGTCATCACAAATATATATTTAATGAAAGTTCGATTCCGTTCTTTGAAATCTAAGTCAACCTATAGGAGCTCATGACATTAGTTTCAAGTTTGAACTCTATAAAATTATTTCCCTAATTTACCTAGGCCATCCTAAAATTTTGATATTTTGTGTTAGACAAAATTTAAACTCTGATAATTCTTGTTTTATTAAATCTTTCCTCAATCTCCCTCCCTCTTTCTCTCATTATTTTCATTCTGTAAATAGGTTTTTCAATTGTGTAAACAGATATTACTAATCAATTTTAAGTCGATTGTTTGTCTATGATCTTTTAGTTTATAGATCTGCCCACCCAAATTTTATTGAATCTAACCTTATAACCTTATTTGGTAAAACTTAAAATGCTAAAAAAAATCTAATCAATTGTATATGGGATCTGATTATTACAGACTTGTTAAGATATGAAAGAAGATTTGATCCTAAATTAATTTCTATAACCATAACTATAAAGGAAAAAGAGATCTCAGATAGGATTTTACTGAAATAACTAACAAAAATCTCTACAATCTTTAAAGCCATTTTACATTCTCAAATCTGACCATTGTTGTTTTTCTGTTTTTTTTTTTTTTTNTTTTTTTTTTTTTTTTTTTTTTTTTTTTTTTTTTTTTTTTTTTTTTTTTTTTTTTTTTTGCAATTGTGTAAGGAGGGTAGAGGAGAGATAATTGTGAGAAAGAGGTGGGGAAAGATGTTTTTTTTTTCAATTTAAATTTAAATTAATTTATTTATTTATTTATTTATTTATTTATTATTATTATTATTTTAACTTTTTTTTATTTGTTTATTTCTTTATTTATTTTTGGGCTATTACATTAAGAGGAAAGAATGGGCCCACGCGACGATACTAAGAGCTGATACACGTAGTTATTAAAAAGAAAAAAAACATGCATTCATGTAGAAAAAAGAGTTCCCTCAAGCATATGAACCAAAAAGGCGAGGTTAAAAGGTTTTCTCTGGGTTCGACATAGTTGTGTGAGTAAGAGTAATGTTGTTGGGCTCACTAATTTCCCATAGCTTAAGTAATTTTCATGAATCAAATATTTAACGAGGTTTCTAGACTTGTTTTATAAGTGTTCATATAGATTATAGGAGGCTAATCAGAGACAAAAAAAGGTAATAAGATGAGCCCTTAAGCAAACTTGATACCTCTATATAGTGAGTGTTATACCAAACTCTCCGATTAAGAGTCTTGGTTGAATAAAAGCATTTCCCTTCGACATTGAATATTATAGAATGTGGTCTAGTGAACCATTTTAAACAAGGAACAAATTGTAGTTTGTCTAGACTTATTCAAAAATATAAAGTTCTAAGTTTCCTAGCTTTGACAATGTAGAAGGTTTGTTCAAAAGTTTTGAGCTTGATTCATTCAATACATGCCAGCACAACTTGCACTTACAATGAGTCTGTGAGAAAAGCTTTTGAAAGTTGAGGAATTTGCTGGCTTTAGTTACAGTATAAGGATGTGTAGATGATATATGAAGGTCAGTAAAGTTTAATGATGTTATGAAGAGATAACAAGTTAAAGTACTAAGACAACTCAAAAAGTAAGTATCCTACCTCATATTTACCATATTTACCAAAGGAACATGAGATTACTTGTCTCGTCCTTAATGTGGATATCACACTAAATTACTAATGCATAGTGAGTGAATCCCAAGTTGGTTAAGTTCTTCAACGTGGCAGGTCACCTCGAGAGTTGTTAAAGGATATGCCCAAACCATTGGTTAGTGAATCTGATGGGTACTAAAAGTTCAACGACTTAGAGATTGTGTCATGGAATTCTTTCTAGGTTTATGTAAGATAATAAAAGGCCTCACTGTTATTCAAGTAGTGGTGGGTTGTTGCACTCACAAGCTTACACATGTTACTTTGGATAAAGTCTCGACCCTATGGGGAATATGCAAAAAAATTTCAGGTTTACAAACTATGTTATTTCTATTTTCTTATTTTAAATTAAATGTGCAAGTCTATGGCTTCATTTGTAAATGTTTCATTTCAAATTCCGCATATGTTAATTAAGTCATGCATGTAGTGACATCTCTAATTAGGGTAAGAAAATTATGGGCGTTACTATTGGTATCAGAACCAGACACCGGGTGGTGTACTGGCCAAAACGGATAACAGTGAATGTTGGAATGGCCCCATGGAAGTTAAGATAGGGCAATAGAATGCATTGATTTTCATTTAGTAGTTGATAGATGATCATGAGATCTCACATTGGTTGCAGAGGGAAATGATAGTAGGGCCACTTGGTTGGCCTGCCGAAGCTATTATGACCATTTGACGTTGGCTTAATGCGACATTCTAAAATTTAATTTTGCCTAAACTCGATTGAATGGATTTAGAGCTACCAATCTATAATGCGCATAAAACCTATGGCCTAGGTCACAGGTTTGACACCGGCATGGTCTAATTTCATTAATTCTTCATAATAGCTTTTCATGATACCAAATTACAGCATAACAAACTTTAAAAGATAATGACTTAAAATTTTAATTTATTAAGCATAAAATTATGTAACCGAAACTCGATTGACTGGATTAGAAGCTATCGATCTACCATGTGCATAAAACCTATGGCCTATTAGCTTAGTTGGTTAGAACATCGTGTTAATAACACGAAGGTCGCAGGTTTGACACTTGCATGGGCCAATTTCATTAATTCTTAATAATAATATATCTTTTCATGATATGGAGTTGCAACACTACAAACTTAAAGATAACGACTTGAAGTTTTAAGTTTATTATGCATAAAATGATGTAATCTAAACTCACTAGATTAGGAGCTACTGATCTACAATGTACATAAAACTTATGGCCTATTAGCTTAGTTGGTTAGAGCGTGCAGGTTACGGGTTCGTAACCTGCACGGGCCAATTTTATTAATTCTTAATAGTAATATATCTTTTTATAATATGAGTTTTAAGCCTCGTAGGATTCGACACTTGCCTGGGCCAATTTCAATAATTCTCTTAATAATAACATTTCATTATATGGATGAGAGAGAATGTTGGAGAGTGAGAGCAAGAAATGGAGACGGGCGAGGTAACCTTCCACTATAAGTCATTTCTCATTAGAGCAAGAAATGGAGACCCGCGAGGTAACCTTTCACTATAAGTCATTTCTTACGAGTTAAGGTCTAAGATATTGATATGTTCTTCTAGAAAGATTCCCCATAGTATTCATGAAGAATCCTAGTAGATTCTATGTTGCAACTCCACCCGATATACGACTCGCGCCCACATCTGACCTAGTTTGACTCGAAGGATGTTCAACCTAATCTGCATGGTGTCATGCGTCAACATAAGGAGTTTCACTTGCCAGCGCCACCTCTGAATTCGAACCCACGACTCATCAGTGGCGGACGAACCCAAGCATGCCACATGGCAGCACCAGGATGTGCGTCCTCTTCCCTCAAGCGCATTCGTATGAGCGCGTGGAGCGTCTTTCCAACGAGTGGAAGTGCGTGCTGCACAATGAAGGTTAGTTTTCGTCCTGTTCGACTTCTGTTTGCTTGATTTTTATCCCGATTCTAATTGATACCATATTTTTATGTGAATTAGGACCTAATAATATGATAAGCATAGGGATTTGTGATTAAAAGTGACAAGTCACTGAGTCTAGACCTAACCTTTCCCTATGAGTCTATCATATCACACCAACAAACGAAGCACCTTAAGAGTGTTCTTAGGCTACTAGTTGTGTGAACAGTATCTATAACTTCATAGAAGGACCAAAGGTTCCTAATAAATTCTCGTTGTTCCTAGCCGTTTCTCATGGAAAATAAGGGGGACTATCATGGGCCTAGGAGGTACTCAACACACCCTAGATAAGATATCATATAGTCTCAGAATGTCATACAAAGGTAGCGCCTCATAGAGAGACACCGGTCATTACAGCTCAGCATAAGGAACTCTTAGAGTTTAAATGAAGGGATGGAGAACAAAAAAATCTCCAAGGACCTATGACTAGAACCAGACGTCCTAGAGCCAAAGAGAAGTCCGTGGGAATCTGTTAAAGATGCAATAAGAGCATACAAGTAAGTGGCTTACTGAGTATAATATTTATACTCATCCCAATTTTCCTATTTTTTTCAAGTGTTCGCAGGCTACTGGTCGTGTTTGAGGAGCGTTTGAGAGTTGTGCGGTCATAGAGGGGGTTGTTTCGGAGCGTCAATCCCTCTTCAGTCATTTTGAGTCTTTTGTATTTCTTTGTTTAATTTGTATCCCTTTGTAATATTTTGAAACAAAACTTCTCTTTACTCTCTTTTATTTAAATAATATTATTAACTTTTACTTTTCTATTCTTTTCTTTTATTTTTTGTCTGTTTTTTCTTTCATCTTTTAGGTCACGGTTTGAGTTTTCAAAATCTCAAAAAACGGGTCATGACAGATATGATCTAAGATTTTAAAAGGTTCAATAAATCATGTGCTCAGCTTTCCATTTTATTCAAACCTTAGGACCCCTTCTTCGGAGTTGCCTTCAAGAATATCATGTCCCCTAAGCTCATATGTCTCATGTCAGTGTATTACTCTAAACCATGCCCATTCTTGTTCTAATCTTCCACACCCTTAAAAGGAATTCTTTGTTCATCTCTTCAACTGTTGTGAGATCTCACATTGACAAACGACACTAGAGCACTCGAAGAGGATCCCTCAGGTTAGATGAAACCCTTGTCCAATAAGACTTACAGTTGCTCCTTCAAAACCTTACTATGAAAAGAGTAGGTTTAGTAAGGTTTTGACCCTGACATCGAGACAAGCAAAACGACGACCCTCAAGTGGCACACATCCGCCACAAGAGGCCCAATATAGAATAATTGCATGTCTTCCGACAAAGACGATAGTAGGATCATTTACTTGGTTGGCCTAAGCTAAACTACTACGACCCGCTACTCTCTAAAATTTAATTCTACCTAAGGAATCCCACCATCATAAATTGGAATTCTCTTGTGGGAATTGACTCATCATAAAATAATTTAAACTTACTCCAAATAATTTAAACTAACTGAACCCTAATTTTGAATAAGATAAGTCCTACGACAGAGACGATAGTAGGGTCACTTACTTGGCTGGCCTAGGTTGAACTACTACGACACGCTACTCTCTAAAATTTAATTTCATCTAAGGTGTTCCACAATCATAAATCTGAATTCTCTTATGGGAATTGACTCACCTAATTTTTTATAAAATAAATTAAACTTCCTCCAAATAATTTAAACTAGTTAAACCTAATTTTGCATAAAATAATTTAAACTTCCAAAATCTAATTTTGCATTTAAACTTAGACTTCAAAAAATTATTTTGCATTTAAACTTAGACTTCACAAATAGTAAAAGGTTATTATACTAACCTTGAAGGCTCCGAAACTAGTAAAAAAGAGAGCCGTATCGCTAAATTTGGTCTAGAGACATTAGAAAATGTATTGTCCGACTTGCTTCAAGTAAGGGACATCCCTCCTATAGTGGAGCTTAACTCCCCCTTTTCAAAATAAGCATGTGGGACAACTTCTACCTTCTATTTTTTTTTTTTTTTTTAATACTACAAATCTCCTCCTCCTCCATAAACTTAGGTATGACTGAAAATCAAGGAAATAAAATTCCTCCAATAGAGTTTCACACAAAATTCCACGTAAGAGAAAGTGTAAGAGAAAGTGTGGGAAACCTTTGTGGAAACCTTTTGGGTCAATCCAAGAATTATATTTATAAATATATTAAAAGAATTATTGTGTTTGAATATTTAATATTATTCAAATATATTTAAATGTCATAAGCTATCTCATAATCTTGTCTTTCTTACCTGTCAATACCCATAATGACTTTTGCGATTTCCTTTGTCTCCTGTGACGTGTCTTGCCTTCTGTTCCACGATTAACACGATGACGATTCCTCTGTGAATGACTATAATCACTTCTTCGTTGAGGTTGACTTGGAGAGGAAGAGGTTGGAGTCGTCGATTGAGATCTGCGGTGAGTAAGTTTTCCTTGTATTGATCTTTTTCTATTGGTCTCTTACTCTCATGGTGGTGTGTATAATTAGCAAAAACAGGAGTGAAAATAGTTGTGTGAATGAGGGGTATAATATGTAGGTTTTAAAGTGAAGTTGGGGTGGGTTACTGACGTAAATCTCGCCTCGCCAAAAATCTCGAGATATGTTATGCGATTTCTGGATAGTTTTTAAAATTTCTTCCTTTTTTTTTTTTAACTGAACCATAACAAGATATATTGTGCGGATAATTCAACTAAACTATTAGTCACACAATCCTAACTGACTTAGGCCTGGCTCGACGGTATTGGTACTGAAGTTGAAAGGGAAGTGGAAGCTTTATTGACAACGTATGAACTGCTAACGGTCTGGAGGTTACCTTTGTCTCGTTGAGTTGCTACAATCTTTACACTCTTTGATCTTGGCAGCTTACTTTTATTACGCAGTGAACGTTCGACGACTTAAATTGAGGAAAATCTCATAAAATTCTAATGAGACAATATGGTGATTTTTAGTCTGAGATCATCTAATGTAGGTTGGGCTCTATGCCCGTATGATCGACCTTGAGTAAGTTAATGATAAACTTTTTAGCTATATCATAATGTTCCAAATATCTTAGATTAGTTAAGGTTTCATGTCATTTATTGAAAGCTCGAATTTTTTTAAGCACCTCTCGTCTCCCCCATATACAAAAATAATTGCTATGTTCATGAAGTATTAGATTTATTTAAAGGAAATAACTTCTTTTTGGGATGATCATTCTCAATAAATAGAAAAAGTATACAAAATGAAGTTTTGAAGATAGTATGGGTAAGGAGGTTAATGGTTGGATATTTAGAAAGGTTAGAGGTGACTTGGAGGTTAAAGTTATACGCGATTGATTCAATTGTTGATTTAGTTGATGAAAGAAAGCAATTCATCTCGAAGAAAGTGAGAAAGTTGGAATTAAGTCGAATTTTGTATTTGAGATTCAGATTTCAACAAACAAAGAGCTTGAGTCATGAATCCGCTTCCAAATTTTAAGATATTGGATATAATTATTTAGTATAATTGAGGTAGACCAAGCTGCAAACATAAAGCTTTAGCATTTTTCTAGTGAGCGCATTAGCTCTGATCGTTAAGAGGAAAGAATTGACTCATTTGGCGATATAATGAATATGAGGAACTAATTAAGGTAGTCATGAAGGACATGTATTCTTTCAAAAACAAAGATTCCCTCGAGTATACAAGTCAAGAACGACAATGTTTCAAAGAATTTCTTCATGTTGGACATGGTCGTTATGAGTTATTGTGATATCATTGACTCAGTTATGCCCCATATATTATTCTCATGAATCAGATCTTCAAAAAAGTTTCTAGACTTGTTTTATAGGAGTGCTTACATGTAACACCCGAGCCTCGAAGAGAAATTTAACCACCTCCCCTAGAACAAAGTATACTTCCCCCTAAGCTCTGATATATTTGAGAGTTTCCCATTTGAAACTTTTAATGATTATTGTTTTATTAAGTAATTAGTATTTTGTTGATCATGTTATAGTCGCATACAAATTATAAACAATACATATAAAATTAGTAGTAACTATGCCTTTGTTGGTGTAACAATAAACATCGTAAAGAAAAGTAAAAACTCTTACTCATCCTGACACGACGCTATAAAATGTATCCTCATTTGAGCAAGAACACAACAATTAGGTAATGAAAAATTAAACTGAAGATATAATCTCAATAAAAAAAATAAAAATGTTCCATAATAATTGGCATATACTCGACCCAATTCACAACCACTTCGATCTATTTAATTTCATCTCATATGAAAAAAAAAAAAAAAAAAAAAAAAAAAAAAAAAAAAAAAAAAAAAAAAAAAAAAAAAAAAAAAAAAAAAAAAAA
>NW_019272047.1:2628706-2637315 GCF_002738345.1 Cucurbita maxima | reverse complement strand
AAAAAAAAAAAAAAAAAAAAAAAAAAAAAAAAAAAAAAAAAAAAAAAAAAAAAAAAAAAAAAAAAAAAAAAAAAAAAAAAGTCTCCACGACAACAAAGGTGGAACATGAAAATTTGAACTACCGTTCTTTAAAAAAAATATATTAAATTAAGTAAATTTGAGAAATATTTTGGAGTGATTCCATTTTTTATTTATTTATTTAATATCACTAAATAGATTTTTATGAAATATAAAATTAAATAATAATTTTGAACAGTTTTAAAAAGTCCATTTTTGTTTAAAATTTAAAAATTAAAAATATAGCTTTCATTATTATTTATCATAATTTTGGAACTTTTTCCAATAGTACTAAAGTTCACTATTAAGATGGTTCTTTTATTTTATTTTATTTTATTTGGTGGACGATTTATTAAAGTATTTTCCTTTATATAAATTTAAAGTTATAATTAATAATAATAAATATTAATTAATTAATTACCATATATAAGTTAAATTTAAAAGTTTATATAATTTTAATTAATTTATTCCAAGATAATTATTAAACTAGAATTATAAATATTCTGATAATTAATTTTTTTTACACATCAAAATTTAATTTATAATTAATAAAATAAATATGTGTACAATTAAGAAAAACCTTAAATTTATTTAATTAGTTAAATTAAATAAAAGAATATATTTTTAAAATCTTACATTTATTTGTAATCAAATACTGTTTTTTCTTAAATTTAATTCATTATTGTTTATTATAATTTTAAAACGTTTTTCCAATAATATTAACGTTTGCTATTGACATACCCATATTCTATTCTCTTATTTTACGTTTTTCTTCACAGTTCATTAAAGTATTTTCCTTTATAAAATTAAAATTAAAATTAATAATAATAAAGAATAATTAATTAATTACCATATATACATGGAAAAAGTTTGACTAGGTCGAGTATTTTCAAGTATTTAATTTAAATATTTTCAAAATTTCTTTCAAGATTTATTTCCAAATTTGTGGTTTATTTAGGGTTATTCCATCTAAGTTCAATATATTTTATATAGTTTTATTTAATTCATTTAGTCGAAAAGAAGGATAAATATATTTATAATTAAATATTTTTATTTACATTTAATAATATATATTATTGTGTGTGGAAATGGCAATAAATAGTCGGAAATATGAAAATTTAATAGTATATCAGTAAATAGAAAGAAATAACATTCTATTTATATACCAAAAAACAGTAACGTTACCAAAACACAACCATCCTTTCCTAGTTTACTTCTACGTAATAATTTCAATTGCCACCTCATTATCTCTCTTAGGCGTATAAATAAAATAAAGAAATTTAAAATTCATGCAATTATTTCTTCATCTCTCATGGCGCCTCTCATATTTCTCATTCTCGCACTACTTTCCATCGTCGAGTCCACCGCTGCCAAAGGTGGTGGCCTCAAGCTGGAACTCATCCGCCGCCGTGTTTCACTCGACAACGTTTCACCGATGGCAGCCCAATCACAAATTTGGCCGGAAGCCAGCCAATTTATAATCAAAATCGCCGTTGGAACGCCGCCGACGGAGGTGCATGCAATCCTCGACACTGGCAGCGATCTATTTTGGACTCAGTGTCTTCCATGTGCGAACTGTTACCGACAAACGAATCCCATATACGACCCTTCGAAATCGTCAACTTTTCAAACCCTTTCTTGTGAGTTGCCGCAGTGCCATTTAACGGGGTCCGGTGCAGCATGCTCCGGCACCGACACGTGTAAGTACAACTATGGGTATGGAAGCGGATTGACGCAGGGAGAATTGGCAACTGAACAAATGGCTGTAACTTCAAGGTCTGGAGCAATGAAGCTGTTTCAGGGTGTGGTGTTTGGTTGCGGACATAATAATTCTGGAACGTTTAATCCAAATGAAATGGGATTGATCGGATTGGGAAGAGGAGCGATTTCCTTCGTTTCTCAGGTAATATATATATATATCTTATCTCTTTCAATTATTATTATTATTTTTAAAAACATTATTAGTTTATGAAAATGGTATCTATAAAAAATAATAATAATATATTTATATAATTGTATTATTTAATCTCTTTACTTTTACAAATACATCAATTGATTTGCATTAAATATTGAAACAAACGGTTTAATTATATTCCTATTCAAGTTCAAAACATGTAAATTCATATTCACAGATAGGTCCATCGATCGGTGGTAGAAAGTTCTCCCTTTGTCTGATGCCAACCAACACCGACCCGACAATCTCAAGCAGCATCTCTATTGGGTCGGGTTCTGAAGTTAAAGGACCCGGAGTCATCACAGCCCAACTTGTTCAAATATCTGACCCAACATATTATTCTCTCACCCTCACGGGAATCTCCGTCGGAAATACCCTTATTCCGTACAGTACATCGGGACCTCCTGCTCAGGGGAACACGGTTCTCGATACCGGCACACCCCCAACTCTCCTCCCCAAAGAATTGTACGAAAGATTGGCTGCCGAAGTTCGGCGGCAGATCCCGTCGGAGCCCATTGGCGATACTCTTTGCTATAAAGATAATTTGGGTGATTTGGTGATGACTCTGCACTTCGACGGTGGCGTGGATCTGCCATTGAGTACGATTCAGACATTCAATCAAATGCCGGATGGGTCCTTTTGCTTCGCCGCGATGGGCGTTGACGACGATAGCGCACTCATCGGGAACAGTATGATGGCAAATTTTTTGGTTGGGTATGATATTGACAATATGACGGTGTCATTTAAGCCCACTGACTGCACCAAAATTGGTTGAAATTTTTTAAGCCTATAAAAACAATACACTATTTTATAACTATTATTACTTTTGTATGTTTGTTTTATTTATAAAATTTGGAAAACATTCATTAATATATACATAACTATATTCTATTTTACTCAATATTTTTTTTTTAGTAATTTTCTAGACATTAATTATTAATTATTTTTATTTAAATGATAAAATAATATAATTAATTCAATTCTCTCAAAAATCTTATTCTATTATTTCAATACCTTCCTAGGGCTAATTTGTTGATACGTCGCCAAACATGTAGTTTAAAGATAATTTAGATAAATCCATGTTGATTTGATAAAGTCCTATAAGGCAGAAGCTCAAAATAAATTTGAAAGGAGAACAAAATATGCCGAACAAAATATGCAAGTTAATGATTGTACGTTGAGTTGAGTTGATTTGATGTTATGAAAAATAATTTAATTTTTAGTTTACGAACCCAAATCATATGTCCAATGGACCGGTTATTGTGGCCCGTGCAGCCACGAGAGCCGGAAGACTCGAATGCTTCATTCATGTTGATCATACATGGAAGAAAGAAAGAGAAAACATGGACTGAAGTTTGTGGTTTTGGCTGTAAATACTTCAGAAAACATGGACAGATTTGGAAGTATACTTTTGGAGGGTATTTTGGGTATTTCACTTTATGGGAATCAAGCCCACGAGGGTGATATTGGTCGTCGGGAAATAGAACATTCTCTTTTGTTTGTACGGTTGAAGTTTGTTTAGTCAAAGGTTGATTTCTTGACTTATTGGTCTCTCACAACAAATTACGACAAAATAATAATGATTACTATTTATTACAGAATTAAAATTACTTAGTATTTTACCTTTTATATTATTTTTGAAGTTAAATTACTATTAAATTTTGGAAGTTTTTGTTTATTTGATTAATTAAAAAACGTGAAACAAACTTAAATTTATTTTTTTAAAATATAGTTATTTTTTAAATTATTATTAAATATATTGTTCTTCTAGAACAAACCTGCATTCATGTTTTTGTCGGTGCATCCTAACCTTTAATATATTACTAATGAAATTCAAAATAGACTAATAATATTTTTTTTATTCGTTTTGAAGAATTATTATTTTTTTTTTTTTGTATAATTTAAATACTATTTAAATCATTGTTTTGTTTTTTTTTAATTAATTTTAATTTAATATTTCTTTCGTTTGGTTATTACACTTAGCTTTTTGGTTCATATTAGTTTGTAATTTCAAAATATTTATTTTAGTTATTGTTATTTTAAAAGTCATAAATTTAGTAATTTGGTACAAAATTTAAGAATAATTTTTAACATAATTTAAATTAGTATTTAATAATTTTTTAACTTCGAAATAGTGACATAACGGCCACATCCTCTCCGTTAAGCGTCTAACTTGGAAAGCCCTCTGTCCATCAGACACGACGTCAATATTTTAGCGTCTGTCAATTTCCTCTCAAGAATTTCTAGTACAAGTTTGTCTACCACGGTTTCTTCGCCCGTGGAAATGATAGCAGAGAAGATAGATCTGACCTTTGAACTTTCTCAAACGATTCTTGAGGCTAAGGCCATAAACTTACAATTAGAGTCGGTTTGATAGCAATTTTGTTCTGGATTTCAAGAGGTTATGCAATTTACTGATAGTTTCTTTTATTGGTGCGATGCATTTTGATTTTGGGTTGAAATTTACATAACTTCAGATTTTCTCCTTAAAATTTTGAACGGTTTCTTTTTAATCACTCAAATTTGTTAGGTAACCATTAAGTTCACGCAGCAACAACAAATCAGAGACATGACTCTAGATCAAGGAAAGTTCAATGGTGTACGATCATAATTAAGACCAATTTAATATTTGATATCAGTTTTTACTCCATTCCATACCGTTTTTGAAAACACATAGAGTAGAAATTAATGGGGTAAACCCATATTTCTTTGATTTGTTATCTATTTCGGACCAAAATTTTCAAAATCTTAGCCCGATTTCGAAAACTAAAGATAATTTTGTTTTTAGAATTTGACTAAGAATTCGATTAATATAGGACGAACACAATTTCAAGAAGAAACGGATAGGATCTAAATACTTTGAATCTAGCTGGTCAAAGAGATGCATAATTAGGGGTACCAACTTTTTGATGAGGAGAAGAATTTAAATTAGCTAAAAGGTAGTTACACTAACTTTAAACGCTTCAGAAAAATTGAAACTAGGAGAAAAGGGTACGAACGTATCAAACAAAAGCCAAATTAGGTTAAATGCAGGCCTTGGCCGTCAGAAAATGTAATATTCAACTAGCTCGGCCGTTCAAGTAAGATGATAAAATGGAGTGAGGGACCTCCTTTTTGTAGTGGAGGCCAACCCCCACTTGTGAGCATTAAGCAAGGTGGGACTATCCATTTTTTTTTAGTTCTAATATTTTGGAAGATTACACCAACACAATAATTTTAGAATTCTTATAAAGATTTTAAATCTAAGCTATTTTTACTTGAACTTGTTTTAAAAGATTTCACCATACAATTATTTTTTTAATTTGAATATAAAGGACATGTGCTCGATGGAATTTTCACATCTAGAAGAAAGGTCAATTTTCAAAATTTTAACGTCTTTTATAAATTAAAGTTAAAAAAAATGATTTTTTTTATTTTTTATGGAAGGGTGGGCTAATGTTTCTTAACAAGAGAATAATAAAATTGAAAATAGGTACTCAACACATATAGGTACTATCATTTTAACAAGAAACTTAAAATAAGATCATATATCATATTAAAAGTTTCACATGGCTTCGAATGTTGGACCCAACAGAAAGACGGAGACAAAAGGAAAGAAAATAAAAAAAGTAAAATAAAATTTTGATAAAACTTTAATTGAATTAAATACAAGCTAACACTAAAATTAAATAAACAATAATATCCAAAAGGAAACCTGGAAAAATTGGTTTGGGATATAGTTTACATTAGAAAAAAACGAAAGATTCAAATACAAAAATGAACTTATGCTCCGGAACGATCCCCTCTGTGACTGTACAACTCTCAAACACTCCTCCACCTCAACCAACAGCTTGTGAGACCTAAACATAAAAAAATAAAAAAAAAGGGTAAATATACAAATATACTGTGAAACCAACCTATTTGTAGGCTCTTATCTTAGCCTTGATCAAGAAAAAGACCATAAACTTAACATTGGGCTCGAGAGGTATTATTCTTGTTGTATATAGTCTTAGGTAGCTAGCTTAACCTATGCAACGGTAACCGATATCTGAAGTTAACGTGCAACCTTAACGATTTCTCTCTATCAAGTTGGCACAATGAGTGCTAGCCTACTCATCATCCAAAGGTGGTAGTTGGTAAACTCATCCAACAACTATAAAACTCGTACTTAAAAATAATTAATTTTCTCCTATCCTATATAGGATCTTAATTTTTTGTTTTTTATGATGTTCCACATTGGTTGGGAAGGAGAACAAACCACCATTTTTATAAGGGTGTGGAAACCTTCCCCTAGCAGACGCATTTTAAAGCCTTGAGGGAAAGCCCGAAAGGGAAATCCCAAAGAGGACAATATCTGCTAGCGGTGGATCTGGGCCATTACGATTGGTATCAGAGCAGCCGGGTTTTTGATTTTGTAGACTTTTTTTTTCCTAGGATGGAGAGTCGTACACCTCTGTGACTCAACTCGTCGTCTCACCTTGTTTAGTAGGTTATGATATGATGTAATGCCGCTAAAAACTTGATGTATGTTTTGGGTTAACACCTTAAGGTGTTAAAAGTGAATATTCCCTCTATATGTTGATGCTAGATTCGAGTTATTGTGAGGAGGCCGAGAGGGGTCATGTTTTAGTTTACTAGCCTTAGGAAGACAGAAAAGTGACTTTGCAGAGTGCGTGACGTCTAACCTATAGAAATGTACATGAGACTTTTTAAGGCCTAGTACGAGAAGATATACCTATGACTCAGCCTCCCACGACCATAATTCTAGATGTCAAGCATGCCTTCGTGGAGACCACATAGTAGGCCTAGACAATATGGAGTGGTCTTGGTGCAAACCACATAGTAGACCCAGACAATATCGTTCTTACAAGTAAGGACAACCACTGTAGGAATTAAGCACCCCTCAAGTAAACCATTTTCACGAGTGAGTTTGGTTAAGTCGGAAGTTAAGAAATAAGATTCACCAACAGAGAGAGTGAAGCTATGGAGGCCATGTCTTCAAGGTTGGTTGGAGTCTTCATGAGATAAGTTCAGGTTTATGGACTTCCATAAGTGAGATGTACGCTTTTATGCCACTAAAGAGTCATGGGGTGTAGGATATCCCTACTAAACAATCACCTAATGGATGACAAGTTGCTTTGGACCTTGGTGGAGAGGACCAAGTTCAAAAGCAACACGTGGTTATCAGGACAATGAAACTGTGTTCTAATCTATCCTTTGGTCAAGGCATGCATTCTCACAAGGGGAAGGACGTTAAACTGTCGAGATAGTCCAGTGAACCCTAGGGTTGAGAATAGCAAGGAAAAAAAAAAAGATAAGCTAGGGCTAGGTCTTCGTCGTCTAAAGGAAGAAAGTCGAGATGGGCGATAGTAAGAACCAACATTTGTGTTAGGTTATCTAGATTACAAAGTGTAGAACTCTATTTTCACCCATGAGTGTAATGCCAGACTTGTGAAGCATTCTCAAGTAGAGGTGGAACTTCTAATTAACGTGATTTTGGAAATTACCTGAAGGATAGTGAGGTAGTGACTTGTAAACATGTAAGACTAGCAGGGACATGATATGTCTCAGAGAAGACACTAGGCGTAGCACCCTCGAAGTTCGATGGAAACTAGCTACCAAACAAGTGTTTTTCAGAGAGTTCCCCAGGATCCAGTACAAGAACTTGAAAGGTTCAGGTGCTTGAAAAAGAGCTAGTGATGAGATATCACTATGAGAGAAAATGTGTCTAACTCAGTCATAAAAGATATAACAGGGGGTTAACCTAGGTGAACGTAGAGAACTTATGTAAGGATCTTTACTTCCAAAAGAACCCGTACTTGTCCCAGATGAGTATTAGTACTCAAGCGAGTTATGTAACAGGACGTCTCGCTGAAAAAAAAGTTAGGCAAATGAGATGACACTACGAGGCTATTTTGGAGAAGTAGTAAAGACTATCTTGATAAGGTAAGGATGTCACCAGACGAGAATTAGAGAGGAATACATACCTAAAGCAACCTTTAGAAGTCGCTATGAACATTACGAGTTCATAGTCATGTCTTTGGGTTTAATTAATGCTCTCGTAGTTTTCATGCAGTTGATGAACAAATGAGGAATTCTGGATTATGTTCATTAACGACATCCTAGAGTGTTCGAAGTCTGAAGTGGGGCACGAGGAAGACCTGAGGAAAATTTTAATTCTACTGAGAACCTACCTGTTATATGTTAGATTCACAAAGTGCGAATTATGACTGCAAGTGGTGGCCTTCCTTGGACACGTGGTATCCAGGAAGGGAATAACTGTGAACCCTGCTAAGACCAAAGAAGAGCATGAAGATCGCCTGCAAATGGTTTTGACTGTGTTGAAAATGTCTCTATTGTATGTCAAGTTTTCTAAGTGGGAATTCCGGCTATGAGAAGTAGCATTTTTATAACATGTGGTCTTAAGAGGGGAAATTATTGTGGATCCAGCTAAGGTTGAAGCTCTCATGTTGTGGCCAAGGCTGACAACTGTGATAGAGGTAAGAGGCTTTTTGGGCTTGATTGGCTACTACATGAGATTTTTCCAAGACTTCTCGAAAATGTCAGTCGCGATGACTCAGTTGACAAAAAAAAAAAAAAAAAAAAAAAAAAAAAAAAA
>NW_019272047.1:2627255-2628523 GCF_002738345.1 Cucurbita maxima | reverse complement strand
AAAAAAAAAAAAAAAAAAAAAAAAGAAAAAGAAAAAGAAAAGAAAACACTGTCGACTTGAGATTGTGAAGAGAGCTTCCAAGAGTTGAAGAAGAAGTTGGTGACTGCACCAGTCTTCGTAGTGTATAGTGACGCCTCAGGTAAGGGCTTGAGTTGTGTGCTCATGCAGAATGAGAAATTAATTGCGTTCATTTCTCTAGATAGTTAAAGGAATATGAGTGGAATTATCCTACTGATGACTTGGAGCTAGCTATCATGGTGTTTGCATAGAATTCATGGCGGCATTATCGGTATGGTGAGACTAAGTGTACATTGACCACAAGAACCTTAAATATTTTCTTTTCACCTAGAAGCAGTTGAATATGAGACAAAGGAGGTGGCTTGAGCTAGTGAAAGACTACGATGTTGAGATTCTATATCATCCTGGCAAGGCTAATGTGGTAGTTGATACCTTCAGTAGGAAGACAACCCACACCTCTGCGTTGGTCACTCAACAGAGCATGCTTCAAGAGGAGATCAAAAGAGTTGAGATTGATTTAGTAGTTAAGAACATCAATGCACAACTAGCTCAGTTGACAGTACAGTCCACACTTCGTAAATGCATCATTTATGCAAAGTCTATAGATGCCCAGCTCCAAAAAGTTTGTGACACCCAAGAGGCTAAGATAGCTCAGGGGTTCTTAATTTCATCTGAAGGCGGGCTTTTGTGGCGGGGATACTTGTGTGTATCTAGGGATAAGGAAATCTTTAAGGAGGTTATGCCTGAAGCACACGACACGTCCTTCACATTTCACCCTGGTAGTACAAAAATGTATCAAGACCTGAATAATAGTTAATGGTGGCTAGGAATGGAAAAAAGACATCACAGACTTTGTGTGACGTTGTCTAACGTCTTAGTGGGTGAAAGCCCCAAGATAATGCCCTGCAGGGATGCTGCAACCCTTAAACATATCCCGTGGAAGTGAGAGGAAGTGAGTATGACTTTCATATCCGATCTACCTAAGACTCGACGTTGTTTTGATGTGATTTGAGTCATTGTTGAAAGACACACAAAAATAGCTCACTTCATCCCAGTTAAGAGCACTTTTCGAGTGGATCAATTGGCTCAGTTGTATGTTTGAGAAATAGTTCGGTTGCATGGGGTGCCTACTCCCATTGTGTCTTATCAAGATGCTAGGTTTACCTTTTTTTTTTTTTTTTTTTTTAATAAGGGTTTGCAGAAAGCCTCGAGTACCCAACCTCGTCTCAATACAACTATCCATCATCAGA
>NW_019272047.1:2553450-2626793 GCF_002738345.1 Cucurbita maxima | reverse complement strand
TCTTTTTTTTTTTTTTTTTTTTTTGAAGGGTTTGCAGAAAGCCTCGAGTACCCAACCTCTTCTCAATACAACCATCCATCATCAGACAGATGGACAAATGGACAGATGAAAAGGTTGAATCAAGTATTAGAGGACATGCTCAAGGCGTGTGTGATGGATTTCGCTGGTTGATGGGATGACCACCTATCCCTCATGGAAGTTGCTTATAGCAACAGTTATCAAGCAAAAACTCATATGGCTCCATTGAAGTCCCATATGGGAAGAGGTATCGGATACCAGTGTTTTAGGTTTTATTGGAGGACTTAGGGTGTGATTTTCATATCGGTGCAGAAGAAAGAAATGCTCGTGATGTATCAAGAAACTTAGAAAAAAATTAAAAAAAAATTGTAATGTAATTGAATTTTGATCATAGTCAATTAGGGGCAAAAAGGTAATTTTTTCCCACACATACCACCTTGAGGGGGTCTAGACAGACTTGGAAGAAAGGAAAAGAAAAGGAAAGAAAAAAAAATAGAGAGAGAAAGAGAAAAGAACGGTTAGAGTTTTTTTTAAGAAGGAAGAAGGTGGGAGAAACGCCTCAAACTCGAACTGAAGCACCCTCAATCTTGGTCTCTTACTAGAGCTACTCAGAGTATCAAGAGGAGTGGTCTGAGCATTGGATCGTTCGTTCCCGGCAAGAAACGGGCAAGAACGCTAGGTAAGTCCACGACCTCTCTTGTTTCAAGATTTCACCATAGATTTGGTAGTTTTAGATGATTTAAACCTTAATAATCTAGTTGCAACACTTTGGGTGAGGAGTCTTGTAAGTTTCAAGAGGAAACGCAGCCAAAAATCGCGTTGAAAAACAAAATTGAGAAACCGTCCTACTTTGGTAAGAAACTAAAATTTTCTTGGTTTTTGACTTCATTTATTAAGCGCTGTGAGTTTAAAAACATACAATAAAAATATATCCGGATTGGTGGACTTGTGATCTTGAATTCTTGTGAAGGAATCGATTTAATACGAGTTACAATTTGGAAGATAGAAAAATCCAAAATAAATAAGTTGATATAGAATTTGACCGGAATCTGGAAAATCGTAGAGATGAGAGGATAAAGACGAATTCTTGTGAAAGAATTGATTTAATACGAGTTAAGTTTTGCATGATAGAAAAATCCAAAATAAATAGGTTGATATAGAATTTGACCGGAATCTGAAAAATCGCAGAGATGAGAGGAAAAAGACGAACGACGGAGGGACGTGTGTCAGGAAGGGAGAGGGCCGCGAGTCGCTGGGAAAATGGGACACGTGTCATGTGTGGAATGGTGGAGGAAAATTACGAAAAATACTTCGTCAGGTAGGGCTTGAAGACCATCGCCTGCCACCAGATTCGTGAACTTGTGCGAGACCCGAACCTGTCAAACTAGCTTTAGTAAAATTAGGTCGTTATTATGTCTTAATGCAATGTAGTGAGTCCACCTCAGTTGAAATGAACGTTGAAGGACGAAGTCAAACTAGCTTTAGCAATATTTAGAGACTTTGGTTTAGGCCAACCAAGTAAGTGGGTTTATTATCGACTTGGTTGGATGAATTCTATTATGTATGATATTGCGTGTCTCGTGGCTCCGACACGTGTCATATATATGAATGATATATGATGCTATGTGATAGTATGTTATGTTATGCCATGTTATACCATGTTAAGCTATATGATGCCATGTTATGCCATGTTAAAATATGTGATGTCGTGCCTTGCCAGATTATGATATGTTGTTATAAGACCCTGACATGTTGTATAGTTATGAAATTGATAATCTATGATTTATAAGCCTTCTTAGACCATGTCATAAAAGCTATGCCATGTACTACAAAATGTTTCAAAATTATTAAGCATAATTCACAGACCTATGTCATACATAAATGGATGTTTGTCTTGCATCATATATTATGCCATGATAATAAACTATGTGAATCTCATGCATAATTGTGTGACACGTGCATTGGTCACTTACTTGGTTTGCTTAGATTAAAGCTACTACGACTCCTTGATCCTAGCTTGGTATTGCTCTCTAAAATTCAATTATGCTTAAGGAGTCCAACAATCACCGGTTAGAATTTTATTATGGAAATTGACTAAACTAGTTAAGCATAAAATAATTTAATTTGACTCAACTAGTTAAGCCTAAAATTATTTAATCTTACTCCTACAAATTTAAAGTTCTTGAGCCTAATTTTGCATAAAGTAATTTAAATTTACTCATAATAATTTAAACTAAATAAGCCTAATTTTGCATAAAATAATTTAAATTTACTTATAATAATTTAATCATGCTAAGTTTTACTATACATAAATACTTTACATTTAACTCTGAAAATTTAAATTAGTTAAAAGGTAGTTACACTAACTTTAAACACTTATGAAAAATTGCAATTAGGAGAAATGGGTCCGAACATATAAGGCAGAAACCAAATCAGCCTAAATGTTGGCCTTGCGCCGTCAGAAAGTGTCATATCCAACTAGCTCGAACGTTGGATATGGACCTCCCCTTTGTAGTAGAGGCCAACCCCCCACTTTTGAGCATTAAGCAAGGTGGGACTATCCATTTTTTTTTAAATCTAATATTTTGGGAGACTACCCAACCCAATAAGTTTAGAATTCTTATAAAGATTTTAAAATCTAAGCTATTTTTACTTGAACTTGTTTTAAAAGATTTCACCATGTGTATGTATCAATCACAAGTTAGGAAGAAACATAAGAAGGAGACATCTCAATGGAGGCTATTTGAATAGGTATTCTTTGGTAAAAGAGGGTAGAGAAACCATTCTTGTACCTTTGAGTTCTGCAAATGTATTTGCTGATCAATTAAAGTTGGAGGAAAGAAAGAAAGAGTTTGAGGAAAAAAAGTTAAAAGAAAAACAAGAGTTAAGTGAAAAAGTGAGAAAAATCAAAGAGAAAAAAAGAAGAATGAAAAAAGAGATAAAATTGAAGAAAAAAGGAAGAGAGATAATTATTTGGCTACCGTTGGAGAGGTGAGAAGTTTTTCACAAAAATCAATCTTTGTACTGATGTACAATGGAGGATTTTTGGTCTCTAACTATAACAACTTGGCTTTCCTAGAGATGAAATTGAAGAAAAAAGGAAGATTGATAGTTATTTGGCTACAGTTGGAGAGAAAAGAAGGTTTTCACGAAAATCAATCTTTGTACTTATGTACAATGGAGGATTTTTGGTCTTTAACTATAACAACTTGCTTTTCCTAGTTTTTTTCAATCTCTTTTACAGGAATTTGAAGACATGTTTCAAGATAAAAAAATACCTCCCATTAGAGAGACAAAATAAATTCAAAGGCAAGTGGAAGAGCTCATGGAAAAGGGCTATGTACCAGAAAGTTTGAGTCCATGTTCTATACGAGACTTATTGGTGCCAAAGAAAGATGAACCTTGGCGCATATGCATGGATAATAAAGTTATCAACAAAATTACGGTAAAGTGTCGACATCCTATTCCTAGGTTAGACGATATGCTTGATTTATTGCATGATTCGTGTCTATTTATAAAAATTATTTTGAAATCTGGATATCATCAAATTAGAATGCACGTAGGAGATGAATGGAAAACAACTTTCAATATTAAGTTTGGATTGTATGAATGGCTTGTTATGCCTTGTAGGTTAACTAATGCTCCTAGTACACCTATGTGCTTAATATATAATGTTTTGAGAAAATATATGAGAAAACATGTTGTTTATATTGATGATATTATAATTTATTTGAAGATTTTGCTTGAGCATGTGGAGCATGTTAAATTAGTTTTGATTACACATAGAAAAGAGAAATTTAAGAGTAGTTTTTGTATGGAAAAAGTTCACTCTATTGGCTTCATAGTTGATAAAAGTAGAACAACATTAGATTGAAACAAAGTTAAATTCATTATGGATTTGCCAACACCAAAGAGTGCACGTAAAGTTCGGAGTTTTCATGAGTTAGCTAACCTCTATAAGAGATGTATAAATGATTTTAGGACCATAACTGAACTATTGAATGACTTAGTGAAAAAGAATGTTGTTTTTAAATGGGGAGGAATGCAAGAGAATGCATTCAATTTGTTTAGGAATAAATTAAGCAATGCATCATTATTTGTTTTGCTTAGCTTTTATAAAACTTTAGAAATTGGATGTGATACATGTGGTTTGGTCATAATAAGTGTTGTTTTAATTCAAGATGAAAAGCCATTAGTGTATGTTATGAAAAACTAAATGGGGCAACATTGAAATACCCTACCTATGATAAAGAATTGATTGTAGTTCATATATTCCATGTGCGCAACACTACTTATGGCCTAGAGAATTTGTGATCCACTTTGATCATGAAAACTTGAAGTATGTGAAGAGTCAAAGCAAACTAAACCGTAGACATGCAAAGTGGGTGGAATTTATTGAAACATTTTCGTATGTCATCAAGTATAAACAAGGTAAGGATAATACAGTAGCTCATGTGTTATCTAAAATGTATGATCTCTTTACTTCTCTTACTGCAAAAATTTTTAGAGATGACCAAGACTTTAGAACTATTTATGCATCTTGTCTTGCAAAAAAAGTGGTGGACGATTATTATGTGTTTCATAATTTTTAATTACTAAGAGTATGCTTGTATTCCTAAATGCTCTATAAAAAAATTGTTTTTGAGAGAAGCATATGGTGGTGCCTTAATGGGACATGTTAGCATATGGTGGTGCCTTAATGGGACATGTTAGCATATAGTGGTGCCTTAATGGGACATCTTAGCATATAGTGGTGCCTTAATGGGACATCTTAGCATATAGTGGGGTTTTTGAGAGAAGCATATGGTGGTGCCTTAATGGGACATCTTAGCATATGGTGGTGCCTTAATGGGACATCTTAGGATATGGTGGTGCTGGGACATCTTAGCATATAGTGGTGCATTAATAGGACATCTTAAGATTAATAAAGTTTATAAGATATTGCATAAACACTTTTGTTGGCCGAACATGAAGCATGTGGCAGATAGATTTATGGATGAAGCATTTAGATTTGATAAAAAAAAAAAAAAAACGTCAACAACAAAATTCGAACCTACGAAAAGCTCAATTAATTTCAAGTTTGTCGCTTTAACCACTCAAGCACATCAAGATTTGTTAGAAAAAATTATGTTTAATTTCATAAATTATGTAAAAGTTAAATGGTCAATTTGGATTGAATCCCGGCCACAAACCTCTTTTGTCGGGAGACTATAAATACCCACAATATGTTATGTAAAAAACAGATTCGTGGATGAATGTAATTCAGATCTCAAATTGAGATGTTTCCCTTAAAAATACGAGCATCATATTTGCCATTTCTAAGTTTCAAGCAATTCTTGTGGTAGAATTGCACCCGAGCCATTCAAACAAGCCTTGATCAAGTTAGATTGTGGAGTGACTCAATTTAGAACAAGGATCAAAATCTTGCTTCTAGATCTTCGATCGTAAGAGGTAATCTAATTCTAGCCTTATCTCTTGGTTGATCCAAATTTTGTATAAGGAGGTGTTAATTACTTTGATTCAAGGGTTCTTGCTAAAACAAAAGCTTGGATCGTTGAGCTGAAGATTAGCGTTGCCTTATTATACGTACCTTAAACATTAAATGTGGAAGACTTCATTTAAATTCCATAAAACATAAACTTTATCTTAAAACACAACTATGGACTTACGTGTTTCGAAAACATCTTTAAAAGGATACGACAAAAGACTAAATAAAATGAATAAGAGTTTAAGTTAAAAATATCCTAGTGTAGCCTAAGTCTAAGAAAATAAATGCCACTACCCTATGCATGTGTCATGGTCTCGAGTTGCGATGCCACCGTCAGCTGTACAGGAATGCCTTGCCTTAACCTAAAAAATGTAGTAGCACATGGCTTGAGTATTTAAAGAAATACTCAGTAAGTGACCTCTTATCGGGGTTATGCAACAATCACATGCAATGAAATGATGGGACCTATCTTTCGTTTCGTTTTCCCTACAGTGTTGTCCTAACGAGTAATCGTGGACGTGTACCATATTGATACGAACCAAAATACATCAATCATACAATATACTTCAATGAAGATGTGAAGAAAAAGTTGTCAAAATTATCAAAAGATGTTTCAATTCATACCACATTGAAGAAGAATGAAGTTTGATTGTTATAAATTTTGGGTGGGTTATCATTTAGAGTAATTTAGAATTATTATATTTTAAAACTTTATTTAATTTCGGTTACATTTACATAATGGCTAATTATGGCCATAAAGTATGAATGTTACAACACTTGGAATGCCTTTAATAGTTTCATTTTTGAGAATATATAAAGTCTTGTATGTTGTATTTGTAAGCAAACTTGGAAAATATATAGTAAAAGAAGCATTTGTGGTTTCTTTAGTCAATGGCTAAGTTTATTTGCAATTCTATGTAGTTTAGGTTGCATGTAGAATCATTCAAGCTCAACATGATCAATCTTGCTTGTGGAGTGATTCGAATCTCAATCAAGTGTTCTTGTCTTGAGATATTTGATCAGCAAGAATCATTCAAGCTAGACATGTTCGATCTTGCTTGTGGAGTGATTCGAATCTCAATCAATGTTCTTGTCTTGAGATATTCGATCAACAAGGTAATCCAAATCTTACTCCCCTTGTAGTGATTCCTTATCTTATCACATATACTTTGCACACAACCCATACGTGCGAGTATGGGCTCACAAGCTAGTTCGCACACCGCTGGGCCACTTTTCTTATCTAGTGAGCATACTCTGGGAGCCCTTATGCCGAGACCCATTAAAACTAGTAACCGTCCCGGCAGCGCTATTCAAAGCATAATAGATGTACGCGTCTGTACCCTCGTGATAGGATGGGGGTATCCTCCTAGATGCATGAACACACATAGTGCATGAGGTCCCAAAACTTTTCCATTTTCATTATCCTTTAATACAACCCCGCTAGCATTATGTACATATCATATCATTTTTTATATCATTTCAAATATCGTTCATCATTCATATCATATCGTTTCTCATCTTCAGCTCTCAAATCATGCATAATTCTAACGGGGTTATATTTCATGCCATTTATCGTAATTTCATGTCATTCATATCATGCTGTATACACACAATTTAAGAGACCTAACATAACGTTCTATGCTTTTAACATAACATTTCTTCATATACACATCATACCATGACATATTGCATCACAATGTATCATATCATAAACAAGTCATAAAGTAAATCGTACTCATATCGATTTCTAACTTATCATAGCCTTAACGTTCTTATACCTATCATAGACATATCATTACATGAACGTATCTCAGTCATATAATCACAAGAACGTAACCTAACGCTATCATTCTATCAATCTGTCACAAACCTATCCCTTTCTACCCATAGCCTAACCGTATTCTTCCATCAATCTCTCTTATCTACATCACTCCGGTATGTAACCTAACCTTAACGTTCCATGAACGTATTTTACTCCTATCGTTACATTTCGTTTTTTACATTTTTCTCAAATCCTATCTCAAACATATCATTGATAAGATAAGGAATCAATACAAGGGAAGTAAGATTCGGATTACCTTGTTGATTGAATATCTCAAGGAAAGAACATTGTTTGAGATTCGAATCACTCCACAAGCAAGATCGATCATGTTTAGCTTGAATTATTTTTGTGGATCAACTATCTCAAACACGTGTTTGAGATTCGAATCACTCCACAAGCAAGATTGATCATGTCGAGCTTGAATGATTCTACCTGCAACCTAAACTACATAGAATTGCAAAGAAACTTAGCCATAGGCTAAAGAAGAGCACAAAGGCTTCTTTTACTATATTTTCCATGTCTACTTACAAATACAACATACATGACTTTATATAGCCTCAAAATGAAGCTACTAAAGGCATTCCATAAGTTGTAACATTCATACTTAATCGCCTTAATTAACCTTATGTAATTGTAACCTAGAGTAAATTAAAATTCTTAAAATACATTAATGAAATACAACAGCTCTAAATTACTCTAAATTGTAGTCCACCTAAAATTCAAAACATGAAACTTCATTCTTCTTCAATGTGGCATGAATTGAAATATCTTTTAATAATTTCAACAATATTTTCTTCACATCTTCATTGAAGCATATTGTATGATTGATGTCCCTTAGTTCATATCAATCATTGAACACATCGTACCGTAATTATTATCAAACAATTCACATATTATTAACATATACATAACAAATAAGAAGAATATCGATCCACAAACAATTCACACATATCAATTTATATGACACGTGAAGAACTACGATGCACGTGTCAACAACAAATATAACCATGCCAATAGTAAGGTCACTTACTTGGTTAGCTTAAGTCGTTGTCACCAATATATCCTTAATGAAAGTTCGATTCCGTCCTTTGAAATCCAAGTCAACCTATGTGAGCCCATGACATCAGTTTCAAGTTTGAACTCTATACAATTATTTCTCTAATTTACATTGGCTAGTGTTAAATTCTGATATTTCTGTTAGACTAAATTTAATAGAGTTCCTTGCCCTTTGATCTTTCATGTTTTATTTTTAAATTATGTTCAACAAATCTTTTCTCAATCTTCCTTCTTACTGTGTAATTATTTTCACGGCCAATTTTATTAATCTGTTTTATTTCCAAATCTTCCTTTTTTTCATTTCTTTTTCTTTTTTCTTTTTTCTTTTCAGTTAACAGATTATGAAATTCCATCCCTATTTCATTTTTTCTTATTTCCTTTGTCTTCCTTCTCATTTAGTTAACTATTATATTCTTAGCTTTATTATATTCTTAGCTTTTAATTTAATTGATGATTGACAACCTAAATCATTGCAACAATTCAGGAGATCTAAAATATAATTAGTTGTGATTTCCTAAAACTCATACAAAATTCTTTTCATTTAATCTCTAATTCAAAACTAAATAATTGTAACAAAATTAATATTATTTAATAAAATAAGATGAAGATTTAACATACGAATACTCACCTCTCCAACTGACATATCTCCTAAATTTGCTTAAACCTTTTTTTTTTCTATTTGTATTGGTAGGAAGGAAGAAATTCTGGGTAAATCTGGAGTTGTTTTTACAGATAAGAAATTCGTGATTTGTTGCCATATTTATTTTTTGGGGAGGAGTGGTGAGAGATTGAAGGAAGGAGAAGGGATCAGTTACCAATGTTTTTTTTAATATTTTTATTATTCATTTATTTATTTATTATTATTATTACTGTTGTTATTATTATTATTATTATTATTATTATTATTACTATTTTATTTTATTTTTCCCAGTTGTTACAGGTATACGTGCCCCTTAGGCCGGACTTTGTCGGGCACAACATAATGCACGTCACTGGACCTTCATAAAAGAAAAGGTCTTCATGATAACATGTCGAACATAAATATCGAAGGTATGCATCCGTACTAGCATAACATAACGGGGAAGTATCCCGATACACATGACATACATACATGCACAAGGTCCCTCCATAAGATAACATTTATTTCATTTCCTTTCTCCTTCCCTCCATAACATATTTCATGTATGTATCACGCATACATGGATAAACATCACATAAGTTTACATGGAAAGATGTAACATTTTATACCTATCATACCATAACATATACCATCACAATATATCATATCATAAACATGTCACTTATCACTTGTCTCGTACCATAATATATTTCATATCATTTTCATATCATATCACAATGTGTGTGTATATATATATATATATCTGTAATTCAGGTGTGGTATCATAATCATATCGTATCGTAAACACTTCATGATCATATCGTAACCTAATTTATCACAACCTTAACATTCTTATACCTATCACAGTGATATCGTTTCATGAACATACCTTAGTCATTTCGTTACAGGAACGTATCCTAACGCTATCGTTCTATCAATCTATCATAATCTCTTTCTACCCATAAACTAACCATGTACTTTTATCAATCGATTGTGACCATATCGTTTTATCAAATATGATTCAGAGGCCAATAATCATATTTGTTCTTTTTTTCAGAAAACTAGTTCCTGGAGAATGCTTGCAGAAGGAGAGATAATACTCAAGGTTGGAACATGAGAAGTTGTCTCAGCAAGATCAGTAGGAAATTTAAAGTTGTTTTTCGGAGATAGATTCATTATATTTGATAATGTACTTTTTGTTCCTAAATGAAAAGAAATCTAATATCTATCTCTGGTTTATTAGAACAATTGTATAAAGTATCTTTTGAAATCNCTCAATCTTCCTTCTTACTGTGTAATTATTTTCACGGCCAATTTTATTAATCTGTTTTATTTCCAAATCTTCCTTTTTTTCATTTCTTTTTCTTTTTTCTTTTTTCTTTTCAGTTAACAGATTATGAAATTCCATCCCTATTTCATTTTTTCTTATTTCCTTTGTCTTCCTTCTCATTTAGTTAACTATTATATTCTTAGCTTTATTATATTCTTAGCTTTTAATTTAATTGATGATTGACAACCTAAATCATTGCAACAATTCAGGAGATCTAAAATATAATTAGTTGTGATTTCCTAAAACTCATACAAAATTCTTTTCATTTAATCTCTAATTCAAAACTAAATAATTGTAACAAAATTAATATTATTTAATAAAATAAGATGAAGATTTAACATACGAATACTCACCTCTCCAACTGACATATCTCCTAAATTTGCTTAAACCTTTTTTTTTTCTATTTGTATTGGTAGGAAGGAAGAAATTCTGGGTAAATCTGGAGTTGTTTTTACAGATAAGAAATTCGTGATTTGTTGCCATATTTATTTTTTGGGGAGGAGTGGTGAGAGATTGAAGGAAGGAGAAGGGATCAGTTACCAATGTTTTTTTTAATATTTTTATTATTCATTTATTTATTTATTATTATTATTACTGTTGTTATTATTATTATTATTATTATTATTATTATTACTATTTTATTTTATTTTTCCCAGTTGTTACAGGTATACGTGCCCCTTAGGCCGGACTTTGTCGGGCACAACATAATGCACGTCACTGGACCTTCATAAAAGAAAAGGTCTTCATGATAACATGTCGAACATAAATATCGAAGGTATGCATCCGTACTAGCATAACATAACGGGGAAGTATCCCGATACACATGACATACATACATGCACAAGGTCCCTCCATAAGATAACATTTATTTCATTTCCTTTCTCCTTCCCTCCATAACATATTTCATGTATGTATCACGCATACATGGATAAACATCACATAAGTTTACATGGAAAGATGTAACATTTTATACCTATCATACCATAACATATACCATCACAATATATCATATCATAAACATGTCACTTATCACTTGTCTCGTACCATAATATATTTCATATCATTTTCATATCATATCACAATGTGTGTGTATATATATATATATATCTGTAATTCAGGTGTGGTATCATAATCATATCGTATCGTAAACACTTCATGATCATATCGTAACCTAATTTATCACAACCTTAACATTCTTATACCTATCACAGTGATATCGTTTCATGAACATACCTTAGTCATTTCGTTACAGGAACGTATCCTAACGCTATCGTTCTATCAATCTATCATAATCTCTTTCTACCCATAAACTAACCATGTACTTTTATCAATCGATTGTGACCATATCGTTTTATCAAATATGATTCAGAGGCCAATAATCATATTTGTTCTTTTTTTCAGAAAACTAGTTCCTGGAGAATGCTTGCAGAAGGAGAGATAATACTCAAGGTTGGAACATGAGAAGTTGTCTCAGCAAGATCAGTAGGAAATTTAAAGTTGTTTTTCGGAGATAGATTCATTATATTTGATAATGTACTTTTTGTTCCTAAATGAAAAGAAATCTAATATCTATCTCTGGTTTATTAGAACAATTGTATAAAGTATCTTTTGAAATCAATGAAGTGTTCATTTTCAAAAGAGGTATTCATATTTGTTCTGCAAAACTAGAAAACAACTTATATATGTTAAAACCGAGTGAAACAATAGCTATTTTAAATACCGAGATATTTAAAACAGCTGAAACTCAAAATAAACGACAAAAGATTTCTCCTAATATCTATCTTTGGCACTTAAGACTACGCCACATTAATCTCAATAGGATTCGGAGATTGGTTAAAAGAGAACTTCTAAATGAGTTAGAAGACAACTCTTTATCACCATGTGAGTCCTGTCTTGAGGGTAAAATGACTAAACGACCTTTTTCCGAAAAAAGGTTATAAAGTCAAAGAAACCTTAGAACTCGTGCATACAGATCCCTGTGGTCCAATGAATGTCAAAGTACGAGGAGGGTATGAATATTTCATCAGTTTTATTGATGATTATTCAAGGTATGGCTATCTTTACCTAATGCATCACAAGTCGGAAGCTCTTGAAAAGTTTAGAGAGTATAAGACTGAGGTTGAGAATCTATTAGGAAAAACTATTAAAACACTTCGATCAGATCGAGGTGGAGAGTATATGGACTTAAGATTCCAAGACTATATGATAGAATATGGAATAATGTCTCAACTCTCAGCCCCTGGTATGCCTCAATAGAATGGTGTATCATAAAGGAGAAATAGAACTCTGTTAGACATGGTTTGGTCTATGATGAGTTTCGCTCAATTACCTGATTCGTTTTGGGGATATGCAGTAGAGACTACTGCATACATTTTGAACATGGTTCCTTCCAAGAGTGTTTCAGAAACACCTTATGAGTTATGCAGTAAAGGTAGTTTACGTCACTTCATGATTTGGGGATGCCCAACACATGTGTTGGTGCGAAACCCTAAGAAATTAGAATGTCGTTCAAAATTATGCCTATTCGTAAGATATCCCAAAGAGACGAAAGGTGGTCTATTTTATGACCCTCTAGAAAATAGAGTGTTTGTATCAACAAACACTACATTCTTAGAGGAAGACAACATAAGAAATCATCAACCTCGCAGCAAACTAGTATTGAGTGAGATTTCTAAAGAAGCTACTGATAAAACAACAAGAGTTGTTGATCAGGCTGGTCCTTCAACAAGAGTTGTTGATGGAGCTCGCACTTCTGGTCAATCACATCCTTCTCAAGAGTTGAGAATGCCTCGACGTAGTGGGAGGGTTATAACTCAACCCGATTGTTACTTGGGTTTGACAAAAACATATGTCATCATACGTGATGATGGCGTTGAGGATCCATTGACCTATAAACAGACAATGAATGATGAAGATAGAGATCAGTGGATCAAAGCCATGAATCTTGAAATGGAGTCAATGTACTTCAATTCAGTCTGGGAACTTGTAGATCAACCAGATGGGGTAAAACCTATTGGTTGCAAATGGATCTACAAGAGGAAACGAGACCAAGCCGGTAAGGTACAGACCTTTAAAGCTCGACTTGTAGCAAATGGTTATATCCAAAGAGAAGGGGTGGACTATGAAGAAACCTTCTCTCCTGTTGAGAAGGGGTGGACTATGAAGAAACCTTCTCTCCTGTTGCTATGCTTAAATCAATTAGAATACTCTTGTCCATTGCAACATTTTATGATTATGAAATTTGGCAAATAGATGTCAAAGATTTCCTTTCTAAACGGCAATCTTGAGGAGAGTATCTATATGGCTCAAACAGAGGGGTTCATTGGATCGGATCACGAGCAAAAGGTTTGCAGGCTTAAAAAATCTATTTATGGGTTGAAGCAAGCATCTCGATCCTGGAATATAAAGTTTGATACTGCGATCAAATCTTATGGATTTAAACAGAATGTTGACGAACTGATATGAACCAAGAGACATCAATCATACGATCTGCTTCAATGAAGATGTGAAGAAAATATTGTTGAAATTATCAAAAGATATTTCAATTTATGCCACATTGAAAAAGAATGAAGTTTCATGTTTTGAATTTTGGGTGGACTACAATTTAGAGTAATTTAGAGCTATTGTATTTCATTAATGTATTTTAAGACTTTTAATTTACTTTAGGTTAATAATGGTTAATTAAGGCCCTTGAGTATGAATGTAACAACTCTTGGAATGCCTTTAGATGTAACAACTCTTGGAATGCCTTTAGATGTAACAACTCTTGGAATGCCTTTAGATGTAACAACTCTTGGAATGCCTTTAGCAGTTTCATTTTTGAGGCACGTTGTATTTGTAAGTAGACTTGGAAAATATAGTAAAAGAAGCATTTGTGCTCGTCTTTAGCCAACGACTAAGTTTCTTTGCAATTCTATGTAGTTTAGGTTGCATGTATAATCATTCAAGTGAGATATTTGATCAACAAGAATAACAACTCTTGGAATGCCTTTAGATGTAACAACTCTTGGAATGCCTTTAGCAGTTTCATTTTTGAGGCACGTTGTATTTGTAAGTAGACTTGGAAAATATAGTAAAAGAAGCACAGTTGCATGTATAATCATTCAAGGTGTGAGCCTTGAGATATTTGATCAACAAGAATCATTCAAGTTAGACATGATCGATCTTGCTTGTGGAGTGATTCGAATCTCAAACAATGTTCTTGCCTTAAGATATTCGACCAACAAGGTAATCCGAATCTTACTCCCCTTGTAGTGGTTCCTTATCTTATCATTTGGTATCAGAGTCAGGTTTCGATCCTGGGACCTGTGGGTTATGGGACCACAACTCTTCCGCTGCGATAAGGAATCACTACAAGGAGAGTAAGATTCGGATTATCTTGTTGATCGAATATCTCAAGGCAAGAACATTATTTGAGATTCGAATCACTCCACAAGCAAGATCGATCATGTCTAGCTTGAATGATTCTTGTTGATCAAATATCTCAAACACTTGTTTGAGATTCGAATCACTCCACAAGCAAGATCGATCATGTCTAGCTTGAATGATTCTTGTTGATCAAATATCTCAAACACTTGTTTGAGATTCGAATCACTCCACAAGCAAGATTGATCATGTCGAGCTTGAATGATTCTACTTACAACCTAAACTACATAGAATTGCAGAGAAACTTAGTCATTGGCTAAAGAAGAGCACAAATGCTTCTTTTACTATATATTTTTCAAGTCTACTTACAAATACAACATACATGACTTTATATAGCCTCGAAATGAAGCTACTAGATGCATTCCAAGAGTTGTAACATTCATACTTAATGACCTTAATTAACTATTATATAATTGTAACCTAAAGTAAATTAAAAGTCTTAAAATACATTAATGAAATACAATAGATCTAAATTACTCTAAATTGTAGTCCATCCAAAATTCAAAACATGAAACTTCATTCTTCTTCAAGGTGGCATGAATTAAAATATCTTTTGATAATTTCAACAATATTTTCTTCACATCTTCATTGAAGCATATTTTATGATTGATGTCTCTTGGTTCATATCACGAATCTTGTGTTTATAAAAGGATAGTCAACTCTACAGTAGCTTTCATGGTGTTGTACGTTGACGATATCCTACTCATTGGGAATGATGTGGGATTTCTGACTGACATTAAGCATTGGCTAGCGACACAATTTCAAATGAAAGATTTAGGAGAGACTCAGTTTGTTCTTGGAATCTAAATAGGAACCGCAAGAACAAAACACTAGCATTGTCTCAGGCATCGTACATCGACAAAATGTTGGTTCGATATAAGATGCAGGACTCCAAGAAAGGATTATTACCTTTCAGGCACGGAGTTCATTTGTCAAAGGAACGAAGTCTTAAGACAACTCATGAAGTTGAGGATATGAGACACATTCCCAATGCATCAGTAGTCGGTAGTCTGATGTATGTCATGCTATGTACCTGACCCGACATATGCTATGCTGTGGGAATTGTCAGTAGATATCAGTCCAATCCGGGACGTGTTCATTGGACTGTCATTAAGAATATCCTCAAGTATCTTAGAAGAACAAGGGACTATATTCTAATGTATGACGCTAAGGATTTGATACTTACAGGGTACATTGACTTAGATTTTTAAATCGATATCGATTCGAGAAAATCGACATAGGGATCTGTTTTCACTCTGAATGAAGGAGAAATAATATGGAGAAGCATAAAGCAAGGTTGCATTGCTGATTCCACTATGGAAGCCGAGTATGTTACTGCTTGTGAAGCAGCGAAAGAATCTGTATGGCTTCAGAAGTTCTTAACTGACTTGGAAGTTATTCCAAATATGCATCTGCCTATCCCTCTTTATTGTGATAATAGTGGATCAGTTGCAAATTCTAAAGAACCAAGAAGCCATAAGCGAGAAAAACATATTGAGCGCAAATATCATCTCATAAGGGAGATTGTGGAACTAGGAGATGTGATCGTCACAAAGATAGCTTCAGAGCACAACATTGCTGATCCATTTACGAAGCCCCTCACAGCTAAAGTGTTTGAAGGGCACCTAGTAAGTCTAGGACTACGAGTTATGTAATCTAGGGCAAGTGGGAGAAAATGCATGGGTATGTGATGTCCTAGTTTATTGTATTTATCTCTTTCTCACTACTCAACAGTATAAAACCCCACTAGAATTTTAGTCCAAGTGGGAGTTTGTTGGGTTTTATGTCCTAAAACTCATAGTTGGTAAACAAAGTCTACCCACTGTAACTTAAACAGTACCAAGGAATTGGAGCTCGATTCCTGTGCTCAAATCCTACCCGACCTGTTCACTAACCAACGAAATGATGGAGTTAATATAACACATGCGGAAGTAATTTGGATCTTAGGCACTCTTAGAAGATCAATTATAGTAAATAACTAGCATGTTCATGAGTATTAAAACTCAAGGTCTTTAAGTACTAACTTTTTGTAGTACAAATTTCTTTTGCCTCACGAACCGGTTTCGAACCACCACTAGTGTCTTCTCCACTATTCTCCGGCCTTAGAATGGGATTGTGGGATCCGTGAGTGACTAAACTTGGGAGAGATTTAGTATATATGAAGAGAGAGTTTGTGAGAGTTTTTCTCAAGGTTTTTCCAAGGGAGAAGTTCCATGTACCTTGATCACTCTATTTATAGAGTCATGTTTGCATGTTCATGCAAATTTGAGATCACCAAATTTTGATACTCAAAATTTCACTCAAATTTGTGGGGTTTATTGGGAAAGCATGCAAGTCCCAATCACAAATTTTAATCCCAATCACAAAACATCGATTTTTCCATTAAATGAAGTCAACATTTTAATTTTCTTCATTTTAATTCAACAATTAATTTCAAATTATAGTAATATTAAATGATTAATTAAATTATTTATTTATATTTAATATTAATTCAAATGTCAGTCCCAATAAATTCCGACACATATTTGATTAAAATATATAAATCTTATTTAAATATCTCAGATTCTCTCTTTTTGTTTAATTCATAAATAAAACAAAAATGCAGTTAAATATATCGTATATATGTAGCGCATATTCCCTAATTTGAATTCGAACACTTCGAACTCACTCGTCACATTGTTCTATGGTTTAGTCTGATATGAGCTAGCAGAGGGATCTAATGGACCTATCGTTGGGTTTTATTGATTCTACATCCAACCTAAACTACATAGAATTGCAAAGAAACTTAGACATTGGCTAAAGAAAAGCACAAATGCTTCTTTTACTATATTTTCCAAGTCTACCTACAAATACAACATACATAGCTTTATATAGCCTCAAAATGAAACTATTAAACGCATTTCAATAGTTGTAACATTCATACTTAATGACTATAATTAACCATTATATAATTGTAACATAAAGTAAATAAAAAGTCTTAAAATACAATAACTCTTAATTACTCTAAATTGTAACCCACCCAAAATTTATAACAATCAAACTTCATTCTTCTTCAATGTGGCATGAATTGAAACATCTTTTGATAATTTTGACAACCTTTTCTTCACATTTTCATTGAAGTATATTGTATGATTGATGTCTTTTGGTTCATATAATTGTAACATAAAGTAAATAAAAAGTCTTAAAATATAATAACTCTAAATTATTCTAAAATGTAACCCACCCAAAATTTATAACAATCAAACTTCATTCTTCTCCAATGTGGCATGAATTGAAACATCTTTTGATAATTTTGACAACCTTTTCTACACATTTTCATTGAAGTATATTGTATGATTGATGTCTTTTGGTTCATATCATTAATAATAAGATAAGGAATCACTACAAGGGGAGTAAGATTCGGATTACCTTGTTGATCGAATATCTCAAGGCAAGAACATTGTTTGAGATTCGAATCACTCCACAAGCAAGATCAATCATGTCTAGCTTGAATGATTCTTGTTGATCAAATATCTCAAACACTTGTTTGAGATTCGAATCACTCCACAAGCAAACTTGATCATGTCGAGCTTGAATGATTCTACTTGCAACCTAAACTACATAGAATTGCAAAGAAATTTAGCCATTGGCTAAAGAAGAGCACAAATGCTTCTTTTACTACATTTTCCAAGTCTCCCTATAACTACAACATACATGACTTTATATAGCCTCAAAATGAAACTACTAAAGGAATTCCAAGAGTGGTAACATTCATACTTAATGGTCTAATTAACCATTATGTAATTGTAATCTAAAGTAAATTAAAAGTCTTAAAATACATTAATGAAATACAATAACTCTAAATTACTCTAAATTGTAATCCACCAAAATTTTATAACGTTGAAACTTCATTCTTCATCAATGTGGCATGAGTTGAGATATCTTTTGATGATTTCAACAATATTTTCTTCTCATCTTCATTGAAGCATATTGTATGATTGATGTCTCTTGGTTTTCAAGTATTGTGTTTAGGTTTGATTTCAAAGTTGCGTAATTGTCGCCGTTTAATTTCTCAGAAGCGAGTAATTGTACTATTGAGTTTGTCATGCTGTATTTTTCGTCCTAAAAATTAAAAAAAAGGGTCTTTATCTTCCTAAAAATTAAAAGAATGGCATCGAATTGGTTGATTCGAGATCTTTATTTTTCATGAAGAAGCTAAGTCATTTCTAGTTAACGATTGGAAGATAAAAAGGAATCCACAAAAATAGATTGAGATGCGTCGCGCAGCGAAATCTAGAAAAATTGAACGTTGGAAGAATCGACCTTGGATGCCATTCTTTTAATTTTGGCAGGAATGATGGGTCAACCAGTCAACGAGGACTTGTTGTGAGACATCACTTTACTCGCTAAACCGCACACGACCCAGTCTACCCTCTGTAACTCAAACAGTACCAAAGAACTAGAGTTCGATTCGCGTGCTCAAAATCCTACCCGACCTGTTCACTAACCAACGACACGCGTCTCGCGACTGTACCTCAGCCAGACGTGTGGTAAACGCGCGTAGAGAACATCTTTTGTGCTTAAATATCGCATGGTATGCGCACATAGAAAACTTCTTTGGTGCAAGAAAAACACGTGAGCGCGTGTATGGACTTTCTTTTTGTCCTGTAATCTTGCTCGAGAAGGCACGCGACAAATCTGTAAGTAACAACATGAAAATCTATGAAGCAGTACTTGTAGAATTCGCTTGCTTATGAATGCATGCTAGTAAAATTAATCCTAGGTAGCTATTCTTGGTTAACAACTACCTTGGAAACTTACTGAGAGTGAAAACAGACTTGCTAGTTGTTGAAATTTCTTGTCTTACACAGTATACTATCTTGATATACTTTACTACTGGTGTACGTAATCATGCTATGACAGTGGATGAGATGTTTATTTATCAGCACTTTGGGTGCTGGATAGATGTTATCGCCCCATTGAGCATGTGTGACTCCTGGTGAATGATTGTGTGATCCCTCCCTTTTGAGAATAAGCAACAAAATCGAGTTAAGTCTAGGGTAAGCACGTAGGTTGGTGGGTCGAGACTTAAGATTGAGCACCTTTAGAGGTCTGAGACCAATGGAATTATGAAGGGCGATCAATGGGTGAGACAATATTATAACAAAATAGTCTGCGCACATAAGTAATTTACAGCACGACAATATTTAAAACACAAAATAAGAAACAAACTCAAAACTTTTTAAAACAAAAGAGTTGAGGACGACATGGCACCTGCCCAAGAGTCCACTCTTGATTTCGACCAGCTCCTTACCTGAAAAAAATGGAGAATAAGGAATGAGTACAAAGACTTAGTATGCAGCCTGCTTGTAGGCTCTCAATCGTGTCGTTGATATGCTAGGATACCACACTCTTTCTTATCTTGTTCTTGTTTCTTATTGTAAGTACTTTGGCCCACTTGTTCTTGACTTGGGGTTCTTATCGTGATTTATTCTAAGGACCTTGGTCCTTGGATTCTAAAACCTTGGTCATCCTTTAAGGGCCTTAGTACCATGGTTCTTGGTTCTTGGTTCTTGGTTCTTGGTTCTTGGTTCTTGTACTTAGAACTAGGGTCTTGATCCATGTTCTAGACCTAGAACTTTCTCTTCTTCTTGGTACTCTCTAGGTATTTATTCTGTTATTTATTTTGCAAGTAGAAAATTGCAGGGAGAACTCTGGCTAAAAGGATTTTGTATTGATGAGTATGTATAAGAGATAATACAGAGAATAAAAAGTACATTTTCAAAGCTCTGCCTGAGGGGATATATATATATGATTTAGCTTACTATATATAGTTTTACGAGATAGAACCATCTACTATATATAACTATCTACCATATATACCTTTACCAGATATAGCTTTTTTCTATACATAGCTATTTACTATTTATGACAATTTACTTCATTTACCAAATATAGCTTTACTATTATAACTGTTTACTATTATAACTGTTAACATAGCTTGTCTCACATCCCAATTTGTTTTTTGGAGTGTGATTTGTCTATTTATGACAATTTACTTCATTTACCAAATATAGCTTTACTATTATAACTGTTAACATAGCTTGTCTCACATCCCAATTTGTTTTTTGGAGTGTGATTTGTGTGTGCTCAATTGTGAGGGTGAGTTTGTAAGGGAGTGACACATTGATTCGAGTGTTGAGTGCTAAACACGAGTGAACTACATTTATGAGTGAATACACGTGAGGGAGCGCTTGTGAGGTCCTTTTTTCTTTTAACTTTCTTTTGTAGCATGGAAAATCCAGACGACAATCCTAACATTACTGATGCACAATTGAGAGAAGCACAACAACGTACCATGGAAAGACTAATTCGAGCAATAGAAGAGGAATTATGAGTGGAATTATGCATGTGTCATGGTCACCTAGACTAACATGATACATGCATAAGGAATATGAGTGGAATTATCCTACTAATGACTTGGAGCTAGCTATCATGGTGTTTGCATAGAAGTCATGGTGGCATTATTGATATGGTGAGACTAAGTGTACACTGACCACAAGAACCTTAAATATTTTCTTTTCACCTAGAAGCAGTTGAATATGAGACAAAGGAGGTGGCTTGAGCTAGTGAAAGACTACGATGTTGAGATTCTATATTATCCTGGTAAGGCCAATGTGGTAGTTGATACCTTCAATAGGAAGACAACCCACACCTTTGCGTTGGTCACTCAACAGAGCAAGCTTCAAGAGGAGATCAAAAGAGTTGAGATTGATTTAGTAGTTAAGAACATCAATGCACAACTAGCTCAGTTGACAGTACAGTCCACACTTCGTAAATGCATCATTGATGCAAAGTCTATAGATGCCCAGCTCCACAAAGTTTGTGACACCCAAGAGGATAAGATAGCTCAGGGGTTCTTAATTTCATCTGAATGCGGGCTTTTGTTGCAGGGATACTTGTGTGTACCTAGGGATAAGGAAATCCTTGAGGAGGTTATGCCTGAAGCACACGACACATCCTACACATTTCACCCTGGTAGTACAAAAATGTATCAGGATCTGAATAATAGTTAATGGTGGCTAGGAATGAAAATAAGACATCACAGACTTTGTGTGACGTTGTCTAACGTCCTAGTGGGTGAAAGCTCCAAGACAACGCCTTGCAGGGATGCTGCAACCCTTAAACATATCCGATCTACCTAAGACTCGACATGGTTTTGATGTGATCTGAGTCATTGTTGAAAGACATACAAAAATAGCTCACATCATTCTAGTTAAGAGCACTTTTCGAGTGGATCAATTGGCTCAGTTGTATGTTTGAGAAATAGTTTGGTTGCATGGGGTGCCTACTCTCATTATGTCTGATTAGGATGCTAGGTTTACCTTTCATTTTGTTTTTTTTTTTTTGAAAGGTTTGCAGAAAGCCTCGAGTACCCAACTTCTTCTCAATATAGCCATCCATCATCAGGCAGATGGACAGATGGAAAGGTTGAATCAAGTATTAGACGACATGCTCAAGGCACGTATGATGGATTTCGTTGGTTGATGGGATGACCACCTATCCCTCATGGAATTTGCATGGAAGAGGATGGAACCCAAAAACTTATGGGACCTAAATTAGTTCGGTTACCAACGCGACAGTCCAGAAAATCGAATCATGTATACTTGCTGCAGAGAGCCGGCAAAAGAGTTACAGTGATACTCGAAGAAAGGATCTCGTGTTTGCATTTGGCGAACATGTTTTCCTGTAGGTAACGCTCATGAGAGAGGTGTTAAGGTTCGTGAAAAGGGGTAAGCTTAGCCTCAGGTTCATAGGTCCCTTCAAAATCCTTGGAAGGATTGGTGCTGTAGCATACAGGTTGTCGTGACCACCCACTCTTTCTGCTGTGCATAAAATTTTTCATGTATCTATGTTGAGAAAGTACACGCCAGACCCCACACACATTATTGAGCACGAAGCACTTCTGCTTCGTGAGGATCTATCTTATGAGGAGGCTCTAATCAAAATTATATCTTGAAATGTCAATCAAAATTATATCAAAGTCTTGTGGGGTAATCATCTGGATAGCGAGGCTCCTTGGGAGCGGGAGGATGACGTTAGGAAGTCTTACCCTGAACTTTTTCAGGAACAACCAACTTTCGGTGACGAAAGTCCCTAAGGAGGTGAGAATTTGTAACACCCTGAGCCCAACAGGTACAGTTCGCTCTATCCTTGTGACTAACACCTTCTTAACCATTGTGAGTTTCTATATTTTATTGGAGAACTTAAAGTGTGTTTTCATATCAGTGAAGAAGAAAGAAATGCTCGAGATGCATCAAGGAACTTGGGAAAAATTAAAAAAAATGGTAATGTCATTGAAATTTGGGTCAAAGTCAACCAGGGGCAAAAAGGTAATTTTACCTCACACATACAATCTTGAGGGGTCTTGACAGAATTGGAAGAAAGGAAAAAGAAAAGGAAAGAAAAAAAAACAGAGAGAGAAATAGAAAAGAACAGTTAGGATTTTTTTTAAGAAGAGGCAGAAATGACTTAAACCCTAACTAAAGCACCTTCAATATTACGTCTCCTACTAGAGTTACTTAGATTATCAAGAGGAGTGGTCTGAACGTTGGATCGTTCGTTCCTGGCAAGAAACGGGCAAGAACGCGAGGTAAGTCTGCGACCTCTTTTGTTTCAAGATTTCACCATAGATCCAGGAGTTTTAGAGGATTTAAACCTTAATAATCTAGTTGCAACACTTGGTAAGGAGTTTTATAAGTTTTTAGAGGAAATGCGGCAAAAAATCGCGTTAAAAAACAAAATTGAGAAACCATCCTACTTCGGTAAGAAACTGAATTTTTCTCGCTTTTCGACTTCATTTATTAAGCGCTGTGAAAAATGTACAATAAAAATACATCTGGATAAGTGGACTTGTGATCTTGAACTCTTGTGAAGGAATCGATTTAATTCGAGTTACGGTTTGGAAGATAGAAAAATCAAAATAAATAGGTTGATTTAGAATTTGACCAAAATCTAGAAAATCACAGAGATGAGAGGAAGAAGACAAGCGGCGGAAGAGATGAGAGGAAGAAGACAAACGACGAAGGGACGCGTGTCAGGAAGGGAGAGGGCCACTAGTCGCCAGGAAAATGGGACACATGTCAGGCGTGGAATGGCAGAGGAAAATTACAAAAAATACTGACCTGTCCCGCATTTGCCATGCGTTAGCGTGGGAAAATTCGTAGGAACCCACGTGCGTCCAGATTTGAATGCATGCCCTGTCTCTTAGTGGACCAGTCAGCCCTCGCCATGTGGCGACACACTAGCGCGCGTGGGGAAGCCCTCTGGCACGTGGGGCGCATGAAACAGCGTGTGAGACTATTTTTATCCCGATTTGACTTCCGTTCAACTATTTTTCATCCCGATTTTGATAATGATATAAGTCTAACTTGATTTAGGACCTATTAGCAAACTTTCAAGAGTTTTTGAGCTCTTAATTAGCCAAAAAATAAGCTTCGAAGGGCACACTTCATTCCTGTAAGTAACCATATGGATTTAAGAAGTAATACTTGTAGGGTGCGCTTGGTTTTGCATGCATGCTAGAACAAATTATCCCTTGTTGGTTAGATCTAATGATCTTCTATACTTATGAAGTCAAATATATATCTGTTGGACTTGTTGCCTTTATAAGATTTCGTATTCGATGTATGTATGCTTGTTGGACTACCTTTCCACTACTTTTATCTGTTCATACTGTGTTGGTAGATTGGAGGATTTGTGTATCTACGCTCCCGTTTAGCTTGTATGGCTGTATGTGTTGTTAATCATCCATAAACTCCTCTTGAATGATTGTGTGAACTTATGATATGATTGATATGTTGTAGTGTTGTGATATACCTAGGGTGAACTCTTGTAGGGATTGAACTTAAGATATGATTGATAAGTTGTAGTGTTGTGATATGCCTAGGGTGAACTCCTATAGGGATTGAGTTGGGTTTAGTTAGGGGACCCTCCTGATGTTACAGCTATGGTGTCGTGAGCGACGCTTAGAGGGAAAGACCTTTTAACCCTAGACTATTATGGACTTGGACGTCTTGATTGAGTGAATCTGGAAGCCAAGGCCCCTTACTCAATAGTTTTAACTACCCTTGAGATATAGAGAACCACATTAGGCCCCCGAAGTGTAGAGAGATGACCTCTTAGCCGACAGTATTGGGTATAACGTTCGAGTATGCTCTGCTTCCCTTCCTACTCCGGTGTGTTACCGTTGAGCTAGGCGAGATGCCAATTAGGGTGATGTTACCCTCCCCTTCCTACTCCAGTGTGGTACCGTTGAGCTAGACGAGACGCCAGTGAAGGAGATGTTACTCTTCCTTTCCTACTTCGGTGTGGTACCGTTGAGCTAGGCAAGAGGTCTGTTAGGGAAGTGTTACTCAGTGATAGATAGACTACTCTACATGGGGATGTGTCTCATGGTAAGATGTTGATCACGCGAGTGGGTCAAGGTCGCTTGCATGATGGGTCCATCCTGTGGAAGGACGTTGACCATGCTGTAATTAATTCTAGTTGGGTTGTACGAGTGGTACATGTGTTTATGAGGGAGCACCTCATCCTCAAACGTTGAATACCGCTTCAAAGGTTAAGTCCTTCTACCCTCAACTGTGTACTGAGAGTACTGAGACTCTAGGGTCTAGAGTATAGTTGGTAGTTCTCTCCTTAATTTAGATGCGATTAAGAGCCCTCAAGTAGGTTGCTTACTGAGTATATTTTTATACTCGCCCCGTTTTCCCTTCTTTATTTTCAGGTACCGGTCTAGGTGGGGAGGTGTTCGAGAGCTGCACTACCACAGTGGGGTGTCGTTCTGGAGCGTCAGTCCCTTGTCGGTCTTTTACAGTCTTTTGCATTTTTCTTTCATAATTGTATTTCTCGTTTGTAATATTTGACTTTAATTTTGTATTTAATTATGGTGTCGTTGACTCTTTTTTCTTGATTTAAATTTTATCAGATTTTCATCACCTATTTTATCTGCTTTTAAATTTTATTTGTTTTCAATTTTGTCTTTTTAGTCACGAATCGGTTTTTCGAAGCCTCGAAAATCGGGTCGTGACAGATTGATATCAGAGTAGTCGAGTTTTTGATTCTGTAAACTTTTCCTAGGATAGAGAGTTGTACACCTTTGTGACTTAGCTCGATGACAAGTCTCACCGCGACTAGGTACGCAGTCTAACCTTGTTAGTAGGTGATGATATGATGTAACGCCATTAAGAACTTGATGTATGTTTTGGGTTAACGCCTTAGGGTGTTAAAAGTGAATATTCCATCTATATGTTGATGCTAGATTCGAGTTATTGTGAGGAGGCCGAGAGGGGTCATATTTTAGTTTACTAGCCTTAGGAAGATAGAAAGGTGACTCCGTAGAGTGCGTGACGTCCAACCCATAGAAATGTACATGAGACTTTTTAAGCAAGTACGAGATGATATACCTATGACCATGCCTCCCACAACCATAATTCTAGATGTCAAGCATGCCTTCGTGGATACCATGTAGTAGGCTTAGACAGTATAGAGTTGTCTTGGTGCAAACCACATAGTAGACCTAGACAATATCGTTCTTACAAGTAAGGACGGCCACTATAGGAATTAAGCACTCCTCAAGCAAACCATTTTCACGAGTGAGTTTGGTTAAGTTAAAAGTCAAGAAATAATATTCATCAACAGAGAGAGTTAAGCTATGGAGGCCATGGCTTCAAGGTTGGTTGGAGTCTTCATAAGATCAGTTCAGGTTTATGGACTTCCATAAGTGAGATGTATGCTTTTATGCCACTAAAGAGTCATGGGGTGTAGGATATTCCTACTAAAAAGGATCACATAATAGATGACACGTCGTTTTGGACCCTGGTGGAGAGGACCAAGTTCAAAAGCAATACGTGGTTATCAGGACCATGAAACTGTGTACTAACCTATCCTTTGGTCAAGGCATGCACTCTCACAAAGTGAAGGACGTTAAACTGTCGAGATAGTCCAGTGAACCCTAGGGTTGAGAATAGCAAAAAAAAAAAAAAAAAAAAGAAAAAAAAAAAAGACAAGCTATGGCTAGGCCTTTGTCGTCTGAAGGAAGAAAGTCCATATGGGCAATAGTAAGAACCAACATTTGTGTTAGGTTATCTGGAATACAAAGAGTAGTCCAGTGAACCCTAGGGTTGAGAATAGCAAGAAAAAAAAAAGAAAAAAAGACAAGCTATGGCTACGCCTTTGTCGTCTGAAGGAAGAAAGTCCATATGGGCGATAATAAGAACCAACATTTGTGTTAGGTTATCTGGATTACAAAGAGTAGTCCAGTGAACCCTAGGGTTGAGAATAGCAAGAAAAAAAAAAAAAAAAAGACAAGCTATGGCTAGGCCTTCGTCGTTTGAAGGAAGAAAGTCCAAATGTGTCTAGCTCAGTCATAAAAGATACGATAGGGGGCTAACCAATGTGAACGTAGGGAACTTATGTAAGGATCTTTACTTCCAAAAGAACCTGTTGTATGTCAAGTTTTCTAAGTGTGAATTCTTGCTATGAGAAGTCACATTATTATGACATGTGGTCTCAAGAGGGGAAATTATTGTGGATCCAGCTAAGGTTGAAGCTGTCATGTGGTGGCCAAGGCTGACAAGTGTGACAGAGGTAAGAGGTTTTTTGGGCTTGATTGGCTACCACATGAGATTTGTCCAAGACTTCTCGAAAATGTCGTTCGCGATGACTCAGTTGACCAAAAAAAAAAAAATAAATAAATAAAAACCTTGTGTGGACTTGAGATTGTGAAGAGAGCTTCCAAGAGTTGAAAAAAAAGTTGGTGACTGCATCAATCTTCGTAGTGTATAGTGACGCCTTAGCTAAGGGCTTAAGTTGTGTGCTTGTGCAGAATGAGAAATTAATTGCGTTCGTTTCTCTAGACAGTTAAAGGAATATGAGTGGAATTATCCTACCGATGACTTGTTGCTAGCTAAAATGGTGTTCGCACAGAAGACATGGTGGCATTATCGGTATGGTGAGACTAAGTGTACACTGACCACAAGAACCTTAAATATTTTCTTTTCACTGAGAAGAAGTTGAGTATGAGTAAAAAGAGGTGTCTCGTGCTAGTGAAAGACTACGATGTTTAGATCCTATATCATCCTGGCAAGGCTAATGTGGTAGCTGATACCTTGAGTAGGAAGACAGCCCACACCTCTACATTGGCCACTCAACAGAGCAAGCTTCAAGAGGAGATCCAAAGAGCTGAAATTGATTTAGTAGTTAAGAACATCACTGCACAACTAGCTCAGTTGACAGTACAGTTCACACTTCGTAAATGTATCATTGATGCAAAGTCTATACAAAATTTGTGACACCCAAGAGGCTAAGATAGCTCAAGGGTTCTTAATTTCATCGGAAGGCGGGCTTTTGTGGCAGGGATACTTGTGTGTACCTAGGGATAAGGAAATCCTTAAGGAGGTTATGCCTGAAGCACACGACACGTCCTACAAATTTCACCCTAGTAGTACAAAAATGTATCAGGGCCTGAATAATAGTTAATGGTGGCTAGGAATGAAAAATAGACATCACAGACTTTATGTGATGTTGTCTAACTTCTCAGTGAGTGAAAGCCCCAAAACAACGCCCTTGCAGGGATGCTGCAACCCTTAAACATATCCAGTGGAAGTGAGAGGAAGTGAGTATGAATTTCATATCTGATCTACCTAAGACTCGACGTGGTTTTGATGTGATCTGAGTCATTGTTGGAAGACACACAAAAATAGCTCACATCATTCCGGTTAAGAGCACTTTTCGAGTGGATCGATTGACTCAGTTGTATGTTTGAGAAATAGTTGGGTTGCATGGGGTGGCTACTCTCATTGTGTCTGATCAGGATGCTATGTTTACCATTTAATTTTTTTTTTTAAGGGTTTACAGAAAGCCTCGAGTACCCAACCTCGTCTCAATACAGCCATCCATCATCAGACAGATGGAAAGGTTGAATCAAGTATTAGAGAACATGCTCAAGGCGTGTGTGATGGATTTCGCTGGTTGATGGGATGACCACCTATCCCTCATGGAAGTTGCTTATAGCAACTGTTATCAAGTAAAAACTCATATGGCTCCATTGAGGTCCTATATGGGAAGAGGTGTTGGACATCAGTTGATATGAACCAAGAGACATCAATCATACAATATGCTTCAATGAAGATGTGAAAAAAATATTGTTGAAATTATCAAAAGATATTTCAATTCATACCACATTGAAGAAGAATGAAGTTTCATGTTTTGAATTTTGGGTGGATTACAATTTAGAGTAATTTAGAGTTAATGTACTTCATTAATGTATTTTAAGACTTTTAATTTACTTTAGTTTACAATAACATAATGGTTAATTAAGGCCATTAAGTATGAATGTTACAACTCGGAATGCCTTTAGTAGTTTCATTTTAAGGCTATATAAAGCCATGTATGTTGTATTTGTAAGTAGACTTAAAAATATTGTAAAAGAAGCATTTGTGCTCTTTTTTAGCCAATGGCTAAGTTTCTTTGCAATTCTATGTAGTTTAGGTTGCATGTAGAATCATTCAAGCTCGACATGATCAATCTTGCTTGTGGAGTGATTCGAATCTCGAGCAAGTGTTCTTGCCTTGTGATATTTGATCAGAAAGAATCATTCAAGTTAGACATGATCGATCTTGTTTGTGGAGTGATTCGAATCTCAAACAATGCTCTTGCCTTCAGATATTCGATCAACAAGGTAATCCGAATCTTACTATCCTTGTAGTGATTTCTTATCTTATCACCAGTGTTTTAGAAAGAGGATGGAACCCAACAACTTATGGGACCGAAATTAGTTCAGGTTACCAACGCGACAGTCTAGAAAATTGGATCATGGATACTTACTGCACAGAGCCGGCAATAGAGTTACGCTGACACTCAAAGAAAGGATCTCGAGTTTGTAGTGGGCGAAAATGTTTTCCTATAGGTAACGCCCATGAGAGAGGTGTTAAGGTTCGGGAAAAGGAGTAAGCTTAGCCTCAGGTTCATAGGTACCTTCGAAATCCTTGAGAGGATTGGTGCTATAGTGTACAGGTTGGCGTGACCACCTACTCTTGCCGCTGTGCATAACGTTTTTCATGTATCTATGTTGAGAAAGTACATGCCAGACCTCACGCACATCATTGAGCACGAATCACTTCCGCTTCGTGAGGATCTATCTTACGAGGAGGCCCCAATCAAAATTATATGTCGAGATGTCAAGCGATTGTGAAACAAGGAGATTCCCCTTGTCAAAGTCTTGTGGGATAATCATCTGGATAACATGGCTACCTGGGTGCAGGAGGATGACGTTAGGAAGTCCTACCCTGAACTTTTTCAAAACAACCAACTTTCGGTGGCGAAAGTTCCTAAGGAGGGAAGAATTTGTAACACCCCGAGCCCAACAGGTACATTTTGCTCTATCCTTGTGACTAGCATCTTCTTAACCATTGTGAGTTTCTAGATTTTATTGGATGACTTAAAGTGTGATTTTCATATCGGTGCAGAAGAAAGAAATTCTCGGAATGCATCAAGGAACTTAGGAAAAAATTACAAAAAAATGGTAATCTAATCGAAATTTGGGTCAAAGTCAACCGGCTGAAAAATGTAATTTTTCCTCCACACACACCACCTTGAGGGGGTCTGGACAGACCTGGAAGATGTAGGGAGTGGCACATATTTAGTTGGCCACTCTCCCACCATTTTTAGGATATTTTATATATAAATACGAAAATGAGAATATTAAACCACCTGATTATTAAACGCAGTCAAAGTTTCATCATTCTCTCTCTCTCTTTTTTACACATTTTTTCTTCCAATAACCAATTTTCTCTCACCAAATTTCTCTGAAAACAACAAGTGGTATCAGAGCCAAGTTGAAGCCATCGGTGTATATCATTGCAGAGGAGCCAACCTATCAACAAACAAGTTGGATAGTTCAAGTGGTTAGAGCATCGACCTTAACAACACACAGGTAAGTGCATGTGTCCCCATTGTCGATTCTAAATCTACGGAGATGGAGGTAATCGACGATGATGTTGAACTCGAGAAGGACACATTGTCGATTCTAAATCTACGGAGATGGAGGTAATCGACGATGATGTTGAACTCGAGAAGGACACATTGTCGATTCTAAATCTACGGAGATGGAGGTAATCGACGATGATGTTGAACTCGAGAAAGAGCTCTAGCTGGGCGTAGCAAATGTGGCACCAGCTAGGGGAGCCAATTCAACTGGAGGAGGAGCCGGCGATGGATCCTAGACGTGCGCACTGTTTGCTGCATGAAGGTAACACGTCCCGACCTTGCCAAGCTCGATCCCAGGGGGTTGAAGGTCGTCTTCATTGGCTATGAACCCGAGAGCAAGGGCTCACGTGTCTCGTGATGTCGTCTTTGATGAAAGCACCTTCTGGCAGTGGAATGACGTGATCGAGGCAGACCATAATCCAAATAAATTTACGGTGAAGTACCTCGTCATCGAGCCGGAAGAAGGAGCCCGGCATCAGCCAGCCGTCACCGCCGCCAGCAGGTGCAACCCCTGAACCAGTGGAATTCGCAACACCATGGACTGCGGATTCGACGCTGGATGCCCTGGAGGCCAACGACCGAAGGATGGACGACCTAGTTGGAGGAGGTGAACCACCTGGACTGGCAGTGCGCGAGCTCGAAGAAGTGGCTGAACTACATGCCATCAGTGCCAGATGAACTGAACACCTTCACCGAAGCAGAAAAGAACCCGTGCTGGCTGAAGGCACTGTAGGAGGAGATGGCAAGGAAGGTTAGAAATCCGTTCGTTTCTTGTTGGCAATTGCGGCACATTACTCTTGGAAGGTTCACCATACGGACGTAAAGTCTCCTTTCCTTGAGCGGAAGGAGACCATCTATGTCCGACAACCACCTGGCTTCCTGGACAACGACAACCCCAATAAAGTACTGCGCCTGCACAAGGCACTCTACGAGCTTCGACAAGCTCCACGAGCCTGGAACGCAAAGCTCGACAGTACCTTACTGTCACTGAAATTCAAACGTTGCGCCTCTGAGCATGGCATGTACACGCACGGCCATGGCAAGAAGCGACTGATTGTGGGAGTGTACATCGACGACCTCATAATCACTGGAGGTGACGTGGAAGTCCTTGAAAGGTTCAAGGAGGAGATGTCAAAAAACATCGAGATGAGCGATCTCGGCGTGCTCAGCTACTATCTCGGCATCGAAGTGCAACAGAATTCTACCGGCATCTCCATCTGCCAAGTGCATACGCGAAGAAGGACATCAATGGAGGCCCGACTCCAACTAAGGAAGGCCGGCACTACGATGACAGTCGACTCCACCAATTATCGCAGCATTGTCGAGAGTCAGCGCTATCTGGTAAACTCTCGTCCTGATCTTGCTTATTCTGTTGGATATGTGAGCCGGTTTATGGAAGCATCTAGTGGCTGTCAAGCGCAGTCGCAGAAAGTATTAAATATGTAGGAGGTGGTCGAATCTCGTCTTATATCTTTTTGTATTTAGCTTGTCGCAGAAAGTATTAAATATGTAGGAGGTGGTCGAATCTCGTCTTATATCTTTTTGTATTTAGCTTATGTATTTATTTTTATATTAATAATTTATTTTGTTTTTTTCTAACAGCATTTTGTAATTTTCTTTATTTCCATCCGGAGGGTAAGAAGTTTCATAAACAGGTCTTTTTATCTTTTGATAGCGTGTCCTTTTAAAGTGGAATTCATCCTTTGTTTTTTCCTTTCCATTCACTCGGATCTCTTCCGTTTCATCGATTTTGTCCGGATCCTCCTTTTCTTCCGAAAAAAGGGTGTAAGATACTGCGCAGGGAGCGGAAAGGAGAAATTCAAGCTGGTCGGCTACAGTGATAGTGACATAGCCGGTGACGTTGATGATTGTAAGAGCACTAGCAGAATGATCTATTTTCTCTCAGGCGGCGCAATACAAGGGATCTGGCTTCCGCGACTAATGGAAGAACTCATCGGGAGAGAAAGTGATCCATCAATGCTATATGTAAACAACAAAGCTACGATCTCCCTGATCAAAAATCCAGTTTTGCATGAACGAAGCAAGCACATAGAAATCAGATTCCACTACATTCGAGAATGTGCAGATCGAGGGCTCATCAAGATTGATTACATCCGAACAGAGGAACAACTTGGAGACATTTTCACAAAATCCCTAGCGCGGGTGAAATTTGAAGAACTACGCTCAAAGATCGAAGTTCAAATAATAAGGTAGATATACTACAGGTTTTAGGAGGAGATTGTTAGATAAAACCTGAGTTTTTTCAGTTTTTTCTTTTTCACACGATTTCAGAATATATCCGTTTGATCATTTGACAAAACGAGTCGAATGAATCACCAAAATTTTAGACGGCAATTTTGTAGGGAGTGGCACAGATTGAGTTGGCCACTCTCGAGCCATTTTTAGGATATTTTATATTTAAATAGAAAATTTGTTGAGAATATTAAACCACCTGATTATTAAATGCCGTCAAAGTTTCATCATTCTCTCTCTTGTGCCACTCTTTACAAAATTGTCGTCTAAAATTTTGGTGATCCATTCGACGTGTTTTGTCAAATGGTCAAACGGAGATATTCTGAAATCGTGTGAATAAGGAAAAACTCAAAAAACTCAGTTTTTATCTAACCGGAGAAAGGAAAAAGAAAAGGAAAGAAAAGAAAAAGAGAGAGAAAGAGAAAAAAACAGTTTTGGTTTTTTTTAAGAAGAGGAAGAAGGAGGGAGAAACGATCTCAAACCCTAACTGAAGTACCCTCAATCTTAGGTCTCTTACTAGAGCTACTCAGAGTATCAAGAGAAGTGGTCTGAGCATTTGATCGTCGTTCCCGGCAAAAAAATGGGCAAGAACACGAGGTAAGTCCGCAACCTCTCTTGTTTCAAGATTTCACCATAAATCCGGGAGTTTTAGATGATTTAAACCTTGATAATCTAGTTGCAACATTTTATGTAACGACGAGTTTCTGGAATAAAATAAAATCAAATAAAAATGAAATAAATAATTAAATGTAATCTCCCTTGAAATCGAGGGATTTCCCGCGAGACTTTTATTACCTAATAGAAACATTCCTATTTCTCTAAGTTTCCTTGTCTTAAAACCCTCGAATGTAAATGTCTTCAGATTATTTTTTATATTTCTATGCCCAACCTTTTACATCCCTTGAAAACGATTTTCTCTCCAAACTATCCTCCGGAATGTTGGGGTTGCTCTTCGGAGGAATAATCGAGTGGAATTCAGGTATTGATATCAGGATCATTGTGTCAAAGAAGATCGACAGCCGAAAATTGGTGTTGAGAATATTGTGGGATCGTCGGCGCGTCGCCGAAATCAAGAAGGCGGAAATTAGGGTTTCGTCACTTGTCGGGTAAGGAAGGTGAGGTTTTTGGAATCGGGTCGAGCCGCAGACGCACACCCAATAGCTCTGGCAGCTTCACACGCGTACACAGTGTGGCTCGGGTCGAACGTGTACGAAATCGGCTCGGTTCCGTCAATTCCGGAAGCTTTTTTGGCCCTTTTGAAGCCATTTCTGCCCTTAGTTTTACCATCCGAGGTCAGTATTGTTCATAGCCGTTAAAGATAGATTGGGTCGGGAGTTTATTTTGATGAATAACATGAGATTTAGCTAGGGTATGTTATGAAAGGTTCCTAATTTTTTACGTGGTTATTATAGGACCTATTTAACTATTGGGATTAGCTCGTTGTGAGTGACTTCAACCAAGGCCATCGAGATAAGTGACCTTATTGTTGGAGTTAGTTTACTAAGTGTTGTATGATGGTGCGTGCCTTGTGGCCCCTGCATGCACCATATTTTATCATGTGATATGACTATATGATGTAAAGAGTTATGTTGACTGTTGACTGTTTATGTTATGTGACGTTATGAAGGATATGTTAGTAATATATGCCATGAAAATATCGATCGATGCCATGGATACACGTAGTATTATCGAGCCATGTCATAAGATGTTTATGCAACTGGAATGTACTTTTATGTTATATAATATGCCATGATGTAAGTTATGTGAGATGCCATGTAATGTAAGAAACGTATATGCGATGTTAGCACTGCTTATGTAATGTCATGTTAGATATCTTAAGGGACCTCATGAATATATGAATGTCACGTGCAACGAGATTCTTCCCCTTTATGATAAGAAAGAATGAATTACGATATTTATGTTCGACATGATATCGTGCGGGCCCTTTTCTGTTCTATGGTGTCTGGCGACGTGTAACACGTTGTGCTCGACCAAGTCAGGCCCAGGGGGTATGTATACGAGCCCACCTGGTATACATGGACCGTTTGTGAAGGAGTACCACACACCCAACCCTACCTGGAATAGAAAAGTGTCCAAGGCTATGTAAAGTTTATGAAAAGTTAGGTCCCGCTCATACGTTGCATGTGTTTGCATTCCTAACCTCACCAGTGGGGTGACTTACTGAGTATTTCATAAAATACTCAAGCCACATGCTACCTACATTTTTCAGGTAAAGGTAAGGCGCTAATGTATGGTTGACGGCGGAGCTGAGAACACCATGGAAGTTGGAGAGGAGATATTTTTAGGAGTTTACGTACTGAAGGTTATATCTTCGAAGATAGGTTTGTTTTGGATTTATGAATCTTTATGAAAGACCTTCTTGTGTTTTTCCAAGGTTATTTATGATGAACTTCCTCGAAATGAATTATGTATGCATGGGTGACGTCACTAGTTAGGTTTAGAAAATTAGGGGAGTTACATTTTAGGTGAGGAGTCTGGTTATTTTTCAGAGGAAACATAGCCAAAAATCGCGTCGGAAAACAAAATAGTGAAACCGTCCTACTTCGATAAGAAATTGAATTTTTCTTGATTTTCGACTTCATTTATTAAGCGCAGTAAGTATAAAAAAAATATCATAAAAATATATATGGATAGATGGACTTGTGATCTTGAATTCTTGTGAAGGAATCAATTTAATTCGAGTTATGGTTTAGAAGATAGAAAAATCCAAAATAAATAGGTTGATATAGAATTTGACCAGAATTCGGAAAATCGCAGAGATGAGCGGAAGAAGACAATGTCGGAAGGGCGCGTGTCAGGAAGGGAGAGGGCCGCGAGTCGCCGGGAAAATGGGACACGTGTCAGGCGTGAATATTGTCTAACTAGCTTTAGCAAGTTTAGTTCGTTATTATGTATTATCAACGGCCTCTTATAGGACGGATCCTACGTGCAGGGTAACTACTACCTAGCCTCATGATTAATATTCTAAAACACAACGTGTCCACAATGCAGTGTAGTCGATCTACCACTAAGTAACAAGCCATGGACACATGATTTTCAGGTGTATGGCTAGTGTCGTAAATCCTAGGGGGAGTGTCTTGGAGAATAAATTAAGAACAAAATAAATACCTAGAAAGTACCAAGAACAAGAGAAAGATCTACGTCTAGAACATGGATCAAGACCCTAATCTAAGTACAAGAACCAAGAACCAAGAACCATGGTACTAAGGCCCTTAAAGGATGACCAAGGTTTTAGAATCCAAGGACCACGGTCCTTAGAATAAATCATGATAAGAACCCCAAGTGATAAGATAAGGAATCACTACAAGGGGAAAAAGATTCAGATTACATTATTGATCGAATATCTCAAGGCAAGAACATTGTTTTAGATTTGAATCACTCCACAAGCAAGATCGATCATGTCTAGTTTGAATGATTCTTGTTGATCAAATATCTCAACATGAACACTTATTGAGATTCGAATCACTCCACAAGCAAGATTGATCATGTCGAGCTTGAATGATTCTACATGCAACCTAAACTACATAGAATTGCAAAGAAACTTAGCCATTGGCTAAAGAAAAGCACAAATGCTTCTTTTAATATATTTTTCAAGTTTACTTACAAATACAACATACATGGCTTTATATAGTCTCAAAATAAAACTATTAAACGCATTCCAAGGCTTTATCTAGTCTCAAAATAAAACTATTAAACGCATTCCAAGAGTTGTAACATTCTTAAATTAACCATTGTAATAAAAAGTCTTAAAATACATTAATGAAATACAATAACTCTAAATTACTCTCAATTGTAATCCACCCAAAATTTATAACATGAAACTTCATTCTTCTTCAATGTGGCATGAATTGAAATATCTTTTGATAACTTCAACAATATTTTCTTCACACCTTCATTGAAGCATATTGTATGATTGATGTCTCTTGGTTCATATCACCAAGTCAAGAAAAGTGGGCCTAAGTACTTACAATAAGAAACAAGAACAAGAACAAGACAAGAAAGAGTGTGGTATCCTAGCATATCAACGACACGATTAAGAGCCTACAAGCAGGCTACATACTAAGTCTTTGTAGTCATTCCTTATTCTCCATTTTTTTCAGGTAAGGAACGGGTAGAAGTTGGGAGTGGACTCTTGAGCAGCTGCCATAGATTAACTTCACCTGTCGTTCTCAAACTCTTTTGTTTTAAAATGTTTTGAGTTCGTTTCTTATTTTGTGTTTTAAATATTGTCGTGCTGTAAATTACTTATGTGCACATACTATTTTGTTATAATAGTGTCTCACCCTCTGTTTTAAATATTGTCGTGCTGTAAATTACTTATGTGCACACACAATTTTGTTATAATATTGTCTCACCCTCTAATCGCCCTTCTGATACCATTGGTCTCGGACCTCTAAAGGTGTTCAATCCTAAGTCTCTACCCACTAATCTACGTGTTTACCCTAGACTTAACTCAATATGGTTGCTTATTCTCAAAAGGGAGGGATCACACAATTATTCACCAGGAGTCACACATGCTCAATGGGGCAATAACATTCATCCAGCACCAAGAGTGCTGATAAATAAACATCTCATCCACTGTCGTAGCATGATTACTTATGATAGTAGTAAAGTATATCAAGACAGTATACTGGGTAAGACAAGAAATTTCAATAACTAGCAAGTCTATTTTCGCTCTTTCCTAGGTAGTCGTTAATCAAGACTAGCTACCTAGGATTAATTTTACTAGCATGCATTCATAAGCAAGCCAATTGTACAAGTACGGCTTCATAAATTTTCATGTTGTTTCTTAAGATTTGTCGTGTGCCTTCTCGAGTAGGATTACAGGACAAAAAGAAAGTCCATACACGCGCTCACATGCTTTTCTAGCACCAAAGAAGTTTTCTACGTGCATATACCATGCGATATTCAAGCACAAAAGATGTTCTCTACGCGCGTTCACCATACGTCTGGCAGAGGTATAGACATGGGACGCGTGTCCTTGGTTAGTGAATAGGTCGGGTAGGATTTTGAGCACGCAGATCGAACTCCAGCTCTTTGGTACTGTTTGAGTTACATAGGGTAGACTGGGTCGTGTGTAGTTTAACGAGTAAAGTGGTGTCTCACAACACGTCCTCGTTGACTCGTTGACCCGTTATTCCTGCCACGTTGTGATACATTTCAACTTTTTTCTAATACACTTCTCTCTCACCGCTAGTAGTTGTGTATCCACGGTCGATTCTTCCAATGTTCAATTTTTCTAGATTTCGATGAGCGACGCATTTCAATCTATTTTTTTGGATTGTTAACTAGAAATGACTTGGTTTCTTCATGAAAAATAAAGATCTCGAATCAACCAATTCGATGTCATTTTTTTTAATTCTTAAGAAGATAGAGACCATAATAATTGAGTTCAAATTTTGAAAAAAATATATTTTCTTATCGAAATTATAAATCTCTCGAATCTAATTTTGAAACAAATCATGGTCGAGTTTCAACACAAAACTTGTAAGAATTCTTTTCTCGAACATCGTAGTCAAATCGAACGATCCTACAACCAAAACTGACACTCATCGATCCTCTTACTAGGACTAGAGATAAATCTTTTGCTAAATTTTTCATTAAAGTGTCCGATTAGAGTCATTTTTACTTTCTTCTTTTTCCTCCTTCCACAAAAACAGAAATTCTCCCTTCCTCTCTCTTCTTTGTATTCCATACACGTCAGCCCACACCCCTCAAATTATAAGGTAGAAAAAATTACCTTTTTGTCCGGGTCTATTTTTATCTAAATTTTTCTTTTGATAAATATTGAATTTTTTTTCCAAAGTTCCCTAAGGCTTCTCAAGCCTTTGTTTTTCCTTTTCCACTTGAGATTCACCCTCTATGTCAATAATAAAGTCCAAAAAATTTTCAAATTTAAGGTATTAAAGTAAGAGTTATGTATCTGTTGCGGCTCGGGTGTTACCATTCAAATCCGTCAAGAATGAATGAAGCGTAAGCACACATTTCATTTTTTCTAATTTCGTTTCTTGAAATTAAGTTCTTAACTTTTAGTAGGTTCATATTGGGGGAATTTGACCCATGATTCATATAGGAAGCTAGAGTTCATTAGGATCTAAAAGCAGTATTTCATTGAATTTAAAGGAGTGGTAAATTTCTTAAGTTTTAAATTCTGGACAGACTTCGCAGTTTATTATTTCTTTTTGTGGATAAAATAAATTTAAGAGAAAATACCTATGTGCACCCGTAAGAAGTTACAAAATTTAGAAGAAATTAGATAGGTAAAAGAAACCTCATCGTATTTCTAAAATATTGAATGTTTGCAAAAAGGGAGAAGGCACGCGTTAGACGACGTTGGCAGTAGTGAGTCTGAAGCTGAGTAGGACAAGTGGAAAATGCTGAGCGGAGAGAATCCTTTAGCCACTAATTGTGTCATGCATGTAGGTTAACCCGATCCCTGAACCTTGATTCGATCAAAAGCTTGCGTGTGCAACTCGTTAACCTTCGACCCTAACAAAAAATGCAACTTGAACCCAATCTAATGACTCAATGAGTAACCGAGATCTACAAAAAACCTCCATGCGTGAAATTGCACGTGAAAAGCCTTTCCCGACATGTGTAACCGCATGTGACTCTCATTTTGTTCGTTCGACTTCCGTTTGTCAGTTTTTTGTCTTGATTTTCATATTAACATAATTATGCTTGAAGTAGGATCTACGAGAGAAATTCCATAAATTCTTAAGCTCCAAACACGTGGAATAGCTGGCTCAAGAAGGTAAACGTCAATCAAGTAAGTAACCACATAGACTTTAGGCAAGTAATACTTGTAGAGATCGCTAGGACATGATATTATGCGAGCATTCCTTAACCATATGTATTGTATGTATGTTTTTTATGTATTATGTGCATGATTAAAATACAAATTGAGCAATATGGATGAGTATGTTATGCATGATGGAAGAAATTACCAAAATTCCCCTATGATAAAATTTCGTATGAATGTTGTTTTTTATGCTTTCTATTGCGTAGGAAATTAGAATTGGTAAGAGGGACTTGTGCTTCGCAAGCATTAAAGAATGTTGATAAGATTAGGACGCGATAGCGTGTGCAGAGTCTTGATAATGTCAATAGATTTCTAGTGGACTAAATATGATAAGAATCAAGAATGCCAATCTCCTTAGCCACTCAAACATATCAAAGTTGGGTGGAAAACCTTATTATTTTTAATTTCATAATGTTTGGAATTGTCAAATGGTCAAATTGACTTCGTATTTTGTGGAGATTTAAGGGGATCGGGATTATATCATGGCCACAAAGGTCATTTGTGGGGAGTATAAATACCAACAAATTGTCATGTAAAAATCAGATTCGTGGATGAATGAAATTGAGATCTCAAATTTAGACGTTTTCTTAGAAATCGAAACATCATATTTGTCATTTCTAAGTTTCAAGCAATTCTTGTCATGGAATTGCATCCAAGCCATTCAATCAAGCCTTGATTAAGTTTGATTGTGGAGTGACTCGATTTAGAACAAGGTTTCCAAATCTTGCTTCTAGATCTTCGATTGTAAGAGGTAATCTAATTCTAGTCTTATCTCTTGGTTGATACGAATTTTGTATAAGGAGATGTTAATTTGTTTGATTCAAGTGTTCTTGCTTCAACAAAACCATGATTAGTTGGATTGAGGATTAGGGTTGCCTTATCAAAATACCCTAGGATAGTGAGCGGTGATAAAAAATCTAGACTTGTGTTTACCCAAAGATGTGATTAGAGGCCCCTAATAAAATAGTATATCTCCACGACACCAAAGAATGACCAAGGTAACTATCTAGGCTATGAGTTTAGTGAATGCTACGCTATCTTTAGACCCTCCAATCCCTTCCTACTACAATATTAGTACTATTGAGCTAAGCACATGCTAGTTAGGGTAGTTTGAGTTTTTGTTCCGCTGAATGGCAAGTGGTCTCTTGAATATGGCCACTATTTTGTTAACCTGTTTCTTAAAAAGGGAGAATAGGATAACATGACATAGCCTGGCTAATGCACAAGGATCACATCCCCAAAATATAGGTGATTCGGTGGCCCTAAGGAAGAAACCAACCAACCTCTTTTCCAAGACGTTCATACTAGAAATCACCGTATTGCCTGATTAGAATTTAAGGACGTGCCTCAACCTAGGTATTCGATCCTTCACTGAATAAACAAAGCAAGTTTCCATGGTCAAAAAATAGAAAGATGGTACAAATAAGCAAGAAAAGGTAGCATCTAGGTCATTACTTCTACTTCCTTTTACACTTTAGTACAAGCACCATCAAGCCAGGGCTAGGCCAACTAGGATTGTGTGAACGATAGTTCATTTTGATTATCTTGCATAGTAGATCCGTCAAAAGAGGGGACGAAGGATAATGAGGGTAATCTTAATAGTTGACAAGCATAGGGGATCACTTCCCTAACCTTGGGTGACTAGATTGTCGTGCGTGTAGGGTTCGCCAACGAACGTCCCATGGATGTTGAAAGCAACCTAGCACCTACCATGCTATCCCAATTAAAATCTGGGCATGTATTTTTGGTGCAATGCATATCTTTGTTCATTTCATACATTACATAACCATTTCTTATCATTACATAAGGTGAATGTACTCTATGTACCATACTTTCATAATATTTTACACTCACAATAGCATAATAAGTAAACATGAAATTACAAAACGTAACATTTGTCATCATAACAACACATCATAACATAATATGCAAATATAGTGATAAGGCAACCCTAATCCTCAACCCAACGATCCAAGCTTTTGTTTTAGCAAGAACCCTTGAATCAAAGTAATTAACACCTTCTTATACGAAATTTGGATCAACCAAGAGATAAGGCTAGAATTAGATTAGCTCTTACGATTGAAGATATAGAAGCAAGATTTGGAACCTTGTTCTAAATTGACTCTCTCCACAATCTAACTTGATCAAGGCTTGATTGAATGGCTCGGGTGCAATTCTACCACAAGAATTTCTTGAAACTTAGAAAGGGCAAATATGATGCTCGGATTTCTAAGGGAAACGTCTCAATTTGAGATTTGAATTACATTCATCCACGAATCTGATTTTTACATAACATATTGTGGGTATTTATAGTCTCCCGATAAAAGACTTTTGTGGCTGGGATTCAATTCCGATATGTTTGTGGACGGGATTTATTTTCGATCCCCTTTAATCTCCACAAAGAATAAGTCAAATTGACCATTTGACTTTTACATAATTTATGAAATTAAACATAGTTTTTTCTAACAATTGTTGATGTGTTTGAGTGGTTAATGTGACAAATTTGAAATTAATTAAGCTCTTCGCGCGTAGGTTCGAATTTTGTTGTTGACGTATTTTATTGAATCTTCTTGACAATAGGTCCATTTGGAACACCGTGATTCTTATGCAGTGTTTATGTTTATCTTCGGCCAACAAAAGTGTTTATGTTTATCTTCGGCCAACAAAAGTGTTTATGTTTATCTTCGGCCAACAAAAGTGTTTATGTTTATCTTCGGCCAACAAAAGTGTTTATGCAACATCAGGACACCACCATATGCTTCTCTCAATAACAATCTTTTATAGAGCATTTAGGAGCATACTCTTAGTAATTAAAAAATTATGAAACACATAATAATCATCCACCACTTTTTTTGCAAGACAAAATGCATAAATAGTTCTAAAGTCTTGGTCATCTCTATATAATTCAATAATATGCTCAACTCCAAAAATTTTTGCAGTAAGAGATGTAAAGAGATCATACCTTTTAGATAACACATGAGCTACTGTATTATCGTTACCTTGCTTATATTTGATGACATACGAAAATGTTTCAATCAATTTCACCCACTTTGCATGTCTACGGTTCAGTTTTCTTTGATCCTTCACATACTTCAAGTTTTCATGATCAAAGTGGATCACAAATTCTCTAAGCCATAAGTAGTGTTGCGGCACATATAATATATGAACTATAAACAATTCTTTATCATAGGTAGGGTATTTCAATGTTGCCCCATTTAGTTTTTCACTAAAATACACTAACGACTTTTCATCTTGAATTAAAACAACATTTATTATGACAAAACCATATGCATCACATCCAATTTCAAAAGTTTTATAAAAGCTAGGCAAAACAAATAATGATGCATCATAAGCAAATTGAATGCATTCTCTTGCCTTCCTCCCCATTTAAAAACAATATTCTTTTTCACTAAGTCATTCAATAGTTCAGTTATGGTTCTAAAATCATTTATAAATCTCTTATAGAGGTTAGCTAACTCATGAAAACTCCGAACTTTACGTGCACTCTTTGGTGTTGGCAAATTCATAATGAATTTAACTTTGTCTCTATCGAATGTTATTCTACTTTTATCAACTATGAAGCCAATAGAGTGAACTTTTTCCATGAAAAAACTACCCTTATTAAAATTAAATTTCTCTTTTCTACGTGTAATCAAAACTAATTTAACAAGCTCCACATGCTCAAGCAAAATCTTCAAATAAATTATAATATCATCAATATAAACATGTTTTCTCATATATTTTCTCAAAACATTATATATTAAGCGCATAGGTGTACTAGGAGCATTAGTTAACCTAAAAGGCATAACAAGCCATTCATATAATCCAAACTTAATATTGAAAGTTGTTTTCCATTCATATCCTACGTGCATTCTGATTTGATGATATCCAGATTTCAAAATAATTTTCATCTTTCTTTGGCACCAATAAGTCTCGTATAGAACATGGAATCAAACTTTGGTACATAGCCCTTTTCCATGAGCTCCTCCACTTGCCTTTGAATTTCTTTTGTCTCTCTAATGGGAGGTATTTCTTTATCTTGAAACATGTCTTCAGATTCCTGTAAAAGAGATTGAAAAAAATTAGGCAAATCCAAGTTGTTATAGTTAGAGACCAAAAATCCTCCATTGTACATCAGCACAAAGATTGATTTTTGTGAAAATCTTCTCACCTCTCCAACTGTAGCCAAATAACTATTGCTCTTCCTTTTTTCTTCAATTTCATCTCTAGGAGAAACCAAGTTATTATAGTTAGAGACCAAAAATTCTCCATTGTACATTAGTATAAAGATTGATTTTCGTGAAAACCTTCTCACTTTTCCACGGTAGCCAAATAACTATCTCTCTTAGTTTCTTTTTTCTTCAATTTCATCTCAGGAAAAGCCAAGTTGTTATAGTTAGAGACCAAAAATCCTCCCTTGTACATTAGTACAAAGATTGATTTTGTGAAAACCTTTACACCTCTCCTGTAGCCAAATAACTATCTCTCTTCCTTTTTTCTTCAATTTCATCTCTTTTTTCATTCTTCTTTTTTTCTCTTTGATTTTTCTCTACTTTTTCACTAACTCTAGTTTTTCTTTTAACTTTTTTTCCTCAAACTCTTTCTTTCTTTTCTCCAACTTTAATTGACCAGCAAATACATTTGCAGAACTCAAAGGTACAAGAATGGTTTTTCTACCATCTTTTACCAAAGAATACCTATTCAAATAGCCTCCATTGAGATGTTACCTTCTCATGTTTCTTCCTAACTGTGATTGATACATATACATGGTGAAATCTTTTAAAACAAGTTCAAGTAAAAATAGCTTAGATTTTAAAATCTTTATAAGAATTCTAAACTTATTGGGTTGGGGTAGTCTCCCAAAATATTAGATTTTAAAAAAAATGGATAGTCCCACCTTGCTTAATGCTCAAAAGTGGGGGGTTGGCCTCTACTACAAAGGGGAGGTCCATTTTAGCATCTCACTTGAACGTTCGAGCTAGTTGGATATGACACTTTCTGACGGCGCAAGGCCAACATTTAGGCTGATTTGGTTTCTGTCTTATATGTTCGGACCCGTTTCTCCTAATTGCAATTTTTCATAAGTGTTTAAAGTTAGTGTAACTACCTTTTAACTAATTTAAATTTTCAGAGTTAAATGTAAAGTATTTATGCATAGTAAAACTTAGCATGATTAAATTATTATGAGTAAATTTAAATTATTTTATGCAAAATTAGGCTTAATTAGTTTAAATTATTATGAGTAAATTTAAATTACTTTATGCAAAATTAGGCAAGTACTTTAAATTTGTAGGAGTAAGATTAAATAATTTTAGGCTTAACGAGTTGAGTCAAATTAAATTATTTTATGCTTAACTAGTTTAGTCAATTTTCACAATAGAATTCTAACCGGTGATTGTTGGACTCCTTAGGCATAATTGAATTTTAGAGAGAAATGCTAAGCTAGCATCAAGGAGTTGTAATAGCTTCAACCTAAGCAAACCAAGTAAGTGACCAATGCACATGTCACACAATTATGCATGAGATTCACATAGTTTATTATCATGGCATAATATATGATGCAAGAAAAACTTCTGTGAATTATGCTTAATAATTCTAAAACATTTTGTAGTACATGGCATAGCTTTTATGACATGGTCTAAGAAGGCTTATAAATCACAGATTATCAATTTCATAACTATACAACATGTCATGGTCTTATGATAACATATCATAATATGGCAACACACGAATAGGTGAAATTTTAGGGTCGTTACAGTTGGTATCAGAGCCCTAGGTTATAGATCTTGTAGACTAGCCTACGATGTAGGCTTGGCATGTTCCACGGTCCAATTACCGGTGCCCCGTCGTTGCCAGGTATACCTTATGTAGTATGAGGGATGTATGATCCTTGTGATATATTTAATGTGGTTGGCTTTAAATGATGCATGACATGATACTGTATGAAAATGTGTTGTGATGTGGTCTAATGTAATGCATGTCTTTACGTTATGATATTTATGTTTTGTTTATCTGAATTATATGGTAGAATGTAGGGAATGTTATAAGTAAATCATAAGCTTTGTTAGAACCCTTAATGCACGTATTGTCGGTCGGTACCCTAGTAGAAGTAGACCTAGTTACGAAAAATATAGTAAAAGATGGACAAGTGGTAATAGCTGGACAAACCATCCACGTAGACTTAAAAGTAGTGGATATGACGAATTTTGACGTCATACTAGGAATGGACGGGCTAGCCGAAAACTTTGCTAGCATAGACTGCCATAAGAAAGAGGTGATATTATAAAACACCTCCAAACGGACTCACCTTTAAGTTTAAAGGGATCTCCACAGGTACCACCCCCAAAAATAATATCGATGATGAAAGCAAGACGCCTGGTACAACAAGGGGGGTGGGCGTTTCTAGCCTGTGCAGTAATCACAAAAGGAAAGGAAAAACCAATAGATACAGTATCCATAGTAAACGAATTTATGGATGTCTTCCCGGAGAACCTCCCGGGAATTCCTCCATCGCGAAAGGTAAACTTTGGAATAGAACTGGAACAAGGAATGGGTCCCATCTCTAAGGCCCCGTACAGCATGGCACCAGCAGAACTAAAAGAACTTAAATCACAATTGCAAGACCTATTAGATTTCATTCGACCTAGCGTGTCCCCTTGAGGTGCGCCAGTGTTGTTTGTCGAAAAGAAAGACGGCTCAATGCGTTTATGCATTGATTATACGGAATTGAACAAGCGGACGGTAATGAACAAATACCCGTTATCCCGTATCGAGGACCTATTTGACCAATTGCGAGGGGCGACAGTGTTTTCTAAAATAGATCTTCGATCAAGATATCATCAAATTAAGATTAAAAATGAAGACATACCGAAAACAGCCTTTCGAACCAGATATGGCCACTACGAGTTTGTGGTGATGTCTTTTTGTCTCACCAATGCCCCAACGGTATTTATGGAATTAACAAACCGAGTATTTACGGAGTGCTTAGACTCGTTTGTGATCATGATCATAGACGACATCTTGATATACTCAAACACCAAGAGCACCTTCGCAAAGCCCTAACTATCCTAACAGAGAACAAGTTATATGCCAAATTCTCCAAGTGCGAATTTTGGCTACGACAAGTTTCGTTTCTGGGGCACGTAGTGTCTAAAGATGGAATCTTTGTACATCCCAATAAGATAGAAGCTATCACGAAATGGAAACGCCCAACAACGGTCACCGAGATACAAAGTTTCTTGGGATTGATGGGTTACTATCGAAGGTTTGTCCAGGACTTTGCTAGAATAGCCACGCCTCTCACCCAATTGACAAAAAAAAGATGTACCTTTCGTTTGGGATGATACTTGTGAGGCCAGCTTTCAAGAGCTAAAACAAAGACTAGTATCCGCCCCAGTGCTCATAGTTCCAGAGAGTTTTGTGAGATATGTGATTTACAGTGATGCATCCAAAAAAGGGTTAGGTTGTGTACTGATGCAACATGGCAAGGTTGTTGCGTATGCGTCACGCCAACTAAAGGATTACGAGAAAAACTATCCTACACATGATTTGGAGTTGGCAGCGGTGGTGTTTGCGTTAAAAATTTGGCGACACTACCTGTATGGCGAAAAGACCCAAATCTATACAGACCATAAAAACCTAAAATACTTGTTCACATAAAAAGAATTGAACATGAGGCAACGTAGATGGTTAGAGCTGGTAAAAGATTACGACATAGATATCCAGTACCACCCTGGAAAAGCAAACGTAGTCGTTGATGCACTGAGTCGAAAAGCAGTACACTCGTCGGCCCTTATCATAAGGGAGCCACAAGTGCGAGCTGATTTTGAACGAGCTGACATAGCAGTAGTAACCGAAGAAGTGGCAGCCCGAATAGCCTGACTGACAGTGCGTCCCATGCTCAGACAAAGGATCATAAACTCACAACGTGGGGATCCAAGCCTAAGCAAAATCCTAGACCAAGTAGTCCCAGTGGACGGATTCTCTAATTCAACAAATGACGGATTATTATGTCAAGGACGTTTATGTGTGCCACCCATGAGCAAAATAAAGAATGAAATCCTAACTGAGGCACACAAATCACCCTTCTCGATACATCCAAGTGGAACAAAGATGTATCAAGACTTGAAACAACACTTCTGGTGGTGAAGTATGAAAAAGGATATCACGGAGTACGTGAGTAAGTGTCTGGTGTGCCAACAAGTAAAAGCCCCGAGGCAGAAAACCGCCGGGCTACTACAACCTCTAAGTATACTGGAATGGAAATGGGAAAACATGTCATGGATTTCATAGTAGGCCTACCCAAAACATTAAGGGGCTATACGGTAATCTGGATGGTTGTAGATCGTCTGACAAAGTCGGCTCACTTCCTACCGAGTAAGGCAATATATATAGTAAACAATTGGGTCCAACTATATGTTAAAGAAATTGTGAGGTTGCATGGAGTACCAGTGTCAATTGTGTCGGATCGAGACCCGCGTTTTACGCGGCCTTTTGGTGCAGACTCCAAAAAGTGATGGGTACCCGCCTCGACTTTAGCACCGCCTTCCACCCACAAACGGATGGCCAAACGGAACGATTAAACCAAATCCTAGAAGACATGCTTTGGGCATGCGTTATGGATTTCACAGGGAGTTGGGACACCACTAAACTGCACTTAATGGAATTCTCTTACAACAACAGCTTCCAAGCAACCATCGGGATGGCACCCTTAGAAGTGTTGTATGGAAAACGAAGTAGATCCCCATTGTGTTGGGACGAAGTAGGAGAACGAGAACTTGTAGAACCCGAGTTGGTTTGCATCACCAACGAGACGGTACAGAAAATTAGAGTAAGAATGCGTACCGCACAAAGTAGGCAAAAGAGCTACGCCAACGTTAGGCGTAGGAATTTAGAGTTCGAAGAGGGGGACCAGTGTTCCTAAAAGTAGCTTCTATGAAAGGCATTCTAAGATTCGAACGAAAGGGGATGCTAAGCCCCCGATTTATTGGACCGTTCGAAATTTTAGAAAGAGTAGGTTCGGTAGCTTACAAACTAGCTTTACCACCTTCACTTTCAAGCGTACACGATGTATTTCACGTGTCCATGTTAAGGAAATACATTGCAGACCCTACACACATAATAGACTACAAACTCTCGAATCGAGGAAGATTTAGGTTATCAGGAGAAATCGATTAGAATCCTAGCCCGAGAAGTGAAAGCCTTATGTAATAGAAATATAGGTTTCTTAAGGTATTGTTGTGTAACCACCAAATCGAGGAAGCTATGTGGGAACGAGAGGAGAAAATAAAGGAAAAATATCCCGAGTTGATCCACGAGTTCGAGACTTTCGAGGACGAAAGTTCTTTTTAGGGGTAGATAATGCCCAAAATAATAATAATAATAATAATAATAATAACAATAAAAATAATAAATAAACAAATAAAAATAATTATAAAAAAATATATACGTCAAAATAATAAAAATAATAATAATTGATAATTAAATAACTAAAAATGATTACTTAAAAATAAAAATAAAAATAAAATTTACCCACCTCCCTCCACTAACTTCTAGTCCCAAGGGATTCTCTTTCCTCAACCCCACCATATCACAGTTCATCAAAAAAATAAACAGAAAAAAATGTCTGGAAAAAGTGAAAGGGTGATTCAACAAGGAAGGTGGAGAGATTTTTTTTCTGTTATTAGGTTAAAATCATATCTCAAATTTCCTTTTTCCTTTATAATGGTTAGAAGAAATCAATTAAGGATCAAATCTTCATTCATATTTTACTAGATAAGATCTTGTAATAATTAAATCCCATATTCAATTAATTAGATTTTTTTTTGTTAGCCTTGGAAGTTATAGGAAATAAGGTTAGAATCAATAAAATTTTAGTTGTCAGATCCCATATTCAATTAATTAGATTTTTTTTGTTAGCATTGGAAGTTGTTAAAGAAGAAATAGGTGTAGGTCAGGTTCTTCAAGTGCTTTACCCAGTCTTTGAATAGTTCAACAGAGTTCTAAAACAAAGAGGAAATAAGGTTAGAATCAATAAAATTTTAATTGGCAGATCCATAAATCAGTAAAGCCAAACAATTAGCCAACAATATATGTTTACAGAATGAAAATAAATATAGAATTAGAGAAATGTCTAATTTACATAAGTGAAAAATCTATTTACAGGAAATAATTACAAACAAGGAGAAGGGAAGATTTGTTGAACGGAATTTAAAAATAAAACATGAAATATTAGATGACATGAAACTCCAATAAATTTTGTCTAACACGAAATATGAGAATTTTAACCATCTAAATTAGAGAAATAATTTTATAGAGTTCAAACTTGAAACTGATGTCATGGGCTCACATAGGTTGACTTGAATTTAAAAAGACGGAATCAAACTTCATTAAGGATATATACGTGACAACGACTTAAGCTAACCAAGTAAGTGGCTCACCCGTCGTAGGTTACGAGTTAATTGTTGTATGTTGGCACGTGCCCGTGGATTTGCACGTGTCATTAAATTGTATGCTAGTTTAATGTGCTTAAGTATGAAATCATGTGAACATGAATGTATGCTATGTATGCTGCTTAGTTTGATGTGATATGTTATGCATGTGACGATATGTGGTCCTTGAATGATTATGGCATGTTTGTATGGAATATGTGAATGTGAATAGCATGAATTGTATGACATGAAACACGGTAAATTGCCTGGAATCATAACCCCGATAGAAATGTGAATTGAAAATGAGAATGACATGAAGCATGGAACGTGACAGGGGGGTTATGGTCATTAAAGATATATGTAGAAATAGGGGGGCCTCATGCATTATGTGTGTTCATGCATCTGGGGGGATACCCCCATCCCATCACGAGGGTACGAATGCGTACATCCAATGGTAGGACAATGATCGTTATGCATTGCATAGCGCTGCCGTGACAGTTCTAGTTTTAATGGGTCTCGGCATAGGGGGCTCCTAGAGTATGCCCACCGGATAAGGACAGTGGCCCAGCAGTGTGCGAACTAGCTAGTGAGCCCATACTCGCACGTATGGGCTATGTGTAAAGTATATGGTACACGTCCACGATTACCCGTTAGGATAGCACCGTAGGGAAAACGAAACGATAGGTTCCATTATTTTATTGTGTGTGATTGTTGCATAACCCCGATAGGGGGTCACTTACTGAGTATACTAGAAATACTCAAGCCTCGTGCTACTTTACTTTTTCAGATAACGGCAAGGCACCCATGTGACATCGACGGCGGCATCGTACACCCCGGGACAATGGCACATGCATAGGATAGTTGTTTTTCCATTTCATAGTCTAAGTTGCATTCGGTTTGTATCATTAGTATAGGTTAGTATAGGTTGATTTTTATTTGCATAATAAACCATAAGGTAGAATAAAACATTCATTTCGGTTTTGTTCCTTTTCCTTTATCACAATAATGTTTAATGTTCTTTTCCTTTCTTTCTCTTGTAATTCTCTTTCACGAGGTAATAAAAGGCGAGTGTAAGTTGCATTTATGAACAGGGGCCATTTAATGTATATTCCGCATTTCAAGTTATAGTAATGACCTTAGATTAAATAGGTGAAATTTTAGGGTCGTTATAGTTGGTATCAGAGCCCTAGGTTATAAATCTTGTAGACTAGCCTACGATGTAGACATGGCATGTTCCACGGTCCAATTACCGGTGCCCCGTCGTTGCCAGGTATACCTTATGTAGTATGAAGGATGTATGATCCTTGTGATATATTTAATATCCTCAAACTCATAGTTTGTAAACAAAAACATATTTTATTTTCAATAAAGTTATTATTGTTGTTTATTCATTAAAGATTGTTATTGAATAAAGTAAACTTTATGATCATTAATCTAAATCCAATAAACTAAGAACACTCTGGCTATAGTATGATTACTTGAACTATATGTAGAAACATAAGAGTGGATCAAGTTCAAGTATATAGTCAAAATGATATATAGTATAAGGATAAGGCTGAGTGCCTTATTTTGGGGACACTATGGATGTGGCCCACTTTTGTATATGATATAAACAATGTGATCACTAAAATTGTACACGTGGAGACATGTGAGTGGGGGCGTCCTATGCAATGAGTATTGCATAAGATCGAACCATGAAGAAAATCACTCTCACTTTATAATGTCGTTTACTGTTGAGACTGATTTTCTTTTCATTCAATGAACTAGGTAACTCGATCTTAATCCTGAGCTAACCATGAACTCCTGTTTATTTGAAATTATCCTTAGATTTGCATGGGTGAGAGTGGCTCAAGTTTTCCGACTCAATAGCCCTCCCATTTCAGGGGTAAGACTGGGTAAATGGCTGGGAACGTGGGGTGCAAGATGGAATTCACCCCTACCCACTTTTAAGGATAAAAGAGAGGTAGTTCCCTTAAGTACTGACTCCAAGTCTTGAACAAGGGGCCCCATCCTCTCATTGGCCTGAGAGGGATTCGGTTTACTAGTTAGACCACAAACCAATTTTTCATTAGAGAATAGGTGAAACATAAGAAACCAAGAAGTAACTTCAGGGGTAAAACGGTAAATTGACCCAACTCTAGTTACGAACAACCTGTGAAGGATCGACTTACTAATCCTGGTTATATCAATGGACATAAATATATCTATAGTGAGGGAAGTGCAACTACTAGGCTATAGTGAAATGTCCTAATAGTTAACGAATGTTGGTTAATAAGGTTAATGAGTTTAACCGATTAATCTTGGATCGTTGGAGCCCATGGTCTATAGGTCCATTAGATTCCTCTGCTAGCTCATATCGGACTAAACCATAGAACAGTGTGACGAGTGAGTTCGAAGTGTTCAAATTCAAATTAGGGAGAATGCGCTACATATATACGATATATTTAACCGCATTTTTGTTTTATTTACGAAATAAAAAAAAAAAAAAAGAGATTTAAGGTTTGTTTTAACTGAGGAATTTCCTCCAAACCCTAGCTCAAATGCAAACCGAACAGTTCGGGATGCGTATAACAGATGGATAAAAGCAAATGACAAAGCCCAAGTGTACATAGCTAGCATATCTGATGTTTTGGCTAAGAAACACGATGTTATGGGTACTCCTAAAGAGATTATGGAATCTCTAAAAGAGATGTTTGGACAACCGTCCTTCTCCCTTAGACATGAAGCCATAAAATACATTTACAACTGTCGTATGAAAGAAGGGACCTCAGTTAGAGAACATGTACTGGACATGATAGTCCATTTCAATGTGGCAGAAGAAAATGAAGTTGTCATTGATGAGAAGAGTCAAGTCAGTTTTATCATGATGTCTCTTCCGAAGAGCTTCTTCCAGTTCCGCACAAATGTGGTAATAAACAAAATAGAATATAATTTGACTGCTCTTCTTAATAAGCTACAGACTTATCAATCCCTCTTAACGAACAAGGGACAAACAGGAGAAGCAAATGTTGCTATCTCCAAGAAATTACTACGAAGATCGTTCTCCAAAGATAAGTCTGGACCTTCAACTTCTAAAAGTGTTTTGATGAAGAAGAAGGGTAAACAGAAAAATAAGATTCCTACTAACCGAAAACACAAGGTTCAAAAACCAGATAAAGGAAAATGTTTCCATTGCAACGAAAACGGGCACTGAAAGAGAAACTGTCCAAAATACCTTGCAGAGAAGAAAGCTGAAAAGACACAACAAGGTAAATATGATTTACTCGTTGTAGAAACATGTTTAGTAGAGTATGACAACTCAACTTGGATACTAGATTCAGGGGCGACTAATTATATTTGTTCTATTTACTAGGAAACGAGCTCCTGGAGAATGCTTGCGGACGACGAGATAACACTCAGGGTTTGAACAGGAGAGGTTGTCTCAGCAAGATCAGTAGTAAATTTAAAATTGTTTTTTGGAGATAGATTCGTTATATTAGATAATGTACTTTTTGTTCCTGAAATGAAAAGAAATCTAATATCTATCTCTTGTTTATTAGAACAATTGTATAAAGTATATTTTGAAATCAATGAAGTGTTCATTTGCAAAAGAGGTATTCATATTTGTTCTGCAAAACTAGAAAACAACTTATATATGATAAAACCGAGTGAAACAAAAGCCATTTTAAATACCGAGATGTTTAAAACGGCTGAAACTCAAAATAAACGACAAAAGATTTCTCCTAATACCTATCTTTGGAACTTAAGACTAGGTCACATTAATCTCAATACGAATGAGAGAATGGTTAAAAGAGGACTTCTAAATGAGTTAGAAGACAACTTTTTACCTCCATGTGAGTCTTGTATTGAGGGTAAAATGACTAAACAATCATTTTCCGAAAAAGGTTATAGAGCCAAAGAAACCTTTGAACTCGTGCATACAGATCTCTGAGATCCAATGAATGTCAAAGCACGAGGAGGGTATGAATATTTCATCAGTTTTATTGATGATTATTCAAGGTATGACTATCTTTACCTAATGCGTCACAAGTTTGAAGCTCTTGAAAAGTTCAGAGAGTATAAGACTGAGGTTGAGAATTTATTATGTAAAACTATTAAAACACTTCGATCAGATCGAGGAGGAGAGTACATGAACTTAAGATTTCAGGACTATTTGATAGAACATGAAATAAGGTTTCAACTCTCAGCCCCTTGTATGCCTCAACAAAATGGTGTATCAGAAAGAAGAAATAGAATTTTGTTAGACATGGTTCGGTCTATGATGAGTTTCACTCAATTACCCGATCCGTTTTGGGGATATGCAGTGGAGACTTCTACATACATTTTGAACATGGTTCCTACTAAGAGTGTTTCAGAAACACCTTATGAGTTATGGAAAGGGCGTAAAGATAGTTTACGTTACTTCAGAATTTGGGGATAACTAGCACATGTGTTGTTGCAAAACCCCAATAAATTAGAACGTCGTTCAAAATTATGTCTATTCGTAAGATACCCCAAAATGACGAAAGGTGGTTTGTTTTATGACCCTCAAGAAAATAGAGTGTTTGTATCAACAAACACTACATACTTAGAGAAATACCACGTAAGAAATCATCAAGCTCGCAGCAAACTAGTAGTAAGTAAAATTTTTAAAGAAGCTATTGATAAAATAACAAGAGTTGTTGATCAAGCTGGTCCTTCAACAAGAGTTGTTGATGGAGCTGACACTTCTGGTCAATCATATCCTTCTCAAGAGTTGAGAATGCCTCAACGTAGTGGGAGGGTTATAACTCAACCCGATCGTTACTTGGGTTTGGCAGAAACTCAAGTCATCATACTTGACGATGGAATTGAGGATCCATTGACCTATAAACAAGCAATGAATGATGAAGATATAGATTAGTGGATTAAAGCCATGAATCTTGAAATGGAGTCAATGTACTTCAATTCAGTTTGGAAACTTGTAGATAAACCAGATGGGGTAAAACCTATTGGTTGCAAATGAATCTATAAGAGGAAACAAGACCAAACCGGTAAGGTACAGATCTTTAAAGCTCGACTAGAAGCAAAGGGTTATACCCAAAGAGAGGGGGTGGACTATGAAGAAACTTTCTCTCCTGTTGCTATGCTTAAATCGATTAGAATACTCTGGTCTATTGCCACATTTTATGATTATGAAATTTGAAAAATGGATGTTAATACTGACTCCAGGTCTTGAAGAGAGTATCTATATGGTCAACCAGAGGGGTTCATTGAACAGGATCACGAGCAAAGGGTTTGCAAGCTTAAAAGATCCATTTATGGGTTGAAGCAAACATCTCGATCCTGGAATATAAAGTCTGATACTGCGATCAAATCTTATGTTTTTAAACAGAATGTTGACTAACCTTGTGTTTATAAAAGAATATCTTACTCATTGGAAATGATGTGGAATTTCTGACTGACATTAAGCATTGGCTACCGACACAATTCCAAATGAAAGATTTGGGAGAGGCTCAGTTTGTTCTTAGAATTCAAATTGTTCGGAATCGCAAGAACAAAACACTAGCATTGTCTCAGGCATTATACATCGACAAAATGTTGATTTGATATAAAATGCAGGACTCCAAGAAAGGATTATTACCTTTCAGGCATGGAGTTCATTTGTCGAAGGAACAAAGTCCTAAGACACCTCAAGAAGTTGAGGATATAAGACACATTCCCTATGCATCAGTGGTCGGTAGTCTGATGTATGCCATTCTATGTACCCGACCCGACATATGCAATGCTTTGGGAATTGTCAGTAGATATCAATCCAATCCAGGACGTGCTCATTGGACTGCCGTTAAGAATATCCTTAAGTATCTTAGGAGAATGAGGGACTATATGCTAATGTACGGTGTTAAGGATCTAATCCTTACAGGGTACATTGACTCAGATTTTTAGATCGATGTAGATTCGAGGAAATCGACATCAGGATCTGTCTTCACTCTAAACGGAGGAGCAATAATAAGGAGAAGCATAAAGCAAGGTTGCATTGCTGATTCCACCATGGAGGCTGAGTATGTTGTTGCTTGTGAAGCAGCGAAAGAATCTGTATGGCTTAGGAAGTTCTTAACTGATTTAGAAGTCGTTCTAAATATGCATCTTCCCGTCACTCTTTATTGTCATAACGAAGGAGCAGTTGCAAATTCAAAAGAATCAAAAAGAAATAAGCGAGGACAACATATTGAGCGCAAATATCATCTCATAAGGGAGATTGTGAAACGAGGAGATGTGATCGTCACATAGATAGCTTCAGAGCACAACATTGCTGATCCATTTACAAAGCCCCTCACGGCTAAAGTGTTTGAAGGGCACCTAGTGAGTCTAGGACTACGAGTTATGTAATCTAGGGCAAGTGAGAGAAAAGGCATGAGTATGTGATGCCCAAGTTTATTGTATTTATGTCTTTCTCTTTACTCAACGTTATAAAAACCCCACTAGAGTTTTAGTCCAAGTGGGAGTTTATTGGGTTTTATGTCCTAAAACTCATAGTTTGTAAACAAAAACATATTTTATTGTTGTTGTTTATTCAGTGAAGATTGTTATTGAATAAAGTAAACTTTACGATCATTAATCTAAATCCATAAACTAAGAACACTCTGGCTATAGTATGATTACTTGAACAATATGTAGAGACATAACAGTTGATCAAGTTCAAGTATATAGTCAAAATGATCTATAGTATAAGGATAAGGCTGAGTACCTTATTCTGGGGACACTATGGATGCGACCCACTTTTGTATATGATATAAATAATGTGATCACTAAAATTGTACATGTGGAGACATGTGAGTGGGGGCATCCTATGCAATGAGTATTGCATAAGATCGGACCATGAAGAAAATCACTCTCACTTTATAATGTCATTACTGTTGAGACTGATTTTCTTTTCATTTGATGTCCTAGGTAACTCGATCTTAATCCTGAGCTAACCATGAACTCTTGTTTATTCGAAATCATCCTTAGATTTTCATGGGTGAGAGTGGCTCAAGCTCGCTGACTAAATAGCCCTTCCATTTCAGGGGTAAGACTAGGTAAATGGCTGGGGAAGTGGGGTGCAAGATGAAATTCACTCCTACCCACTTTTAAGGATAGAAGAGAGGTAGTTCCTTAAGTACTGACTTCAGGTCTTGAACAAGGGGCCCCACCCTCTCATTGGCTTGTGAGGGATTTGGTTTACTGGTTGGACCACAAACCAATTGTTCATTAGAGAATCGGTGAGACATAAGAAACAAGAAGTAACTTCAGGAGTAAAATGATAAATTGATCCAGCTCTAGTTACGAACAACCTGTGAAGGATCGACTTACTAATCATGGTTATATCAAATTGACATAAATATATCTATAGTGAGGGGAGTGCAACTACTAGGCTATAGTGGAATGTCCTAGTAGTTAACGAATGTTGGTTAACAAGGTTAATGAGTTTAACCGGTTAATCTTGGATCGTTGGAGCCCACGATCTATAGGTTCATCAGGTCCCTCTGCTAGCTCATATCGGACTAAACCATAGAGTAGTGTGACGAGTGAGTTCAAAGTGTTCGAATTCAAATTAGGGAGAATGCACTATATATATACGATATATTTAACCGCTTTTTTGTTTTATTTACAAAATAAACAAAAAGAGAGAATCTGAGATATTTAAATAAGATTTAAATATCTTAATCAAATATGTGTCAGAATTAATTGAGATTGGCATTTGAATTAATATTAAATATTAATTAAATAGTTTAATTAATCATTTAATATTACTTTATTTGAAATTAATAATTCAAATTGATTGTTGAATCAAAAGAAGAAAGTCAAAATGTTGACTTCAATGAATGGAAAAATCCATGTTAGTGGAATTTTGAGGTGTCAAAATTTTGTTTAACTAAACTTGCATGCTTGCCAAATAAACCTCACAAATTTGAGTGGAATTTTGAGTGTCAAAATTTGGTGATCTCAAATTTGCATGAAAATACATACATGACTCTGTAAATAGAGTGATCATAATACATGAAATGTCTTCTTCTTGGTGAAAAACCTTGAGAAAAACCTCTCACAAATACTCTCTTCATATATACAAAATCCCTCCCAAGCTTAGTCACTCACCGGATTCCACAATCCCGTTCTAAGGTCGGAGGATAGTGGAGAAAGGAATTTGAACTAAAAAAGGTTAGTATTCAAACTCATTAAGTTTTAATACTTATGAACATGCTAGTTATTTACTATAATTGATTTTCTAAAAGTGCTTAAGATCTAAATTTCTTCCGCATATGTTATATTAACACCATCAATGATGACACGTGCTCGTGGTTTTGCACGTGTCATAGATCATATATGTATGTCGTTATGAAATAGTACGAAAATACTATGCAATATGATTGTAATGCTGTATTTGATAAATTGATTTGCTTTATGATGTGATATGCTATGATATGATTTGTTGAAAACGTTCTTGGGATATATTATGTGACTGTTATGATATATGATATGATTTGCGCACGATATGGATTGTTGTGTCTGAAAGCATAAAAACGATATGATATGAGTTATATGTTTGATGAATGATATGATTGACATGAGAAATGACAACTAGCATGAAATACAACACCGGCATATGCATGAAAGTAATGATAAATGATATGATAAAAGTTATGAAATATGATACGAAAAATGTTATGATATGAAGAAGACGCTAGTGGGGTTGTATTAAGGATAATTAAAATGGAAAGATATTGGGACCTCGTGCATTATTGTGTGCTCATGCATCGGGGGTAACTCTATTCCTTTAAGGTAGTCTGGATGTGTATGCTAATAGGTAGGGGAACGATCATTATGTTTGACATCGGGACGGTCGCTACTCCTAACGGGTGTCTAGCATCAACAACTCCTAAAGAATGCTCGTTCGACTATAAATGAGCCTAGGAGGTGTTCGAACCGACTAGTTGGTCCATACTCACACATGTGAGCCTGTGTAGAGAAATTAATTACACATCCAAGTTGCATCGTTAGGATAGCCACCTTAGAAAAATAAACTATTATGATAGGTCCCATGCAAGTAACTACGTGTCTTTGTATTTTAACCTCAATAGGGGGTCGCTTACTGAGTATTTCTTAAAATACTAAAGTCAAGTGCTACTCTATTTTTCAGGTAAAGGCAAGGCGCTTCTGTATGATCGCAATCATGAGACTGTGACAGATGCTTGGATAGTTTCGTATTTAATTTTTAGTAGACCATAGGTTAATATAGGTTAATTGCATTTCCATTTAGTAACATATAAATTAGTTTAGAACATTTCACTTGGATTGTTTTTCATTTTATTTTTATTTGTATTAGTTTATTCAAAAGTATTTTCCAATCCAAAACTAAATCTTCTGAGCTAGATTTAAGAATTATAATGAAACTTTACCAAATTAACATAAGTAGAGATTTGAAAACAAGACTTACTAGTTCAGATTTTTCTAATGACGAACTTTTCTTCATGTGCCTGAAAGGTTGATGGATGTTATCGTTGGCCTCCGGGTGCTTGATGGATGTTATCGCCCCATTAAGCATACGTGTGACTGTATGCATGAATATCTATATATTAACTTCAAGTGATTAAATGTGTAATTCTCCCTGTAGAGAGTAAGAAAATAAAACAAATTAAGACTAGGGTTAGGGTATTAGTTTGGCTAGACGGTAGCCTAAGATGGAATGTCTCTAGTAGTCCGAGCGAGTAGAAATTTACAAGACAACCAGAGTTGTGGCCCTAGTTCTCTTAATGATTCAAACTTAGGGAGTCAAATTTGAGAAACTTGAAGACTTGAATCCATGTCTAACATAGTTTTGTTTTAAATGTTTTGTTATGAACTTTATTTTGATATAATGTAAAGATATTGTATATTATGTTTAAAATTGTTTATTTATTATTATTATTATTTTTTTTTTTTTGTAAAAACTCTGTCGTCTTTTTATACTATCGAGTCAACTCTAGTTGCAATCTATGCGTCGTTTTAGCTCAAAAATGAAGTCATGAAAATAATGGTATTAGAGCCAAAGGTTTCTCTATGATCCACCTCAAGGGACACCGTACCGAGACCAAGCAAGTACACCTCTAAGACTTAGGTCAAGTATTCCCAAGATTTTAAGTTATTGGGTGCATGATTGTAGGGTTATTATTTATGATAAGATTTGAGATAACCTTAAGACCGTGACCATAAGTATCCCCTTCTTCTTGCTTAATCCTTTAATTTCTTTCCTTTTAATTGTTTGGATCTTTCATGGGCGGTTATTCTTGTTAAAGCTAATTCCCTTCATTTTTGGGTGTTACGCCCGCAATCGTCATGTGCTTTGGAAATCTGAAACGAAACATGGGTCTGGAACGGTAGTCCCATCCATGATTTTGTGAATTCATGGGAGAGCGAGGAAAGACAGGAAGAAGGAAAAAGGGATCAAAATTCAACGGCGAGGAGCTCTTGAGAAGACAAATAAAAGTTTCGGTAAATTCACATACAACCATGTGTTGAAGAAAATATCCATCCGGTCGGGTCAGATTCTTGTAAACCGTGATTACAACCTCTGACTCAAATTAAGACAAACCGAAGCCTCGACCCACGACTAGTGCGAAGCCCAGCATCCATAACAAATCCCTGAAGCCCACTTGTAATGCTCGGCCCACCTGTACCATCGATCGCATGACCCACTACCACTAGAATTTTTTCACAAAATGATTAAGTTATGATGACGGTAGTGACTTTAGATAATTAGAAATATAGGGTCGTTATAGTATTCTTGTTTGAACCCAAGGATATGCTCCTTATATTAGAAATTTATGTTAGATGGGCACAAATTAAGTTAAAAAAGACATAGATTAAGAGATAAAAAAATTGATCTTGCCACTTTTTTTTTTTTTTAACAAAAAAAATTAAAAATAATAACCCGGAGTTGTAATAAACCATAAAGCATTAGAGAATTCTTCACTTTTGAACTTAAGGTATTAAACTTCTAATTAAACATTCAAACTATAATTATTTTTTTATAAATCGCAATAGAAGTTGAATATCGATGACAGACTTTTTTTTCCATTGTATATTATACTTCTAGTGGTTGAACTTTTTTTTTAAAAAAACCATCAATTATATAAATTTAGAGATATATATCAACGTACATATATATAAAGACGGTGTCGTTGAAAATTTGAAATCATACATCACCCTTATTTCCCTAAATCATTGGCCTTCAACTTGCAATAGACCGTTAGAGGTTCTCCTTCCTTATAATTGAGAATTGTCACTTTCCAAGGTGACCCCCGAGATTGGAGAGATAAACAAGTGAAGGCATTAAAAGTTGATGCAAAAGTAAACAACAAAATCACACAGAGACAATTCATAGCATTCATTTTTTGATGTTTTTGAATATATAACGGCCCTTGATTCCTATTTAACCTAAAGTCGCTACTATATACATATCATAAAATATTTTATGGGAAAATACTTCATTCAAAACTTTATCATAAAACGTTTTTGTGGACTTACATGTTTTCTAGAATTTCTTTAAAATAAAATACCAAAAATTAAAATGACATAAAGTAAAACTATCCTATACTAACCTATATGCAACAAAATTAAATGCATACTAACCTACACTAACGTAGAGTCTACGAAATTAAAATTTTGCAAACTCCCCAATGCATGTATCATGCTCTCCTAAATTGGAATGCCATCGTCAGCCGTGTAGGGGAGCCTTGCCTCTACCTGAAAAATAAGAGTAGTACATGACTTGAGTATTTTGATAAATATTCAGTAAATCACCCTGCTATTGGGATTAAATGCAAGCACATGCAATCATGAGTGGGACCTATCATATCAATCTATATTTCTTAGGCAGCTAAACTAAGCGGGGTCAATTTGATGTATATTTACTGCTCTACACACTGTCTACACGTACGAGTATGGACCCAAAAGTCGGCTCGTACACCTCTTGGGCCCCTTTCTTGTTAGGCGAGCATTATCTGGGAGCTGTTGATGTCGGACACCCATTAAAAATAGCAACCTTCGTAGCATTATAAAAAATATAATGGTCGTTTCCTTGTCCTGTAGTGTACGCGTTCGTACCATCGCTAAAAATGAAGGGGTATCCCCCGATGCATGAACACACAATGATACATGAGGTCCCAACATTTTTCCTTGATTGAGTTAATATAACTAGCTTGTTCATAATTATTAAAACTCAAGGTCTTTAAGTACTAACCTTTTGTAGTTCAAATTCCGTTTTACTCACGAACTAGTTTTCAACAACCACTAGTGTCTTCTCCGGCCTTAGAACGGGATTGAGGAATCCGGTGAGTGACTAAACTTGGAATGGATTTAGTATATATGAAGAGAGAGTTTGTGAGAGTTTTTCCCAAGGGAGAAGTTCCATGTACCTTAATTTTTCTATTTAATTAATATTTAATATTAATTCAAATGCCAATCCCAATCAATTCCGACATATATTTGAGTAAAATATTTAAATCTTATTTAAATATCTAATATTCTCTCTTTTTGTTTAATTCGTAAATAAAAAATACAATTAAATATATCGTATATATGTAGCGCATATTCCCTAATTTTAATTTGAACATTTCGAACTCACTCGTCACACTATTCTATGGTTTTGTCCGATATGAGCTAGCAGATGGATCTAATGGACTTATATTTCATGCGCTCCAATGATCCAAGATTAACTGGTTAAACCCATTAACCTTGTTAACCAACATTCGTTAACTACTAGGACACTCCACTGTAGCCTAGTAGTTGCACTCCCCTCACTATAGATATATTTCTGTCCATTTGATATAATCATGATTAGTAGGTCGGTCCTTCACAGGTTGTTCATAACTAGAGATGGGTCAATTTATCGTTTTATCGCTGAAGATACTTCTTGTTCCTTATGTCCCACTGATCCTCTAATGAACAATTGGTTTGTGGTTCAACTGGTAAACAGAATCCCTCTCAAGCCAATGAGACGGTGGGGCCCCATGTTCAAGACCTGGAGTCAGTACTTAAGGGAACTACCTCTCTTCTATCCCTAAAAGTAGGTAGGAGTGAATTCCATCTTGCACCCCACGTACCCAGCCATTCACCTAGTCTTACCCTTGAAATGGGAGGCCTATTGAGTTGGCGAACTCGAGCCACTCTCACACATAAAAATCTAAGGATAATTTCGAATAAACAAGAGTTCATTGTTGCTCAGAATTAAGATCGAGTTACCTAGGTCATTGAATGATAAGAAAATCAGTCTCAACAGTAAACAACATTATAAAGTGAGAGTGATTTTCTTCATGGTTCGATCTTATGCAATACTCATTGCATAGGACACCCCCACTCGTATGTCTCTACATATAGTTCAAGTAATCATCCTATAGTCAGAGTGTTTTTAGTTTATTGGATTTAGAATAATAATCGTAAAATTTACTTTATTCAATAGCAATCTTTACTGAATAAACATCAATAATAATTTTATTGAAAATAGAATATGTTTTTGTTTACAAACTATGAATTTTAGTTCATAAAACCCAACGAACTCCCACTTGGATTAAAACTTTAGTGGGGTTTTATAAAGTTGAGTAGAGAGAAATACATAAATACAATAAAGTAGGGCATCACATACTCATGCCTTTTCTCCCACTTGCCCTAGATTACATAACTCGTAGTCCTAGACTCACTAGGTGCCCTTCAAACACTTTAGCCGTGAGGGGCTTTGTAAATGGATCAGCAATGTTGTGCTCTGAATCTATTTGTGTGATGACCACATCTCCTCATTGCACAATCACCCTTATGAGATGATATTTGCGCTCAATATGTTGTCCTTGCTTATGGATTCTTGGTTCTTTTGAATTTGCAACTGCTCTATTGTTGTTACAATAAAGAGTGACGGGAAGATGCTTATTTGGAACGACTTCCCAATCAGTTAAGAACTTCCTAAGCCATACAGATTCTTTCGCTGCTTCACAAGCAGCAAGATACTCAGCCTCCATGGGGGAATCAACAATGTAACCTTTCTTTATGCTTCTCCATATTATTACTCCTCCGTTCAGAGTGAAGACAAATCCTGACGTAAACTACCTTTACGCCCTTTCCATAACTCATAAGGTATTTTGAAACACTCTTAGAAGAAACCATGTTCAAAATGTATGTAGCAGTCTCCACTACATATCCTCAAAACAGATCAGGTAATTGAGCAAAACTCATCATAGATTGAACCATATCTAATAGAGTTCTATTTCTCCTTTCTGATACACCATTTTGCTGAGGCATACTAGGGGCTAAGAGTTAAGACGTTATTTCATGTTCTATCATATAGTCCTGAAATATTAAATCCATATACTCTCCAACTCGATCTGATCGAAGTGTTTTAATAGTTTTACCTCATAGATTCTCAACCTCAGTCTTATACTCTTTGAATTTTTCAAGAGCTTCAGACTTGTGATGCATTAGGTAAAGATAGCCATACCTTGAATAATCATCAATAAAACTGATGAAATATTCATACCCTCCTCATACTTTGACATTCATTGGACCACAGAGATCTGTATGCACGAGTTCTAAGGTTTCTTTAGCTTAATAACCTTTTTCAGAAAACGGTCGTTTATTCATTTTACCCTCAAGACAAGAATCACATGGAGGTAAAGAGTTGTCTTCTATCTCATTTAGAAGTCCTCTTTTAACCAATCTCTCAATCGTATTGAGATTATGTGGCCTAGTCTTAAGTGCCAAAGATAGGTATTGGGAGAAATCTTTTGTCGTTTATTTTGAGTTTCAGCTGTTTTAAACATCTCGGTTTTTAAAATAGCTTTTGTTTCGCTCGATTTTATCATATATAAGTTGTTTTCTAGTTTTGTGGAACAAATATGAATACCTCTTTTGCAAATGAACACTTCGTTGATTTCAAAAGATACTTTATACAATTGTTCTAATAAACAAGAGATAGATATTAGATTTCTTTTCATTTTAGGAACAAAAAGTACAATATCTAATATAATGAATATATCTCCAAAAAACAATTTTAAATTTCCTAATGATCTTGCTGAGACAACCTCTCCTGTTCCAACCCTAAGTGTTATCTCGCCGTCCGCAAGCATTCTCCAGGAGCTAGTTTTCTGGAAAAAAGAACAAATATGATTAATGACCCCTGAATCTAGTATCCAAGTTGAGTTATAATACTCTACTAAACATAATTTTACAGCGAGTAAATCATATTTATCTTATTGTGTCTTTTCGACTTTCTTTTCTGCAAGGTATTTTGGGCAATTTCTCTCAGTGCCCATTTTCATTGCAATGAAAACATTTTCCTTTATCTACTTTTTGAACCTTGTGTTTGCGGTCAATAGGAATCTTATTTTCCCATTTACCCTTCTTCTTTATCAAAACACTTTTAGAAGTTGAAGGTCCAGACTTATTTTTTAGGACGATCCTCGTAGTAATTTCTTAGAGATAGCAACATTTGCTTCTCCTGTTTGTCCCTTGTTCGTTAAGAGGGACTGATAAGTCTTTAGCTCATTAAGAAGAGAAGTCAAGTTCTTTTCTATCTTGTTCATCATCACATTTGTGCGGAACTGAAAGAAGTTCTTTGGAAGAGACTCCATGATAAAACTGACTTGACTCTTCTCATCAATGACAATGCCATTTTCTTCTGCCACATTGAAATGGACCATGATGTCCAGGACATGTTCTCTAACTCAGATCCCTTCTTTCATACGGCAGTTGTAAATGTATTTTATGGCGTTATGTCTAAGGGAGAAGAATGGTTGTCCAAACATCACTTTAAGAGATTCCATAATCTCTTTAGCAGTACCCATGACATTTTGTTTCTTAGCCAAAACATCAGATATGCGGGCTAAAATGTACACTCGGGCTTTGTCATATGCCTTTGTCCATCTGTCATATGCATCCTAAACTGTTCGGTTTGCATTTGAGCTGGGGTTTGGAGGACATTCCTCAGTTAAAACAAACTTTAAATCATCAATTACAAGTATTGTGTTTAGGTTTGATTTCCAAGTTGCGTAATTGTTGTCGTTTAATTTCTCAGAAGCGAGTAATTGTACTATTGAGTTTGTCATGCTGTGATATAAAGAAAATTATATTACTTATTTGATTTAATCCTGTGTAATCCAATCAGGTTTAGCAAATGTAATAATGTACCCAAAAATTATTAATTTGCAACGATACTTTAGTGAGTTAGAGCAACTGCTACCGAGGGGCAGTCAATCACTTCTTCACTCTACCAAGACATTCTTGACTTAAACACTAATCCCAGAATAACTCTTGTTCCTAGTTATCGCTATTTTGGTCAAGAATATACTAACTCTTAGTAATTCTTCAGTGTGACCCACCAATTTCAGACCTCAGAGATCGGTCCCAACAACGCTATCAAATATAAAAAAACCAAAGTTGAAAATGGACCTAAGAAATCCTATCCATTTCTGGAGTTTGCGTTATTTCGACTCCCATGTTACGACCCTACGAATGAGTAGTTGCTCTAGGGCAACATGCAGGCAAAACATGGGAATGTCACAGTGCAACCTAGTTGTGGAGACCATAGGACGTGTTGATATACTTCCTTCTCCCACTTACTATAAATACTTTCTCTATTCACCTTGTTATTGACTTATGCAAATACTTTCTAAATAGAGGACGCTCCTAGGGCGACATGAGGTCGAGCATGAATCTCACGGTGTGAATTTTTCAGAGAGCGTAAAAGGAAAACGATGTATCTCATATACCTTTTTCCTCCCACTAAGTATTTTAGATGGTTGACTTAGGTATATTCCAGCTAATTAAATATAACTTAAGTCTAGGATTTTTTTCTAAAACTTATATCACTGAAGTATGCTCATAAAACTTAGCTAACTAAGCTCAAGTACTGGTCCGATCTCCAGGTAGTAGGTGTTTCATAAACCGTCAACTTAAGTACCTCCAGTCTTAGACAAGATTGTGCCAGGTGAGCTTTCTTGTAATAGCAATTTTATAAGACATCGACCTATTTTAACTATTAAAATTGATTGTGCTTGGTTCTTAACCTAAGTGAGCATGCACTCATCTTTATTATAGACTTTAACGTCTATCTCATTTTATGACGTTGAAAATAACCTATAACATGCATCTAGCATGCTTTATATAACAATTATATAATCATCCATTCCATGCAATAATATAACAATTTATATCTATCACTCATGGAACCCTCAACATGCATACTATACATTATAACACTTATAACATACTTGGAATGGATGAAACATGCTTAGCATATGGTGGGATTTTAAATCTATATGACATACTTTATGCATATACATTTTCTATTTCATTAAAACATACATTCATAATGCATAAATAATTAAACACGCTAAAGTGGATTGGTTTTGGCATTTTAAAGCAAGCAATTAACTAAATTATTACATTGAATTGCTCCCGAGGATCATGAACCGAGTGAACCAACCCTTAAAAGCGCTGAACCGTACCCCAATGGCAGAAAAAACACCTGAACCGCCTCTTCCATCTTCTTCTTCGGTTCAGCTTGCTTTCTCTTCCATTTTCGATCAATTACAACCTAAATTGGACTCTAACGACTCCATAAAAATTACATACCTTTCTTCACTCATTAAAGCCCATAAACATTAGGCTTGTTACAATAATTGTATCAAATGGAAGCATAAAAAAAATGTCAAAACCAAAAACATCCACTTTAGCAACCACAAAATTCCATTCATGAAATGGTACCCACCATGTTGAAATTAATGTAAATAAAGTGCCTAAAACTTGCTCTGATACCAATTGATGGAGTTAATATGGCACATGCGGAAGCAATTTGGATCTTACGCACTCTTAGAACATCAATTATAGTAAATAACTAGCATGTTCATAAGTATTAAAACTCAAGATGTTTGAGTACTAACCTTTTGTAGTTCAAATTCCTTTTTACTCATGAACCGGTTTCGAACCACCACTAGTGTCTTCTCCACTATTCTCCGGCCTTAGAATGGGATTGAGAAATACGGTGAGTGACTAAAATTGGGAGGGATTTAATATATATGAAGAGAGAGTTTGTGAGAGTTTTTATCAAGGTTTTTCCAAGGGAGAAGTTCGATTTACCTTGATCACTCTATTTATAAAGTCATGTTTGCATGTTCATGCAAATTTGAGATCACCAAATTTTGACACTCAAAATTCTTCTCAAATTTGTGGGGTTTATTTGGCAAGCATGCCAGTTTGGTTAAATCAAATTTTGACACCTCAAAATTTCACTCACTCAAATACGTATTTTTCCATGAAATGAAGTCAACATTTTGACTTTCTTCATTTTAATTCAAAAATTAATTTGAATAATTAATTTCAAATTAAAGTAATATTAAATGATTAATTAAACTATTTAATTAATATTTAATATTAATTCAAATGTCAATCCCAATTAATTTCGAAATATATTTTATTAAAATATTTAAATCTTATTTAAATATCTAAGATTCTCTTTTTTTGTTTAATTCGTAAATAAAACAAAAATACGGTTAAATATATCGTATATATGTAGCGCATATTCTCTAATTTGAACTCGAACACTTTGAACTCACTCGTCACACTATGGGGTGCTACATTAACGAACCACGCACGTGGCTTCTCCCTTAATTGATACGTGTCTCGCATGCAGATGTTGACTCCTTTTCAGTCGACTCAATGCAGCTTGCTTGACTCGACTCGGTGTAGCTTCTCGGCTCAAAACTCTATCATTTAGCTCGGTATAAACATTTTGATACTTATTAATACATGTTTTACTCTCCCAAAGTTGAATCAACTAAGATCTGTATAGTATCTTATTTTCATGTTCAAGTTTATTTAGGCTAGAACTGTGAGTTATTAATGAAAATGAGATAGACGTTCGAATAGAAAACAACTTTCGATGATACTTGGAGCAACATCGGGAAGCAGAATACCATTGTCTTCGAGTGTAAGGAGAACATCTGCTAATGCAAACCATGTAACTGACCTTACTATCAGTTTGGTTAAAAGATGATGCTTGTATGATGACACGTGCCTCGTGGTTCTACACGTGATATATGCTTGATATGTGTGAAATGATTACAAAACGGTATTACTGTGGTGTATGTATGGAACGATATTACTAAGATATCTTCAGAAAATGATATGACTAGGATATGTTTATGAAACGATATGACTAGGATACATTTAGCAAACGACACAACTAGGATATGTTGATATGGCTAGAATATGTTTATGAAATGATAAGACTAGGATACGTTTAGGAAATGACGTGACTATGATATATTTATGGAACGATATGACTAGGATATGTGTATGAAATGATATGACTAAGATATGTTTAGGAAACGAGATGACTATGTTATATTAATGAAACGATATGATAAGAATATGTTTATGAAATGATATGGCTATGATACGTTTATGAAATGATATGACCATGATATGTTTTAGGAAAGAATATGACTAGGTTATGTTTATGTAACATATGACTGTGATGTATTTACAAAAGAATATGACTATGATATGTTTACGAGATGATAAGTCCATGATATGTTCGTGATACAATGTGACTATGAGATGATACGTGGACGTTATGACACCTGATATGATGATGTACTGATGTTATGATAAATGTTATGGTATAACAGGTTTGACGATATAGTACATGATATGATACGAAGAAAAATGGAAGGGGTTGTCTTACATGATAATGAATAAAATTGTTGGGATCTCATGCATCATTGTGTGTTCATGCATTAGGAAATACCCCTCTTTTACGATGGAACAGACGCGTATACTACGAGGTAGAAAAATGATCATTATGTTTATCATAATGCTACGACGGTCGCAAAGCCTAATGGGTGTTCGACATCAACATCTCCAGGGAATGTTTGCCCAACAATGAAAGGGGCCCAGGATGTGTACGAATCGACTTGTGGGTTCATACTCGCACGTGTGGACCATTTGTAAAACAGTAAATACACATCCCACTAACTCGTTCAGTATAGCCGCCTAAGGAATATAAACTGATACGTTATGTCCTACACATGATTGTATATGTTTGTATCTAACACCAAGAGTAGGTTCACTTACTGAGTATTTCTTATAATACTCATGTCACATGCTACTGCTATTTAAGTTATAGGCAAGGCATCTCTGTACGACTTATGACGACATAGTCATTCGAGACCATGACAATGCAAAGGTAGTTGTATTTATTAACTTAGAGTTAGATTAGAATAAAGTGTTTTAAATTTAATGCTAATTTATTTCATTTAGTATTTTGTTATGTCGTTTTAAAGATGTTTTCAAACATGTAACTCTATTGCAATGCATGATGAAGTCTATATTTTATGATGAACTTTAAACGCTAATTTCTAACACAAAATGATTAAGTTATGATGACAGTAGTGACTCTAGGGAAGTAGAAATCTAATGTCATTACTCTTGTTTGAACTTAAGAATATGCTCCTTATATTAGAAATTTATGTCAGATGGGCAAAAATTAAGTTAAAAAGTTATGGATTAGAAATTTATGTCAGAAGGGCCACTTGAGCAAGAATTAGTGGAGCAAGCGAATCCGTCGATGACTTTTCAATGCGGATCACGGGGCTTGTAAACAACATCACCACTCTCGGTGGGAGCATCAGTGAGATAGAAATCGTAAAGAAGATGCTACAAATCGTCCCCAATCACCTCGAGCAAGTAGTAATTTTCATTGAGACATTACTTGACGTGAACGACCTAACAGTGGAAGTGGTGATCGGAAGACTGCGTAACGTCGAGCAGTGAAAGAAGAATGTCGCTTCAACTGTCGACAAGGAGGGTCGTCTACTCCTCATAGAGGAGGAATGGCTTGCACGCCTAAAGCTCCGTGACAACCCAGCGAGAGCAACAGGTTCTCCAGCCGCAAAGGTGGGAAGAAGCCATGGAAATCTCGCGGGCGCACGCGCGAGAAACGCGTGGGAAAGAGGGGGATCAAAAGAAGGAGTCGACTGATAGCAGGTCAATCCAGTGCTTGAACTGCGAGAAGAAGGGCAACTGGAGCAAGCCCAGGAACAAAGAGAAGGTCCATGCCACCTGAACAAGAATTGCTGGAGCAACGGGTCCTCCAGCTGCAAAGGCGGGAAGAAGCCATAGAAATCTCACGGGCACACGCGTAGAAAAATGCGCAAGAAAGAGGGGGGTCAAAAGAAGGAGTCGACCGATAGCGGGCCAATCCAGTGCTCGAATTGCGGGAAGAAGGGTCATAGAGGGGGCCAAAAGAAGGAGTCGACCGATAGCGGGCCAATTCAGTGCTCGAACTGCAGGAAGAAGGGCCATAAAGGGGGGTCAAAAGAAGAAGTCGACCGATAGCGGGCTAATTCAGTGCTTTAAGTGCAGGAAAAAGGGCCACCTGAGCAAACATATGAACAAAGAGAAGGTCCATGCCATCTGAGCAAGAATTGCTGGAGATGCCACCTGAGCAAGAATTGCTAGAGCAAGCTCAGGAACAATTCTACAATTCTTGTTGTAGCAAGCTCAGGAACAAAGAGAAGGTCCATGCCACCTAAGCAATTATTGTTGGAGCAAGCTCAGGAACAAAGAGAGGGTCCATGTGGCTCGATTCGAGGAGGAAGAGCCAGCTCTTTTCATGGTAAGTGCATCGGTCTTATCCGACGTCCCCAGTTTCGATTCCAAATCCACGGAGGTGGAGGTAATCTATGTCAGCATAACTGCTCCTCCAGTGAGCATCGAACTCAAGGAAGAGCTTCAGCTAGGCGTAACAAAGGCACCAGTTGGGGAACCAATTCAACTGAAGGAGGAGCGAGTGTTCGCTCAGATCGGCGAGAGGGGCAAGCATCAGAAGCACCAACGATTGGTCCTCGACACAGGGGCAACAAACCATATGACCGAGGCCAGTTTTGCATTCTCTGTGATTGATTTGGGGATTCGCGGGACAGTAAAATTTGGCGACGGCTCTGACGTCGAGATCAAAGGGCACGATACCATTCTATTCGTCAGCAAAGGAGGCAAGCACCACAAGCTGACCAACGTCTACTTCATCCCGAGGCTCAAGGCTAATCTTGTGAGCCTGGGTCAACTCGATGAGGCCAGCAGCCACATTTCCATCGAGCGCAGGCTACTCGAGGTCTACGATGATCGACGATGGCTGCTCATGCAAGTTCGACGCACGACAAACCGCCTTTACATCCTAGAGTTTGTGATAGAACAACCAGTCAGCCTCTCGGTCAGGACCAAAGAAGTATCTTGGAGGTGGCATGCAAGGTACGGGCACTTAAACTTTCCTGCTCTACAAAAATTACACAGGGAGAAGATGGTGCACGGTTTGCTAGTAAACAAAGGAGTGAACAAGCTGTGCGATGGGTGCCTCATCAGCAAACAGAGGCGCACCTCCTTAACGTCTCAGACATCCTACCGGCGATATCTGTTGGCTCATCAAGCCGGCGATCCTAGGCGGCAAGACCCTCTTCCTCCTGCTCGTCAATGACAAAAGCCACCTCATGTAGCTAATCCTGCTGCAAGCGAAAAGTGAGGCGGCAGAGGTGATTAGGCACATCCAGGCACGAGCGGAGGCCGAATGCGAGAAGAAGATGGGAACGTTACGCACGGACCGAGGCAAAGTATTTACCTGAGCGAGCTTCGGTAGGTACTGTGACAAGCTCAGCATGCAGCGAAAACTAACAGCGCCCTACTCCCCCCAGCAGAACGGGGTGGTGGAATGCCGAAATCAGACCATCGTCGGGACAACAAGGTCATAGTTGATGACGGTCGGGATGCTTGGGAGGTTCTGGGGAGAGACGGTAATGACGACAGTCTACCTCCTCAATCGTTCACCAACGCGAAGCCTCAACGGGAAGACGCCACACGAGGCCTGGTACAACAAAAAGTCAGCGGTAAATCATCTCCGAGTGTTCGGCAGCATCGCATACATCAAGGTAGCGCGTCCACACCTCGCCAAGCTTGATCCTAGGGGGCTAAAATTCATCTTCATCGGCTACAAACTCGGGAGCAAGGCATTAAGACTCTATGATCATGTGGGGGGGGG